>NC_059440.1:21706495-22006495 GCF_021028975.2 Sphaerodactylus townsendi
TGCTGATGGGCTGTCACCGTCTATCACCTCCCGAAGATATGTGAGCAGCTCTTGCATAAGTGGAAAATTGACATTTCTCTGCCTGCTGAGCTGATTCATTGCAGTCATTCAATCACACCTTGCAGAGGGGAGAAAAACACTACCTTAAAGGTTGGTTAATTTAAAATATGAATAGGTTCCTAGGAGTAAAAATGGGCAGAAGCTCAACAGAGAAAATGGTTACAAAAGCGGAGGTTAAAGCAGCAGTCATACTTATTGCAAACTCCTTGATATACTCTCCTTAAGTACCAGTCAAAGTTTCCACAACATTTCCACAAATCTTTGACAGGGACTTTGTCCAACCAGAAATTTAGCCGATGTTCCCACCATATAGATTTGTCTTCATTTGCATCCCTATGCACAAAAAGATTTCTCCCGATCATTGCACTGACTCAGAAACTTGGGAGGACTTTCTCAGCAAAGTATGTTTACTTAAGTTATTCTTCTATCTCAAGCTCCTTAATATTATGGGAAAAGTGCTTTTCTGGGGCGTTTGGATTTAGATCCCACCTTTCCCTCCTGCAAAGAGTCTCCAAGTGGCTTACAAACTCCTTTCTCTTCCTCTCCCCACACAACATAGACCTTGTGAGGTAGGTGGGGCTGAGAGAGTTCTGAAGAACTGTGACTAGCCCAAGGTCACCCAGCAGGCTTCATGTGTAGGAACGGGGAAACAAATCCAGTTCACCAATTAAGAGTCCGCCACTCCTGAGGAGGAGTGGGGAATCAAATCCGGTTCTCCAGATTAGAGTTCACCACTGTCAAACTATTATACCACACTGGCTCTGCAACTGCCCTGCAGAAGGGACACAGTCTTCAAATTCCTGTGCACAGAAAAGAGCAGGCTGAGAGAGAGAGAGAGAGAGAGAGAGAGAGAGAGAGCTCTGAGAATGTTGAAAAATAGGCTTCTCCCTGGAATATTATGCTCAAAATTGAGCCACATTTCACAAAACAAACCCTGCTTTCATCAGGAAACTATTGTTTATGTGTCCTTGGGACTATAATGTCCCACCATACGCATTGCAAGTCAGGAAAAACTGTGCACGTGCAAAAAATCAGCCTTCTTTCCATCTTAGAACTACAATGCATCTGTCGTGTGACCACTGGTACTGTATGAGCAAAATCATCCAAAGCTTAGAACGGAAGTGCACCTATTGAGACAAGTGAAAATGCAGAGCCCTATTCAGAGAAGAGAGGGCATTTTGTTAACATGATTTTTTAAAGTCTTTTTTCCCTTTCCAAATAAATAGATTTAACATTACACTATTTAAACAAAGTCAATGGGCACTCTGCAAATGTTCGATAGGGTGTTTTTTGCTCCGCCTCCCTAGATGAAATACCCGTGAGAATTTGGAGGGAAGTTATATTGATAAGAGATTGGCCATTCTTTCCAACAGGGGATTTGCATTTTCATTGTTTATGGTCATCGCATGAAAGGACTCTGAATGAAGCTCAGCTGTCGCATTTGTCCTCTATCTGGGATGCAACACAGCTGATTTTTAGGGTTCATCATTTGAAACTAGAACTGCCGGCTTCCAGGTGGGGCCTGGACTCTGTTGGAATTGACTGATCCCCAGTCTACAAAAATTTATTTCTGGGGCAGAAATGGCAGATTCTGAGTGGACACGTCCCACCCTTCCTTAAGTTCCATTTTCCCCAGGCACTGCTCCCACATCTCAAGGAAATTACTCAACTGGAGTTGGCAACCCTAGATAAAATCATGATCGGTGTGACAATATAGAATCATAGGCTCATTCCGCACATGCAGAATAATGCACTTTCAAACTGCTTTCGATGCTCTTTGAAGCTGTGCGGAATGGCAAAATCCACTTGCAAACAGTTGTGAAAGTGGTTTGAAAACGCATTATTTTGCGTGTGCGGAAGGGGCCATAGAATCATAGAGTCGGAAGAGACCACAAGGGCCATCCAGTCCAACCCCCTGCCATGCAATCAAAGCACTCCCAACATAGGTTCATCCAGCCTCTGTTTAAAAACCTCCAAAGAAGGATACTCCACCACTCTCAGAGGCAGTGAATTCCACTGTCGAACAGCCCTGACAGTCAGGAAGTTCTTCCTAACGTTTAGGTGGAATCTCTTTTCCTGCCCCTTGAATCCATTACTCCGTGTCCTAATCTCTGAGGCAGCAGAAACCAAGCTTGCTCCCTCTTTGACATGGCACCCCTTCAAATATTTAAACATAGCTATCATGTCCCACCTTAACCTTTGCTTCCACTGATTAAACATCCCCAGCTCCCTAAGTCTTCCTTCCTAGGGCATAAACTCCAGACCTTATACCATTTTGGTTGCCCTCCTCTGGACATGTTCCAGCTTGTCAATATCCTTCTGAAATTGTGGTGCCCATATAGGCCCTGTCTATACATAAAGATCCCAGCATGAAGATTTCAGCATATTTTTTGAAAACTCCTGTCTGCTTTCTGCATGGTGTATTTTTTAAATAATCAAAATCTGATGTAAGCCATGCATATTCTTTTAGGGAACTACCTGGGAAATACCAGGAGATTTTGGAGGTGGAGCCTGAGGAGGGCGGGGTTTGGGGAGGGGCAAGACTTCAGTGGGGTCGAATACCATAGAGTCCATCTTCCAAAGCAGCCATTTTCTCCAGGTGAACTGATCTCTGTCACCTGGAGATCAGGTATAATCAGGCTGGCAATCTTAATTATGGGTTATATGTGGAGGTTGTCCCACATCCTTTCAACTTCCTACCCAATGGGAGGAGGAGCAGTGATGAGAAAATGCGTCGCAGCAAAGATCTGCCTGACAGGGACATGGTCCAACCAGAACAATTAACAGATGTTGGGGTTGATGTTGAATTTCATATGGCAACTGGTTGAGCCCTCCTCTTCAAAAAAAAAAAATCCCCATTTCTATTTTAAGACTTCCTGGCTTTGGGGTGTGTGGGAAAGCTCAAGCTACAAAGCTGCAGAAAATGAAAGCAGTAAGCAAACCACTCGTCACAAAGACACCTTTGTTTACGCTTCAACAATGTGGGTGGTTAAGTACCAGCTTTTGTGCACATGTGTGTGTGATGGAACAAAAGGGCAGAGGAATTAAAGTCCCCTTCAAATAACATATTGACGAAAACTTAAAACGCTTACCATTATTCTCCTCTCAGTGTCGATGCAAAGAAAACATTCGCAGTGGTTATCGAGAGTCGCCGCTGCTTTGCTTTTTGCTCCTGGGGCAGATTTGCACTTTGCCTGTGGCTTTATTTAAATGATGGGAGGCTTTAGTTAAACGCCTGTGGCTTTAGTTAAATGATGGGAGGACCAGTCACAAAAATGGAATCATGTGCGGCCAAGCCCTTGAGTGGCATGCTTCTTCCGGGGGACTGAAAAAGGAGCGTTGGGCACGGGAGACGGGCAAGTTTCAGAAGAGGGAAGAGTTGAAAGGTTAGTTTCACCTTCAGACTCGAAGAAGAAGAAGAAGAAGAAGAAGAAGAAGAAGAAGAAGAAGAAGAAGAAGAGAAGAAGAAGAAGAAGAAGAGAAGAAGAAGAAGAAGAAGAAGAAGAGAAGAAGAAGAAGAAGAAGAGAAGAAGAAGAAGAAGAAGAAGAGAAGAAGAAGAAGAAGAAGAAGAAGAAGAAGAAGAGAAGAAGAAGAAGAAGAAGAGAAGAAGAAGAAGAAGAAGAAGAAGAAGAGAAGAAGAAGAAGAAGAAGAAGAAGAAGAAGAAGAAGAAGAAGAAGAAGAAGAAGAAGAAGAAGAAGAAGAAGAAGAAGAAGAAGAAGAAGAAGAGAAGAAGAAGAAGAAGAAGAGAAGAAGAAGAAGAAGAAGAAGAAGAAGAAGAGAAGAAGAAGAAGAAGAAGAAGAGAAGAAGAAGAAGAAGAAGAAGAAGAAGAGAAGAAGAAGAAGAAGAAGAAGAAGAAGAAGAAGAAGAAGAAGAAGAGAAGAAGAAGAAGAAGAAGAAGAGAAGAAGAAGAAGAAGAAGAAGAAGAAGAAGAAGAAGAAGAGAAGAAGAAGAAGAAGAAGAAGAGAAGAAGAAGAAGAAGAAGAAGAAGAGAAGAAGAAGAAGAAGAAGAGAAGAAGAAGAAGAAGAAGAGAAGAAGAAGAAGAAGAAGAAGAAGAGAAGAAGAAGAAGAGAAGAAGAAGAAGAAGAAGAAGAAGAAGAGAAGAAGAAGAAGAAGAAGAAGAAGAAGAAGAAGAAGAAGAAGAAGAAGAAGAAGAAGAGAAGAAGAAGAAGAAGAAGAAGAGAAGAAGAAGAAGAAGAAGAAGAAGAAGAGAAGAAGAAGAAGAAGAAGAAGAAGAAGAAGAAGAAGAAGAAGAAGAAGAAGAAGAAGAAGAAGAGAAGAAGAAGAAGAAGAAGAAGAAGAAGAAGAAGAAGAAGAGAAGAAGAAGAAGAAGAAGAAGAAGAAGAAGAAGAAGAAGAGAAGAAGAAGAAGAAGAAGAAGAAGAAGAAGAAGAGAAGAAGAAGAAGAAGAAGAAGAAGAGAAGAAGAAGAGAAGAAGAAGAAGAAGAAGAAGAAGAAGAGAAGAAGAAGAAGAAGAAGAAGAAGAAGAAGAAGAAGAAGAAGAAGAAGAAGAATGGATTTATACCCCCCTCCTATATCCCCTCCCTTTCTCTCCTGTAAGGAGACTCAAAGTGGCTTACGATCTCCTTTCCCTTCCCCCCTCCCAACAAACACCCTGTGAGGTAGGTGGGGCTGAGAGAGTTCTGAAGAACCCGGTTCTCCAGACTACAGTGCACCTGCTCTTAACCGCTACACCACTTCTGAATCCTTTGCCTGTATTGGTGAAGTACTCAATTAGGGGCTTGGCGGCCTCCAACCTTCTTTCACTGAGACTGCTTATAGAAGAAGAAGAAGAGGAGTTTGGATTTATATCCCCCCCTTTCTCTCCTGTAGGAGACTCAAAGGGGCTGACAATCTCCTTGCCCTTCCCCCCTCACAACAAACACCCCGTGAGGTGGGTGGGACTGAGAGAGCTCCGAGAAGCTGTGACTAGCCCAAGGTCACCCAGCTGGCGTGTGTGGGAGTGCACAGGCCAATCTGAATTCCCCAGATAAGCCTCCACAGCTCAGGCGGCAGAGCTGGGAATCAAACCCGGTTCCTCTAGATTAGATACACGAGCTCTTAACCTCTACGCCACTGCCATAGAAATGTAGATATGCAGTTGAAATGATTTTCCGAGAAATTACTGGCGCCATTGTGGTGTGGTGGCTGTAGTAGGGCCCTCATCCTTTAGAAGCCTGAGGGCAATTTGGCCCTTTCCGCACATGCAGAATAATGCACTTTCAATCCACTTTGCAGCAGGATTTTACTGTGCTGAATAGCAAAATCCACTTGCAAACAATTGTGAAAGTGAATTGAAAGTGCATTATTCTGCAAGTGCAGAAGGGGCCTAAGGGTTTCTGATACAGCAAGTTTGTCCCATTGGGGCAGCTGCTGCCAAAGCAATCTTTTAAAAGGATCTCAATCAAATCTCTGCTGGCCAATAAAAAGCTTTGCTGGGCAAAAACCCCACCTCCCCACACACTTTTTAAAAACACTTTGCAGGCACCAGGAAAGAGGCTGGTGGGCACCTTGTTGGAGATCCCTAGGTGCTCAGGAGCAGCAGCAGCAGAAGGTCATTGGTTTCATATCCTACATGTGAGCTCCCAAAGGCACCTGCTGGGCAATTGGGAGTAGCAGAGTGTTGGTCAATGGTGGCGAACCTATGGCACGGGTGCCAGAGGTGGCACTCAGAGCCCTCTCCGTGGGCATGCACAGAGTCCCGCCCCCACACATCTAGGCTGGCCTGGGCCGCTGGGCTCTATTATTAGTATTAAACCTAAGACCTAGTTTTGGGGAAGCAGTGTAGGTAACCAAGTTAAGCGCTGTTAAACCCCACTGATTTTTATGCGAAGAACTAAAGCGCGATCCTTTACCTGGGAATAAGCTCGGTTGCTGGCATTGGGGCTTGCTTCTAAGTAAACCCTCCTAGGATCGTGATTCACCCGTTGGAAGAGTTGCATGGTTGCTTCAAAGCAAAGCCACCGACTACCACCAAGCTTACTCCCAAGTAACGCACGCCTCGGAGCCAACAGTTTTTTCTAAACTAAAACCTCAGTTTTCAGGTTAAATTGCCGTGTTGTCACTTCGCGATAAATAAATGGGTTTTGGGTTGCAGTTTGGGCACTCGGTCTCGAAAAGGTTCGCCATCACTGGACTAGATGGACTCTGGTCTGGTCCAGCAGGCTCTTTCTTATGTTGTTAAAGTGACATGTGGGGCTGAGCTATCTTGTGGAATTACAACTGACTTTAGAAATCAGTTCCCCTGGAGAAAATGGCTACTTTTGGGGGCTGGATTGTATGTCATCGGATCCTGCTGAGATCTCCTTCTTCCCCAAACCCCATCTTCCACAGGTTTCACCCCTAAAGCTCCAGGAATTTGTCAACACTGTGTTTGCTACACGAGAAGGCAAAATAAGTGGTATTGTTCACAACTGCCTCTGGCGTGCTGAGGAGAAACTTGCCCCCCTGCTCTAGTATTTAACCTGATATAACCTTGTCCACTTAGATCAATCAAAGAAGAGTCCAGGGTAAACGAAAACAGAAGTGTATTTATTTGCTTGTAGAGGAAGAAAGGGTGTTGGTGTTCGGGGAAAGGTATATACAGTTGTAGCTGGAATGGGCACTTCACTTGAAGAAACAGTTTCAATGCAGATAGTTTCAGAAGGTAGGTGTGTTGCTCTACAATAGAACAGCTAGATTCAAGTCTGTAGCACCAGGTGGCCAGCTCAAGAATGGGAAATACCTGGTGATTTTGGGGGTGGGGCTTGGGGAACAGGGGGACTTCAGTGGATACAGTGCAATAGAGGTGGAGGAGGAGGAGGAGGAGGATTTATACCCCACCTTTCTCTCCTATCAGGAGACTCAAGGTGGCTTACAAGCTCCTTTCCCTTCCTCTCCCCACGGCAGACACCTTGTGAGGTAGGTGGGGCTGAGAGAGTTCTGACAAAACTATGACTAGCCCAAGGTCATCCAGCAGGAATGTAGGAGTGCGGAAACACATGTAGTTCACCAGATAAGCCTCCGCCACTCAGATGGAGGAGTAGGGAATCAAACCTGGTTCTCCAGATTAGAATCCACCTGCTCTTCACCACTACACCACACTGGTTTTCCATCATTACAGTTGATCTCCAGATACCCAGGAGAACATGGCTGCTTTGGAAGGGGGACGCTACGGCATTATATCCTGCTGAAGCCCCTCCCCAGGTCCCGCCCACTCCCGCAAATCTCCCAGCCGACAGCTGATAGTCCTATTGTGACATCTATTTGAAAAATAATGAACCCAAAGCCGCAGAGGTCACCGAGAGATTTCACAACAGGAAAGGCAAGGCTGTCTCCTGAATGAAACTGAAGCATGACTTCATTATCAAGTTTCCTTTTTGCTTGTATGCTGCCAGGGGTGGGAGTGGGGTGTGTATTATTGCCACAGCTGTTGGGGCCTCTGGGGTTCCACAATCATTGGCGCATCATCTCCATTATCACATTTGTGGTGTTCATGTAAGCCGCTCCCCTACTGATACCTATTATATTACTATCCGAGTGGCATGCATTAAGCACGTTTGTGGATTTCCGCACCGTAGGCTAGACAGTTGTGAGGGACAGGCGTGCTTGAATTGTGGGGGGAAGGAGGGGAGAAAAAAGAGAAGAGAATCAGATGAGGGGAATTAGCAAGACTTCAGTTAATTAATTTTTATTCATTTATAAGCCTCTGTGTCTATATGGTCTGTGGAGAAGAAACGATGTCTGTTATTTTTGGACAGGGCTTGCTAGGAAACTGTAGTCGCTGTTTCTAGTGTGTCTTGAAGCCAAACTAGATGCGATCTTTGTTTTTGTCATTTCAGGGCTACGTGACTCTTGTTCCTCTGAGGCCTCTTCCACCCAGGCAGAATAATGCACTCTCAATCCACTTTCAGTGCACTTTGCAGCTGGATTTTACAGTGCGGAATAGCAAAATCCACTTGCAAACCATTGTGGAAGTGGATTGAAAGTGCATTATTCTGCATGTGTGGAAGGGGCCTCAGTCAGACAACAGGCCAAATGTCACAGAAACCTAATTTGGATCGGGTTCAGGACCTGGAGGAGGCGGTTCAGCTTTCCCCTAAGCAACATTTTTTGAACCCAACATGGCCCCAGGGGTCAGTATTTCTGAGTGGCGAGCACTAATTGGGCCACTGGGGTGACTGAAGAATTAGTTTTGGAGAGTAGAATTGGGTTGGAAAACATAAGACCCAATTTATTATATATAACGTGTCTATTTTGACCCTAAGGAGCAGCAGTGCCATAGTGGTTAAGAGCAGGTGCATTCTAATCTGGATGAACCGGGTTTGATTCCCAGCTCTGCTGCTTGAGCTGTGGAGGCTTATTTGGGGAATTCAGATTAGCCTGTGCACTCCCACACATGCCAGCTGGGTGACTTTGGGCTAGTCACAGTTCTTCTGAGCTCTCTCAGCCCCACCTACCTCACAGGGTGTTTGTTGTGAGGGGGGAAGGGCAAGGAGATTGTAAGCCCCTTTGAGTCTCCTGCAGGAGAGAAAGGGGGGATATAAATCCAACTCTTCTTCTTCTTCTTCTTCTTCTTCTTCTTCTTCTTCTTCTTCTTCTTCTTCTTCTTCTTCTTCTTCTTCTTCTTCTTCTTCTTCTTCTTCTTCTTCTTCTTCTTCTTCTTCTTCTTCTTCATTCTGCCTAGGTACAGGGAATGCAATCTTTAGAGCCCCTGAGAGAAGTTTGGGATAATAGTAGCTTTGGTTGCCACCAGAACTTTAAATGTATTTATTTATTTAGGTACTTCATTTATATTTCACCTCGTGACTTACCCAAGGTAACTCAGCTTCTTCAACAGTGTGAGAATTTGAACCCAGATCCTAATATGATGCTCTAACCACTACACCACACAATAAATGAGAAGGGAGCGAGAGGAGGAATGGGAGTAGGAAACAGAAGTGGGGGGATCAAAATGAATGAACGGTAGTTAGTTTGTTGACTGCTTTCCTCTCTCATTTTTGTTAACACACCACTTGAGAAGGGTCTTTTTTGGTTTGTTTTTGCCTTCACTTGGTCGATGAAGAAGAGGCATTTGAATTTATACTCTGCTTTTCTCAACTGCAAGGAGTCTCAAAGTGGCTTTCAAACTTCTTCTCTTTCTTCACATTGTGAGGCAGATGGGGCGGAGAACTTAAGAACGTAAGAACATAAGAACAAGCCAGCTGGATCAGACCAGAGTCCATCTAGTCCAGCACTCTGCTACTCGCAGTGGCCCACCAGGTGCCTTTGGGAGCTCACCTGCAGGATGTGAAAGCAATGGCCTTCTGCGGCTGCTGCTCCCGATCACCTGGTCTGTTAAGGCATTGCAATCTCAGATCAAAGAGGATCAAGATTGGTAGCCATAAATCGACTTCTCCTCCATAAATCTGTCCAAGCCCCTTTTAAAGTTATCCAGGTTAGTGGCCATCACCACCTCCTGTGGCAGCATATTCCAAACACCAATCACACGTTGCGTGAAGAAGTGTTTCCTTTTATTAGTCCTAATTCTTCCCCCCAGCATTTTCAATGAATGCCCCCTGGTTCTAGTATTGTGAGAAAGAGAGAAAAATTTCTCTCTGTCAACATTTTCTACCCCATGCATAATTTTATAGACTTCAATCATATTCCCCCCTCAGACGTCTCCTCTCCAAACTAAAGAGTCCCAAACGCTGCAGCCTCTCCTCATAGGGACAGTGCTTCAGAGAGTTCTGAGATAGTTCTGAGATAGCTGCAACTGGCCCAAGGTCACCCAGCAGGCTTCATGTGTAGGAGTGGGGCAGCAAACTCGGTTCTCTAGATTAGAGTCCGCCTCTCTTAACCACTACACCCTGCTAGCAAACGACACCCCTTTACGAAAGCATCTGTTCCAAACAAGCGAGGAATCGGTGCAATCTTCACACAGGCCATGTTCGTGGAAACATATTGAATCCGAGAAACAAGACACAGAGGGAACGTGGCGTGCTTCCTGCTTGGAAACCGTTCCAGCCTCCTGGTATTTATCTAGCGTGAACTCCCAGCTGTTCACCGTTATAGGCGAAAATGGTACACATGCCTGGAAGACTCCGTCTCAGCTCCCTGCACACATTTTTCCCTCGTTGTCTGGTCAAATTATAAACGTGGCGCCTGCAATCCGTCACTGTCTCCTCGACCCTACGGCAAGGGGAGAGAGGAAAGATTGGGTTTGATGAAAATGTTGCCTTTTATCAAGGGGAAACGAGATGGGAATTCAAGAAGGCCAGTGGGTCATGCGTACAGCCTTCCCAATCCTGTGGGTGCAGGACTGTAGGTGTGGGAAGATATCCTCATATGATATTGTCTGGACCAAAGCCTGAATGGTGCCATGTTTCCAAGTATATTCTGTTTGATGGATAACCTGATTGATATGTATGTTGATTGATTTGTAGAAGAAGAAGAGTTTGGATTTATACCCCCCCCCTCCTTCCCTCCTGTAAGGAGACTCAAAGGGGCTTACAATCTCCTTTCCCTTTCCCCCCATCCCCACAACAAACACCCTGTGAAGTGGGTGGGGCCGAGAGAGCTCCAAAGAGCTGTGACTAGCCCAAGGTCACCCAGCTGGCATGTGTTGGAGTGCACAAGCTAATCCAGCTCACCAGATAAGCCTCCACAGCTCAAGTGGCAGAGCGGGGAATCAAACCCGGTTCTGCAGATTAGAGTGCACCTGCTCTTAACCACCATGCCACTGCTGCTCCTGGGCTCTGTTCTCTCTCCTCCTCACCTCTATACCTTCCTCACTGATGTTTATAGCTTTGACAACATATATAGATAAGTAGGCAAATGACCCTGAAAAGCTTCCCAGCCTCAGACAACAGGATGTCCATTGGACCACAGGGGGGAGGCTTAATAGGTGGCATGTCTTCACTGTCTTGTGTCCTCCAGGTGCCTATGCCACCTAAACAACTCTTTTCATACTTTCTCTGGGAAAACGGGAGGGGGTCCGAACACGGATAAAACAACCTAGGAAAGCCATATCGCACAGAACGGGCTTTCTCAAGCGAGGGACTTGATGCCTTCATTAAACACAACTGATCAAGAATCCAGAGTCTGTTTATTGGTTTGAGACCTAACAGATATTTAGACTCCTCCCAAGGATTGTAAAGATATGGATCTAGAGCAGGGGTCTGCAACCTGCGGCTCTAGAGCCGCATGCGGCTCTTTCAGCCTTATACTGCGGCTCCGCGTTGTCTGGAGGTCGGAGGGTAGCGTGGGCATGTCCCTCAGCCCTCCAGAGCAGCGCTGGAAGGAAAGGTGAGTGGAGGGGCCGAACCAGAGGCAGTTCCATGCTTGAGGGTGCAGCTTTTTGCGTCCCCTCCACTCACCTCTCCTTCCAGCGCTGCTCTGGAGAGCTGGAGGGACACGCCCATGCTGCCTTCTGACCCCTGGAGGTTGGAGGGTAGCATGGCCTTCTCTTTCCAGAGCAGCTGCCATCCCCCTCTGCCATCCCCACAGCTGCCATCCCCCTCTACCCCATGGAGCAGGCGGATGGGGTTTCCCTGACCAGCGCTGCTGCCCCCTGCAGCGCGTGAGGCGGCGGCACCAGGCAGGCTGCAGTCGTAGCAGGCAGCTTCCTGCTCCATCGGGCCGAAGGGTTTTCCTGCCCAGTGCCTCTGCCTCCCAGCGCTGGAAGGAAAGGTGAGTGCAGGGGCCGAATTGGAGGCGGCTCCATAGATCTTCGGGGCCATGGAAAATGGGTCCAAATGGCTCTTTGGGTGGTAAAGGTTGCCGACCCCTGTCCTAGAGTTAAGAGAGTGGAGTCACTGAGCAAATTGTAAAGTAAATGCTCATATGAATGCACATGCCCTTGCTGGTGAGCAGCAGCAACTGACTCGCAGCTGGTTTACAGCAGGTAGAGTGGGGATAGAAAGCTTGTGGAACTGCTAGTTTTAAACTGGTCTTGGTATCTGCCTGCTTTATGTGGACAATTCTCTGTCAGTCTGGCCCGGCCCATCTACCAGTCCTTGCATTTGGGTCAGCAGGAGAACAGCGACTAGTGGAAATGACATCACACAGCATGTCGGTGTCATCCAGGGGAAAACCCAGAAGTGATGTCAGCTTGTCAGCTAACGCCCAGGACTTCCCCCAAAACTCTATGGCAATACCATAGAATTCACGGGGAAACGTTGGCTGATGTGCTGATGTCACATCTGGGTTTCCTCCTGGAAAAGATGTTGAAATGTTATGCGACACAATGTCCACCCTTTCCCAAGATCTAGGGGTTGTTGGACAGCAGCTAGCAATCGTAAACGAATGGGCTGCCCTTTCAGTATCAGTTTAATCATCAGGAGGAGGAGGAGGAGGAGGAGGAGGAGGAGGAGGAGGAGGAGGAGGAGGAGGAGGAGGAGGAGGAGGAGGAGGAGAGGAAGAGGAAGAAGAAGATGAAGACGAAGAAGAGGAAGAGGAAGAAGAAGAAGGAGGAGAGGAAGAAGAAGAAAGAAAGAAGAAAAGAGAAAGAAAGAAGAAGAAGAAGAAGAAGAGGAAAAAGAAGAGGAAGAAAGAGAGAAAGGGGGGGGGGGGGGGGGAGGGGAGGAGGAGGAGGAGGAGGAGGAGGAGGCGGAGGAGGAGGAGGAGGAGGAGGAGGAGGAGGAGGAGGAGGAGGAGGAGGAGGAGGAGGAGGAGGAGGAAGAAGAAGAAGAAGAAGAAGAAGAAGAAGAAGAAGAAGAAGAAGAAGAAGAAGAAGAAGAAGAAGAAGAAGAAGAAGAAGAAGAAGAAGAAGAAGAAGAAGAAGAAGAAGAAGAAGAAGAAGAAGAAGAAGAAGAAGAAGAAGAAGAAGAAGAAGAAGAAGAAGAAGAAGAAGAAGAAGAAGAAGAAGAAGAAGAAGAGGAGGAGGAGGAGGAGGAGGAGGAGGAGGAGGAGGAGGAGGAGGAGGAGGAGGAGGAGGAGGAGGAGGAGGAGGAGGATTCATACCCTACCTTTCTCTCCTGTAAGGAGACTCAAGGTGGTTTGCAAACTCCTTTCCCTTCCTCTCCCCGCAGGTGATATTATTTCCTGTTTATGCCTTTCAAAGCTTCAAGTGCCATTTCTACTCATTCCACAGGACATTTTTCTCCTGGCCTTTTGACAACTCTAGAAGCTTGGCATCATTCAGCACAGTTTTCTGTGCAGGCTAGGACAAACCAGAGCAGAAACAGTGCCAGCTGAGACTGGAGCCAGGGTGGCAATGCCCAGAAAAAGTGGCAGCCAGCAGGCCTGCTTCTAATGTGACCTAACCTAAAAGGGAAATATCAACAACATGCAGAACAGCCATTTAAGAACAGTTTAATGCTTTCACCCATGCTAGATGTCTTGTGCTTCACTCTGTAGAGTGATGCAGTAACAGATGGTAGAGACGTGCTCCATCTTTCTTCCATTCTGTCCCTCTCTGCCACCACCCTCTTAGTCTTGTTATTATTTTTAATGGGAGGGGTTAGGGTTGCCAGCCCACGCAGGGGTGTAGCTACTTGAAATGGTGTCCGGGGCAAGCAATGAGATCCCCCCCCCCCCGGACTCTGCTGCTCCAGCATGGCATCCAAAATCTTTCCTGGGGCAGTGGAGTCTTCTGGGGGAGTTAACTAAAAGATAAATCCAGGCGGGGTGGGGTGGGTGGGCAAGAGGAGAAGGAGCGAAACAAGGGAAGTGGCTGGGAAGAGAGTGGGGCGGGGAGAAAGCCAGAGAGAGTGACCCTTCCGTGGCCTTGTTCCTGCCCCCAGTCTCCTCCCAACTGGTCACTTCACTAAAGGTACTGAAAACAGCCTTTGGGCTGCTGTGGTGGAGGAGGGGTGGCCAGGGCACCCCTAGTCAACTGGCACCCAGGGCAAGAGCCCTGACTTGCCCCACCCTCGTTACGCCCCTGAACCCATGGTTTGCAACTCCCAGGAGACTTCAAGGGTGGAGACTCACTGGAAAAGCATCCTGGGACGTGAAGACATCATTATGGGCCTCATAACAAGAAGAGTCATCTCTGTATTGCCATCCTCTCTTCACGCAAATGCTAGAGAGCCCCATGACATGGGTATGTTACTTCTCTTTATATGACCAGAAATGATGTTATGAAGTGGCAGGCCGCCATTCTGTTCCCTGCATTTTTACCTCCTCCAGTTGCTACCACAAAGAAAGGCAGGAATTCATCCCACCCCACCTGAGAAATGACAACCCTACTGGTGGTATCTTTGGCAAGACCCACCTTAGCTCAAAGCACAACAATGTGATTTGTCTTACCTGTTGAAAACCAACTAGCAGTGCATCTCTGACTTCTGGACCCTGGAACACCATCCTCTATGTGTCCTGCTTTCGATAGTCTTCATAGCATCTGTCGAGCCATTGAGGAAAACAATCTGGAATTGATTCTGGTCCAGTCGAGCAATTGGATTCTTCTATATGTAACATTTGACTTGGGGAGGTCACCCAAGCCAACCTGATCATCAAAAGGTTCCAAACAGACAAAACAAAGGAACAGTTCCATAGAATGCACGATTAATTTATGGAACTCATTGCCCCAAGATGTATCAGGGACCATTAACCAAGATGGCGTTTGAGAGGAAGCAACCAAAATTCATGAGAGAATAAGTCTGTCAGCGTGGGGAACTCATGATGGCTAAACTTTACAGGCAGTATACTTTCGATTAGCAGATTCTGAGAGTAAAAAATAAAAGACTGTTTATTACTTTTGACCATCTTTTGATCGATGCCTTTGAGCACCATGTGTAGCCTTAGCAAAGATGTCTGTTGGAAACAGTTGTGACCTTGACGAACTCTTGGTCTGATCCAGCAAGACGATGTTGGCATTCCTCTGTTTTTTTTTTCTGCAGATCATTTTGTCCCCAACCAATCAACTTGACATAAAATAATTTGTCTGGCTTGGCACAGGGTTTTTTTCCCTTGTCTTTTTAATAGCAACATTGGAGTATTAAATATACACAGGGAGAGAGGTTTGCCTTTACAATGTTTTCCAAATACATAGTGCTGAAATACAGAACCGTTACTGTCTGTTGTTTTTTTTAAAAGTGAGAGAACTCCGAATCAAAAGTAGCTGCATTCGCCTGGGATCATCTTCGCCGCTCTCTCTGCCTCCTCCTGTTTTCCCTATCCGTTGCACAGATGTAACATTTCCAGAACAATTTTTCTCTCCCCCACCCCCCACCCCATTGTACCAGTAACTGGATGAAGAACAGCTTTGAGGCACGAAAGAAACAGCTTTAAAAAATACATCAAGCTCCTAAAGAGGCAGAGAGGAAAAGGAACATATTCTGTTGGGTGGTAGATGGTTTTTGAAAGACCAACGCCGTCGCCAAATGTCAACTCAGCAAGAAGGATCCTGCCGCGCTGCCTTCGTGAAACTTCAGTTTTGATCTGTTTCGAGCTGGAGAGGAGCTAGTTTGGACCTACAAAGCTCTTGATATGCACAGCCATCATTACAGGTGAATAGAATGAGCATTGAATGGACGGCACCTTTTAAGGATGCATGGAGGAAGGGAGAGATTGGGGGGTTGTTATTTTATTCTGCTTTTAACAGGAAATATGTTTTTAAATCATCATTGTAAGCTGCCTTGAACCATGAGGAAAGGTGGGGTGTAAAACTTTTGGTGAATAAATAAAACCACAAGGCTCCGGATACACATAGCTTCCAGAACGTGCCAATGGAACTGTGCGTGTGTAGGAAAGTGTGTGGATTTTCTGTGCCCGTTCAACCTTGGTAGCTGGTTTGCATGTATCAAAGCTGTACATATGCATTAGGGAAATCTCTGTGTTGCCCAGTTTGTTTATATCTCTTCTGCCTCTCTGTAAAGTCTGCTTGAGGCAGCTTTCAAAGTAAAAAGTAATAAGAACATCGACACTGTAAAAAAGTGCAACTATTAATAAATTACTAAAAACCCAGCTTTTACAAACTCAGGGTAAAACAAAACCGGTAAGAGCATAAAAATACAATGTATAATACATTAAAATGAGTCTCATAAAATGCCTTTCAGGCTAGAAGCAGACTGTAGAACAGTTAAATCCCTTATTTAAAAGCCTGGGTTAAAAAGAAATGTTTTTGCCTGTCATGGAGTGGACCAGAGCGCTGTGGGTGGTGTTGTCTCCCATTGGTGGTATCCCAGTGTGTGTGGTTGTATGAACTAAAAGAGACATAAATGCTTCAGTCACTGGACAAATTCCTAGTTTTTTTTTCCTCTATTGTAAGGAGCATATCCGAATGCAACAGAGGAAATAAATATTTTAGATCTAGTGACTAAGGCTCCTTTCACACGTGTAGAATAATCCACTTTCAATCCACTTTCAATGCACTTTGCAGCTGTGCGAAATAACAAAATCCACTTGCAAACAATTGTGAAAGCGGATTGAAAGTGCATTATTCTGCATGTGCGGAAGGGGCCTAAGAGCCCCATCCAAAGGAAAAGGAGGCTAATCCACTTGTGGGAGTGGCATGCTGACCATGCCGGCGGATTTGCCCTCCCCGGGGCTCTTGCCCTGGTAGATCGGAGAATCCGGTGGCATGCAGCTGCCATGACCCTGCCATGGGGTTGGAATGCAGTGCCGAATGTGGCACCAGTGTTCCAGTGCCCCTACCCCTGTCGTCATACCATCAACCCCCAACTGAAAATTAGGAAAATCAATACACCACTTATGTAATGAAGATATGTATTCAAAAGGAAGATACAACACTAATCAAAGTCACTGATTTCAACTGTGGAAGATCAACAGCTTCAGATGTGTGTGGGAATCTCTTTATGTATCCGTATATGCCCATATGCTACATATGCTGCATATACAGCATGGCACTTTTATCTTGAAACAAAAGACAGAGTTACTCCAGGATGCAAAATGATCGTTCAAAAGAGTTTCTCCTTTTTTTGGCACCTCTCCGACACAATCCAGCCCTGTGTTAAGCACATAGATTAACACTGTGTTAGACTGTGATCACAAAAAATAAATTGTCAGTTTAAAAGAACCTTGTAAAGTTTATTATATCTATTCTAGGAAATTAAAAACCCACCTAAATATCCCACGAAAGCAGCAATAAAATGTTTCCCATAGCACCACAGACCTGAGGGCAATGGCTGGACTTCACCTGATGATTTATAATGTTAATAGGTTTACATCAGCATAAGTGGGTGGACTCTAATCTGAAGAACCATGTTCGATTCCCCATTCCTCTACATGAGCAGCAGACTGTTATCTGGTGAACTGGATTTGTTTCTCTGCTCCTACACAGAAAATCTGCTGGGTGAGCTTGGGCTTGTCACAATTGTCTCAGAACTTTCTCAGCCCCACCTACCTCACAAGAGCACCGATGGGGTGTAGTGGCTAAGAGCACATGGACTCTAATCTGGAGAACCTGGTTTGACTCCTCACTCCTCTACATGAGCAGTGGACTCTAATCTGGCAAACTGGATCTGTTTCCCCACTCCTACACACAAAACCTGCCTGATGACCTTGAGTTAGTCACAATTTTTCGAAGCTCTCTAAGGCTCATTCCGCACATGCAGAATAATGCACTTTCAAACTGCTTTCAGTGCTCTTAGAAACTGTGCGCAATGGCAAAATCCACTTGCAAACAGTTGTGAAAGTGGTTTGAAAACGCATTATTTTGCGTGTGCAGAAGGGGCCTCTGCTTCACCAGTTTCATAAGATATTTGCTTGTGAGGAGAGGAAGGAAAAGGAGTTTGTAAGTTGCCTTGAGTCTCCTTACAGGACAGAAAGTTGGGGTATAAATCCGAACTCCTTTTCTTCTAACTTTATGGCACTGTAAGAACTGTAGTCATGCTGGAAAGCTAACAATGGCCGTTTCCGCACGGCCCATTAACGACGGCCTGGGGGCGGTAAAAACACCGCCCCCAGGCCGCCGTTCGCACAGGCGCCGCTGCTGCGTGCGGCGACCTGACTGCGCTTCCCTCCCCACAGGGCGGCGTCAGGCCGCCCTAAACAACAACCCTTTAAAGGGTTGTTGTTGGGGAGGAAGCGTCTTCCTGGCAGCGCGGTGCGAACCGCACTGCCGGGAAGACGCTGTCTCCCGTCCCCGCCCCGCTCACGGTGTCCTCGTCGTCACCTGCTGGGCGTCGCAGCCCCGCCCACACTGTCCTCCGACCTCCAGGGGTTGGAGGGCAGCGTGGGCATGGCTGTGATCAGCAGGCAACGCATGAGGACACCGCGGAGTGGGGCGGGGACGGGCGAAGAGGCGACTGCACGTCTTGCGGAGCCGATACTCGCCGTTCATTTATCCGCCCGCCCGTTCATGCGAGCGGAAAAACTGGCATGCGCCCCCACCAGAACTCCTTGGCGCGCGTAAGCGATCCTGGCACGTATGCGATCTTGAAACGGCCAATGGTAGTTCTAGCAAAGGTGATGTATCCTATCAGATGAAGGCAAGCTTCAGTTGATGAAGAAACAGTTCTTGATGAAGTTCATGCGGCATTAGATATACTGACTTGCTCTTGCTCCTCCACATAGATAGGGTGAGTTCAATAGGATGTTAATCAGTCACCACAATGTCCCACAACTACCTATTTTTTGTGCTCCATTCCAAACTTTGGCACTTATCCCCCGTACCCCTTAAACCAAGCATAGTTCAGGACACACTGGTGGGCCCCTTGAGATCGTTGCGAGAGTGGCATTGTGAAGATTCAATAATAAACCACTGTTTTTTATGTGGGCACTAGGACAGCTTGTACTAGGCACTGAAAAACCAGAAGAGAATGGAGAAATATGGAGTGGCTTTAGGAAAGCAAATGCAGTATTTATCTTAGTTCAGCTGGCCGCTCACCAAAGAACAAAAACGCAATATCGAGCAATAATTGAGGTACAGGAAACAGCGTTATGTGTCACTTCTATGGATCTTTCTGGGTCAGATTGTAATTTCAATTATTTAAGACTGTTATGATGTTATTAGGCTGCTTTCCTTTTGAATAATGACTTTTTGTGTACAAAAACTGGAACGGAATATATATGTATACATCAGAAAGATTCCCAGTTGAGGCATCTTCTGGGTCACGTCCCTGATGCGACTGACGAGAGCCAGCTTGGTGTAGTGGTTAAGAGCAGGTGGATTCTAATCTGGAGAACTGGGTTTGATTCCCCGCTCCTCCATATGAGTGGTGACATTTTATCTGGAGAACCAGATTTGCTTCCAGACTCTTAGGCCATTTCCGCACGGCCACGCTGGGGGTTGGGTCGGCATACATGACGCTGACCCGACCCCACCGGGACCATTTGCACGAACGGTCCCGGTAATGAGAGGGAAGACTGTGCTGTGGAGCGCCGTCGTCCGATCGACCTACCTTCTCTGCGACCGTCCGGCACGTCGCAGAGGCCAGGGGACATGCCCCCCCCTGCTCTGTGTGACCGCTCCAGAGTCGTAGGGCAGGAGGGCGTGTCCCTAGGCCTCGGCGATGCACCGGACAGTCGCAGAGAAGGTAGGTCGATCGGGCAAAGGGGGGAGGGATGGCGCCTTCCAGCTGCTGCCGTTCACACGGCAGCGGCTGGAAGCTGCCGTTTTCCCAAAATCTCGCTCGGGGAGCAAGGTGGGAAAATGGTGGCTTCAAAGCAGCTGTGCCCCCCATGCTAACATCTCCCTGGGGACGGCGTTTTTGCCGTCCCCAGGGTGCTGTATTTGGCCCGTGCGGAAAGGGCCTTACATTCCTGCTGAGTGACCTTGGGCTACTCACAGTTCTCTTAGAACTCTCTCAGACCCACCTACCTCACGAGGTATCTGTTGTGGGGAGAGGAAGGGAAAGGAGTATGTAAGCCAACTTGAGTCTCTTTACAGGACAGAAAAAGAAGGGTATAAATCTGATGCCCTTCAGAATCTGTTTAGTAGCAAAAGATTTTTGGCCCACATTCTTATTCATCTGCCTTTTTTTTTTTTTTTGCATTCTTAAGTCAGTGCTGTATGGCATTTGTTTTCAAATGCAACTCTCTACTGCGGAACCCTTATAAACCAGAGAGGTTTCTCGGGAAGTATTGGGAGGGGGCATGTTCAGCTCATGAAGGTTTCCGTGAAGACCTTTTCGGTTTCTTTTGAATGCATCCAACATAGCCCCTTGGTGGACTAGTGAGTCCTCAAGGAAGGTTGCCTGCCATACCTGCTTTTCTCACTGAGGAGTCTTCGATAAGCTCAATTCCTTGAGACATCCTTTGGAAACTGATGCTGCACAAGCAATATCTTCACTTGAAATATAGGAGAGGAAAGTAGGGTATAAATGAAGTGGAAAAATAAACAATGAATTCTAAGAGGATACATATTAGGCAAATTAACAAATCTGCCTGTTTGTCAAGGAGAAGAAGAATCCATATTGAAATCCTGCACCATCCCTTTCAGGTTTTTGAGATCTTCACTGCTCGCAACTTTTAGGGAGTACCACCTCATAAGGGTTAGCAATTTGGTTTTTTTCCTCAAAAAGGAAAAGCAGAGATTCTCAAATTCTCTTCTGGGATATAGATAGCCATCCCTGTTCATTGTTATGCAAGATTAGCGGTCCTTTAAGCAGAACTATCATGCGACTTTTGAACAGTGATGATCCTCACACTCTGGAGAAGATTGTTCAGTACTTATTACAGGTCCTGGCCCTATGAGATTATTTTATGTATTTACTGTGTGACTGACTTATGCCTAATAAAGGTTTTTGTTGTTGCTGCTACTGTTGTTGACAGCCATCCCATACCCTACCGTAGTATTTTGCTGGTGAAGCCTGGGATATAATTACTAAATAGGCCCAGATGGAGTCAGTCAATAAACTTGCTCAGTTAGTTAATGCCTCATCATTTTGTTTTCTTAAGTGGCAGATTTTTTATGAATGGTTATGATCCAAGAAGAAGAGGAGGAGGAGGAGGAGGAGGAGGAGGAGGAGTTTGGATTTATATCCCACCTTTCTGTTGTTTAAGGAGACTCAAAGGGCCTTACAAACTCTTTTTCCTTCCTCTCCCCACAACAGACACCTGGTGAGGTAGGTGGGATTGAGAGAGCTCTGAAAGAACTGTGACTGGCCCAAGGTCACCCAGCAGGCTTCATGTGTAGGAGCCAGGGAAAAAATCCAGTTCACCAGATAAGAGTTGTAGGGAATCAAACCTCATTCTCTAAATAAGAGTCCGCCTCTCTTAAACACTACACCACGCTGACTCTGAACACAGGATGTGGATGGCCTTTGGAACAGGCATCCCTCCTCCTCTCAAGCGGTGTTAAGAATGCCTCTTCTAAGAAGATGCTTTCTGACCATCACACCATACTGAAGAAAGCCTACTGGTTTCCCCATTTAGGATCACGTGTATGCATATGCGTAAATGTACGGGTGTTATTTGCATTAGCTTTTCCTACATTGGGCTATTGAGGTCCAAATGGATCGTTCAGGGACCCAACCCATTATTGTAACAAATGGAAATCCTAGCCTAAGAATCTAGAGCTGGGATCTTGTCACAAGTGCCAACAGCAACACAACAGACCTTTTTGCTGTGCAACCAAGGCTGGGTATCTGCCCTAGCCGCAGTGCAGGGGAAGGCAGCATGTACAGCTTATGCCCATCAGCATCTCCCAGACCTCCACAGCCACCAGCTGAGTTCAAAGTGAATGCCAGAGATGCTGGCAACATTACTAACATTTTGCTTGCCAACAAAAGTTCCCTGGTGAAGTACAATCCTCACCCGCCCTCCTTTGTTTGCAAGCATGCACACGACTTCACAGGTAGATGCTGAGGGGCTTTATTTAGCATGTGGGCTGAAATAGATTGGCTACTGCTGATCTAGCACATACTGCAGAGCAAGATTTGAGTCCAGTTGCTCCTTAGACACCAATACGTTTTTGGGGATGCAAGCTTTTGAGAGTTAAATCTCCCTTTGTCAGATACGAGCAGGAATGGAGGGCAGGAGTTCATTCACAGGTTCAGAACGGCGAACCCTTTAGGGCTGCATGTGTGCATGTTAAATGCCATTGAGTTGCTTTCAAGTCATTGTTACCTTATGAGTTAATGACCTCCAAAATTTAATATTGTTAACTGCCTTGCAAATTGTCTTGCAAACTGAGGGCCATTGCTTCCTTTATAGTGTCCATCCATCTCATGTTCGCTTTTCCTCTTTTCCTGCCACCTTCAACTTTTCCTAGTATTATTGTCATTTCCAGTAACTCTTGTCTTCTCATAATGTGATCAACATATCATAGCCTCAATTTAGTCATGTTAGCTTCTATGGAGAGTTCAGAGCTAAATAGGGACATAGGATTCGTAATTTGCAACAGATGCTAATTTTCTTTCCCCAGCTTATCTTGAAACAGATGCTTATTTTGCTACAGATGCTAATTTTCTGTTTTAACCAAGCTCAGTACATCTTCCGTTGTACCTGTGCATCCTGACTCCTTTCTTTGTGACACCCCTCCCACCTTCTGACTGGGATAGAAAGGTTCAGGGATCTCCATTTCTTACCTGTATCTGAAAAAAGAAGCTTTAACTCTCAAAAATCCCTATCCCAAAAATCTTGTTGGTCCCTAAAGTGTGGCTGGACTCCGCTCTAGATTTTCTACCTCCAGAAAAACTGTGCCGCTGTAGACGCAGAACTAACACGTACCAATATTCAAAACCATGTCGGAATGAGGGATTGGAAATTTTATATAATAATATCTTTATGATGTTCAAACTTCCATGAGGAATACATTGGAAATACCCACAAGAACTACACAGTGCAGCCGACAGGTACAAAGAAATAGAAAATCCAGGGGAGAAAGTACAATGGGGAACGAGATCTTCACACAGCCGGAGGCCAGGTCTGGGGATTCATGATGAAAACCAAATCACAAATACTTCGTGATGGCAAATGTGGAAAGCACCCCTCGTGGCCTGCACTGTTTACATTGGTTAAAAAATCCAGGGGAGGGGGGAAGAATAGAGTGAGAGGACAGGTAACACCAAAGGAACCACCCCGAAATATCACATCGATCAGCGTGCACATTTTGGTTTAACTGCTTGTTTTCTGAAAAGAGTAATAAATAATAAAGAAGAGAGAATGAGGCGCATGAGAGACGGGTTCCTTAGTTTGTGACTGGAGGCTCTGCAGCAAGTGTTGACAATGCTGTGGGCTGGATCGGGCCCTCTTCCATGTTTTGCTTGGCCTAAGGGTGTCTATTATGGGTTGGGAAATTCCTGGAGATTATGGGATAGAGCGCAGGAGTGGCAGGTCTTGGGAGGGGAGGGACCTCAGTAAATCCAGCCTCCAAAGCTGCCACGTTCTCCAGGGGAGCTCTTTTCTGGTCTGGAGATCAGTGGTGATTCTGGGAGATCTCCAGGACCTACCTGGAGGTTGGCAACCCTATTTTGGCCTGCCTCTTGGAAACACTGAAAAGGGTTCTGTTTTCTGAGCCTGAATTCCAATGCTAACTTCTCATTTTGAAGTTACTGTAGGCAGGAATTGGACCGAGCCAGCAACATAGGATAGATAACAAAGTTTATGTAGTCTGAGAATATGTTTGCGGGGGAAGAGGGGTTGCAAGAAGGGTCAATCCCCAAGAGCAACGAAAGGCTGGGCTAGGTGTGCCATGATTGCACCAGGTCCCAACATCACTTCTGGTACCAAACCAGAAGTGACATCATCAGGCAGAAGACAATATCCTAGGATTCACCCAAAACTCTACAGTTTTGGCTAAATCCTGGAACATGGCTCTCCGGTTAATAACATCACTTCCAGTTTGGTGCCAGAAGTCACATCACATGCTGGTGCAACGCCTCTTCCAATTTTAATCCATTTCCCCCACTGGCCTGGCAAGTACTGGGGGGAGATGGGAGAAATTCCTGCAAGACCTCTATGGTGCTGACTGACAGTGCTCCATGTTATGCAGTAGCTATTAGGCTATCAAAAGAGTGGAGATTCTTCAAACCTGAAGCTCAGTGCCCACAATCTAATAGAGAGTTGGCTGTTATAGGTTTTCCAGGGTGTGTAGCCGTGGTCTGCTGGTTCTTGCTCCTCATGTTTCAGCAGCATCTATGGCTGGCATCTTCAGAGGCATGTCATAATAGAGAAACACGTCTTACCATGACGTGCCTCTAAAGATGCCAGTCACAGATGCAGGTGAAACCTTAGGAGAAAAAGCTACTAGTACCATGGCCACGCAGTCTAGAAAACCCACAACAGCCAGTTGATTCCAGCTGTGAAAGCCTTTGACCATCTAAAAGAGAGTTCACACTCAATTTTGTGTTGGGTTGTGAACTTTCTACATGGCTGAAAAAAAGAACGACAGGGGGAGGGGGCGGGCAACGGACAGATGGCTGAACTCAGGGCTCAACTGAGCAATTCCAGTACATACACATTTTCACAAGGGGGAAAACCGAATTCTCCTGGGGCCATTTTTAATTGTGCTCTGGTGCCACTCTGAGCCAGTTCCCAGAGGATGAGGAGTAGTGTTGCCAAATCCAGGTTGGGAAACTCCCGGAGAACTGGAGATGGAGCCTGGGAGGACACGGACTGGAAGATGAAGCTCCTCAAGGCCAAACCTGATGGAGGAAGGGCCCGTGGCTTCGTGGGAGAGCATCTGCACTGCACACAGAAATCCCCAGATTCAGTTCTCAGCATCTCCTGTTTAAAAGACCAGATAGCAGGCAACGTGAAAGATCTGGAGAGCGGCTGCCAGTCAGAGAGGACAATGCTGACCTGGATGGACCAAGGGGCTGGCCCAGTGTAAGGCAGCTTCATGGGAGTTCATATGGAAATCCCAGAAGGAAGGTAGGAAATCCCAGGAAGACAAAAACGGTAGCAGCAAAACCTGGTGCTTATATCACTACTGATAAACTGGCTAAGTGGGCAGAGTCACCCTGGCGCCATTTTGGTTTTGAAGTCAGAGCCAGCCCCCCTGTGTAGCGTGGGTGAGCCCAGACCTCAAACCTTGCCTATTCTAGCTTCTGTGGCACCTGATCTTCATCACGATCAATCACTAAACTGAAACATGGATGGATTCCACAGCGACATGAAGACTTGAGAGCATCTTATAAAATACAAAACACAGATTAAATATCAGAAGATTAAAAATCCAACGAGGTGTCAGTAAACTCAATAATGTTGGAAGTGATTTTAAAAAAATCCAGATATGCTGTTTCTGCAGATGCAAATTGCATTTGGAAATCTTTGGTACTCCCTAGGTCTCTTGAAGACTCCAGAGTGGTCTTTAAAAATCGGCGAAGGATTTTGTTCAGCTGGCTACTTCGGTGAGTTCTACCAGGAATTCAAGGGCGTGTGTGTGACTTTCTTTCACACGTTGGTACTGAAAAAATGCTATTATTTAAAATAAAAAAGATACTCCCAGGAACATCCTTACTCTTTCTTATGGATGTTCCCTGTTGTGGGATTCAGCAGGTTCGCACAGAAGTGGTTGTTAAAATGGTGCTTGTAAGCAACCAGTTGTTAAATTTGGGTGCTGTGTGGTTTCCCGGGCTGCATGGCCATGTTCTAGCACCATTCTCTCCTGACGTTTCACCTGCATCTGTGGCTGGCATCCTCTGAAGATGCCAGCCACAGATGCAGGCAAAACGTCAGGAGAGAATGCTGCTAGAACACGGCCATACAGCCCAGAAACCACACAGCACCCAAGTGATTCCGGCCGTGAAAGCCTTCGACGATACATTAAGTTGTTAAATTATTTGAATCCCACCACCAGAACCGGTTGCTGAATTATTTGAATCCCACCACTGGATGTTCCCCCTCCCACCCTGCCAAAAACATGAAACAAATCCATTTTTTGGAAGGGGAATAAGTCTGTTATTCCCCCTTTTAACACTTATAAAAAACTGAATGTGTCATGTCATCTTCCAAGGAATTCTGGGAATGGTAAAGGGAGGGGGGAATCAACATTTCCTCTTGAGTTCCCTAGCTCTTGCACAGAAATACAAATGTCAGGATTCCTTGGGGCGCAGAAATGACCCAATCACTTTGAACATGGAAACAGACATCTTCTCCTATGCACCCAGAAAAAAAATGTTGAGAGTCTTGGATTATCGTGTCTCAAACTGACACAGAAGATTGTGTCTTCCCGCCCTTTAGTGAAGGGAAGATGTCACGTTGGTTCACTGCGACTCACTGGAGCAAGCTATGAATCCTTCTTAGAGCAACTGGCCCCTTTCCCCACTTACTCCTTAAGCCTCAAGCGCTTACTCTCCGCTAAGTAAGCAGCGAGGGTCCCACTGCACTCCTACTGCCAGGGGCTGCAAGTAACAGTGCAGCTGCCCCGACACTCGCCGGCCTCTTGCGCTCTTTCAGCACGCGGCATCTCCTGGCGGCCATGGCTTAAAACGGCGCGCTTTGATGACTCTCGCTGCAAGAAAGCTGGGTCATGGGGACGATTCTCGACGCTGCTGCCACAGGGATGCCGCTACAACAGGAGAATAGTGCAAGGGCGGCGGTGGCAGGAAAAGTGGGGAAAGGCCCACTGATCAATTTCAATTCAACCTCCATCCCAAAATTGCTCCCCTTTCTATGTTATTGTAGCTGAGTAGAAATTGAAAAGCCTCCCCCCCCCCTTAATGTCTCTTATTGTATCAATGGTGGCAGCCCTTCCCTTTTGGGTGTCATCTAAATTAGGAAGATCCTTTATTTCTTGAAAGTTCAGGTATTATTTTGGGGTGATGCTTCTTTTTCGTCACAGCTAGGCAGGGGCTGAGAGGGGCTGGGCATAAACCCCCAGCTATACTTTCAAGTTCAGAGGCTCTAAAACCAATTGCTGGGGCTGCTGGCTCCAGACTTGGACTGGATGTTGGCATCTGAAAATCCAGGACAAAGGACCAGGCTCCCTAATAGGCTGTCGAAGGGCAGAAGACCACGCTCTCTGGCAGTTGCAGAAGGCCTAAGAAATCCCGAGGACTGAGAATAAATGGGTCTCTCTCAATGAGAAAAGCATCTGGTAATCATGCCTTCTTCGAACCTTGTAATACGTAGAAGCTCCCAATCAAAATGTTGGTTGTTATAGGGCTGGGGAGTGAGCATATGGGTATTGGCTTCAGAAAAACCTCCTAACCCAGGAAGAGGGAGGAAGACCTTTAACTTTAAAAGGGGCTTGGATAGATTTATGGAGGAGAAGTCGATCTATGGCTACCAATCTTGATCCTCCTTGATCTGAGATTGCAAATGCCTTAGCAGACCAGGTGCTCAGGAGCATCAGCAGCAGCAGCAGCAGAAGGCCCTTGCTTTCACATCCTGCCTGTGAGCTCCCAAAGGCACCTGGTGGGCCACTGCGAGTAGCAGAGTGCTGGACTAGCTGGACTCTGGTCTGATCCAGCTGGCTTGTTCTTATGTTCTTATGTTCTTGTCCCTGAAAATCAGGGAGTCAGCAAATGTCCCCTCTACCCATCAGCTGCTTCCAAAGACAGCCCTTTCCTTTCCCCACTGGTAGCCATTAATGGTAGCCATTTAATTATGTGGTAGAAAGTAATTGAGGATGAGGCTAAGACGGATGCCTGCCCTGTTGATCCTCATGGAAGAAGCAAGCTCACTCATATCTGCATAACCCAGCCCATTCATCTGCATAGCCATTCATCTGCATAGCCGCTTCACCACAGTAGTACAGAAGGGCCCAGTTTCAGCTCATTAGCGACACAAGTCACTGGATGGCCTGCTGATAGGGTTGCCAGCTTCCAGGTGAGGGTTTGAGATCTCCTGGCATTACAACTGATCTCCAGATGACAGAGATCACTTCTCCTAGAGCAGATGGATGCTCTGGAAGGTGGACTTTGTGGCATGAAACCCAGCCCTTCCTGGGCTCCACCCCTGATATCTCCAAGTATTTCCCAAACTGGAGTTGGCAAATCTACTTGGGATTTCCTGGGATGCCAGAGCCACCAATGGATAGAGGCTTGCTAAAGCCAGATTTGGAGAGATTGCCCAGCACAAAAGTTTCTTATGGCACTTGCAAATTCTTTCCTGAAATAGAAGGAAAGGGATTTCTATTAACATAGTCCAATTCCTCCACGTGGAACCATTCATGACCACGTGGCTGGGACAGACTGGGGTGGGAGGGCTGACAACCCATTATGATCGCTGTTGCTAGAAACGGTGGCCTATTAGTCATGCAATGCTTACCCACGGCTCTTTTCCTTGCAGTGGGTTTTTCCTGCAGTTGTCTATTTAAATGGGGGATTCTCCTGCTGTGAGGCGTCACAAGCCAAGCCAGCTGCCATTTTGTTTGCCCGCCATTGGTGCTTCCAATGTTGCCTGCTGCCTTTGGGGGGGGGGGGTTCTAGCTGTCTTGGGTCTAGCACTCCTTGGCTAGATCAAAAACTTTTAAAAGGAAAACATGAAACACTCCCAGCTACTCTGCTAGTCTGAAGAGTGGTAGGAATTGTTATTGGGCGGGGGAAGGCGAGAAGCAAAACTGAAGGAAGTGAAAGGCATGCTCCCTCCCTTCACTTTCTTGTGGTGGGGGTCGCACTTTGCCCACTTTTGGAAGCTGTGGAACAACTTTGATCTGAGCTGGGGTGAGTTCCAAAGAGGTTAAAATGAGTGCGTAACTGAAAATCCAATTTGAAGGGGATGGACACGCAATGCGAAGCAGACCGGGAGTGCATAATAGGCCAACAAATCCTCCAACATAGCTGAATGTGCTAGTCAGAGGCAAAGGAAGATGGCTGGGCTCCAGTATATTTATTCACTCTGCACAGGAGAGATTTTTGCTCCCCCACTGTGTGGCAAGCTTTTCTCTGCCAAAATTTGCCATTCTGATGTGGCTTTAGGGAGTTACCAGCTAAAACGTCAACTCTTTCAGGAACATAATCTGGACATTCATAGTCCCATCAACTTCTGCACTGCAGGGATGTTAATATTTTACAGGCCAATTTACAAATTGCAACAACATGTGGTGTGTAAAGCAACACTACTAGTAGTAACATATGAGTTACAGGAGTCCAGTCTATTTTCCTTTGTGTCTGGTCCGCTCACAAATCCTGGTTTACTTCCCTTTCTCCATGGGTCCAAGACAGCTCTGGCATTTGAAATTCCTACGTTTGAAGAACCGTTTCTGCCCCCATGGGAGTTCTAAAAGATCCCTGAAGCAAGTTCTTGGGACACACATTCCACAAAGGCAGAACAGGAATGGAGGGAACAGTTAAAATGGCCCATAAGAGATCCAGGTAGGACGCCCTGGTGGTACTACAAAATGTCATTGGAGGGCCACACTGTTGGCATTGCCAGTCCTTGGCAGGAAAGCAGTGGGAAACTTATCAGACTCTGAGGGGAGGTGAAGGGAGGCTAAAATGCTGTCATGCAATCTCCATTGTCGTTTCATCTCTCCCCAAATGGAAATGATGTCGTCACATTATTGTGAATGCTCCAGGAATGTAACAAATCTCTTATTTTTTTCTGTTCCTAGAGATTTCATTGCAATGTGGTGATTGGCTCAGAAATGGCAAGTAGTGTGCCAGCTCACACCTCCTTCTCAATCGCCAACATTGGGTTAGCTGGCACGCTCCAATGGCACCTCTGACGTGGTCTGAACCAAGTGGCTCCTACAGTGCCTTGCCAATTAAAAAGCCACTCTGAACATTCTGCAGAGACAGAGCGGCAGCCATGGAACTAGAGGAGCCAAGCCCCAGGTGGGGCAGGTGCCTCCCTTCCTTTAGGTACCATTTTCCGGCGCCACCCTGAGCAGCAACAGAACAAATAAGAAAAAAAGCAGCCATGTGTACTTATTGGAAATGCATACAGGAAGTGTCAAAGGATAGCTCTTGGAATTGCTAGTCACTTTATGGTTTTACCATAGAGTTTCTGGCAGTTCCTAGAACTACCTTTGCCATGTCCTGTACGATCTTCTCATAAGCACATGATGCTGTATTTTTTAACAAAATCTTCTTCTATGCTGGGCCATCAAACCCTCCATACATGGAACACCAAGGGAACTGGGAGTGGATTCTAGACCACACCTATTGCAGGGGATGATTGGCAGTGATCTGGACGCTTGCTGCAACAGGCTTCTGATTAAGGAACCCTGCTCAGTTTCCATGGTTCCGCAGAATGCAATCTGATGGGGGGGGGGAATCCTGGGATAACTGTGGGCATCTGAACAAGCTACACTGCATACACAACCCCCTTGTGTTCCCATCAGATTCACCAGGGGTGAAAATGCAGCATGCTCCACGCTGGATCGATACCAACTGTTAACAGCAGGCCACGAGCCTAACCCCCAAATATTTCTAACTCGGTCCCCTAGTAGAAATGGATTTCCAAATGTGTGTGCATGTGTGTGTGACAACTAATTTCTGAAATGGAAAGCATCCATTTATTTAAAGTCCATACTAAGCGTGTTAATGAAGTCATATGTATAACCCACGACACTCATGTCTGTTTTTTTAAAAAAGAACTGAACGTTTAAGAGTTTCAAAAATTTGCTACCATACAAAAAGTGTTTGTGTGTTTATATATATATATATATATATAGCGAGATAATTTTATATATATATATATAATTATATATATATATATATGTATAGTAACCAGAAATACTGACTTTATTAGAAGAGATACCCCTACCCCTGGCTTCGGTTTTGACATGAAATCCACTTAGCTTTAGTTTCTCGAGCAGTCTTCCCCAGGTTCATGGCACATAATGGTATTATTGGCAAAGGTTCAGAAAAACAATCACAGTCCTTATGTCCCAGACGTTTGCAGTGGCTCCGACCGGCTTGCTTCTCTCTTCTTTCCTCTCTCTCGACTTGCATGTTGATTGGTTCTGTTCCCCACCCCCACCCCGCTCACTTCTCCCACGAAAAATAATGCACTCTTTGAAAATGCAGTCACTGGTAGGGGCAAGTCCCTTCTTCTTATATAAAAATATATTTGGCTGTTCTTTGAGTCTTCCATCAGTAAACACTAAAAGTAGGTATGGATAACCCATTATTTTTAATTTTTTTTTACAGGTTCACCAGTGGAATCCTGTTTAGGATAAAAGAGAAAAAAATAATAATTACCGTGAGTAATACACCATATGACTCTATAAAATATATATATTTTAAAAAACTCAGTCACACAACTCTTTTAAAACCATTGCTTAGGGGTTTATTTTTTGGGGATGTTAATATTTATCTTTTAAATGCAGGTAAATAAAGAAACATGCAGTCCCTCCATAAGAAAAGGGAAAAAATAGATATTTTACTCTCGTGTCACTTTTTTTATATATTTAAAATAAAAAAAAGGTGAAATTACAAAGAGGAGGCATACGCAAAGCAAAAAAACAACACCCCACACAATTTTAAAGGGGGCTTTTATTTTCCAGCCTGCTTTGCTTGGGAAGATTAAAGCAGGAGTGGAAAAGTTTGACACAGTTGTGCAAATGAAGCAGCAAAGGTTGCCAACCCATGATGTTGCCAACTTGGTCACTGGCCCTCGTATGCCTATTCCTTTCTGGCAGAACCAAAGAAAACCCCAAACAACTTCCCTGCCTGGTTTCCTGGAGATCTTTGTTCAGCACTGGACAGCTCTCAGCAGAACAAGGTTACAGGCCTGGTTAAAAAAATGGCAGCATATCCCTAAAAACAGGTTTGGATGGAGCATTCCACATCGGAGAGACCCCATGAGGTGGTGTTTCATAGTTTCTGTCAGTATGCTCTGAGCAGAAGGACACGCTCCACCTTCCCCTATGAGATACCTGACAATGAGGCCAGGACGCACTGGTGACAGGCAAGTAATGGTCCATTGCCACAGTATTCACTTGTATCCCCCATGGAAGTCTTTCATAGACACAGGCATGCATTCAGGAGCATCTTTAGTGCCCACTTAGACTGGCCATTGTCCATGGCAGACAAGGGTATGGGTTAAGGGACATATGCAAGTAACTGAGGAATGAAGATGCCCCACTTCCACACAAACCTATCTTTGAACTCAGATTCTTGCCCTGGGTTCTCTTGGTCATTGTGGTTCTAATCTGTGATGGAGTCTCTTAAAAGAGGAGAAACCGAAAGAGCCAGTGGTGGAAACTGTCTATTCTGTAGAAGATGGATGATGGATGGATATTGGATGGGAGGAATGAAGAGAAAGAAAATAGGTAGGTAGGTAGGTAGGTAGGTAGGTAGGTAGGTAGGTAGGTAGGTAGGTAGGTAGGTAGGTAGGTAGGTAGGTAGGTAGGTAGGTAGGTAGGTAGGTAGGTAGGTAGGTAGGTAGGTATAGCTTTATATAATATCAAAGCATCATGGTTTGGGAAGATCATGGAGATGCATGATCCTGACTGGTAGCTCAAATAATGATGAGGGCCAGTTAGAGTAGATATAATCCCCAGCAGCAACAGCATTTCTGTCTCATATCAGATCACCAACATTGATCAAGACCAATGGAGTAGATCTTTTTGGTCTCTCCTGTTTGGGTCCATCTTTAATGAGCCTTCTGGGACAACCAGGAAATATTGGAACCAGGTGTCTAACATGCTTGTGGGAGGGGGCTGGCCTCCACCTGTCCAGAGGTCAATCTGTGCCTGCTTCACAGAGCTACCACTGTATCTAAAAGGCTTTCTGGAACTACAGACTTCACTTGTTTTGGTGGGAATCCCTGGGATATCGCTCTGCAGTGGCGTAGCACCAACAGGATAGGGGGGTGCGATGCCCCGGGCATGCGCCTGTGAGGGAGCATGGCCAGGGCATGGAGGGGATGGGGCGCGGTGTTCCAGGAGTGTTCCAGAGCAGGGTGGGGGAGCAGGGTAGAGGCGTGGAGTGCATGTATGCCCCAGGTGCAGTTCCCCCTCACTCCACCCCTGTTGCTCTGTGAAGGCTACAGATTGGGAAGCTGTAATTTGTGGATCGGTACTTGACCTCCCTCACTTGTTCATCTCCCAAATGTACAGGCTCCAAAGCCACTGGACTCTATGCGACTCTGGGAAAGGCTGGGTCTTTACTAATGCTCTGAACACTTCACATTTAATTTAGATGAAAGGAGACAAGGTTGTATATTAGCAAAACAGTAAATCATCATTAGAAGTACATCTTGCTGAGGATTAGCTGACAGGCAGGAGATAAGCACCCAGTGTTGCAGCTAAACCTTAATTACATTTTTTTAAAGTTAATTGGTGTCCGTGCCAAAGTCGAGAACTAGCGGACCGAAATCAAAGGGATCCTGCTTCCTTTCACTTTGACACCCACTGATTATTCTGGGAAAGGGGACGGCTTTCAGCCTCCTGCAGTTCAGGGATCCTTCCTTTTCGGGTATTCCCATGCTCCCCTGTCTTGCTTTGAAAGGGAAGAGGAGTGTGCTATGTGCAGGGCACAGAAGAATGTGAACAGATTCCAGGTGTGTGTGTGTGTGTGCGTGCAAAAAAACCGGGTTGAGCTCAATTTGCTGGAAGGAGCTGTGCCAGTATGAAATGTTCCTTAGCTGTTCCAAATGTGTGTCTGAATACTAACAAGAATTATAGCTTCCCTTCCGATTTAGTGGACTGGCAATTATTTTTATCATAGGCATGTGAACATATATGAAGTGGCTTTTGGTGTTGATATCTGTACTGATCTTGTCCTTCCAAGACTTTACTGAAGCGTACCCCATTTTGTGCCCCCATTTTGTGGCTCCATTTTGAGGACCCCATCTTCCTTTAATCGAGAGGGTGGGGGACTGGGAGGGGCCTCACAAGTGGAATAGCCCAAGGTCCCTCTTCATATAAATTTCGCACTGATCAAAGGTATGAAGAAGAAGGAGAAGGAGAAGGAGAAGGAGAAGGAGAAGGAGAAGCAGAAGCAGGAGAAGCAGGAGAAGCAGAAGCAGAAGCAGAAGCAGAAGAAGAAGAAGAAGAAGAAGAAGAAGAAGAAGAAGAAGAAGAAGAAGAAGAAGAAGAAGAAGAAGAAGAAGAAGAAGGAGAAGAAGGAGAAGAAGGAGAAGGAGAAGAGGGGGGCAAGGAGGAGTAGGAGGAGTTTGGATTTATACCCCACCTTTCTGTCCTGTAAGGAGACTCAAGATGGCTTACAAGCTCCTTTCCCTTCCTCTCCCCACAACAGACACCTTATGAGGTAGTGGGGCTGTGAGAGTTCCGACAAACTGTGCCTGGCCCAAGGTCATCCAGCAGGAATGTAGGAGTGTGGAAACACATCAGGTTCACTAGATAAGCTTCTGCCACTCAGGGAGGAGTGGGGAATCAAACCCGGTTCTCCAGATTAGAATCCACCTGCTCTTAACCACTACACCACGCTGACTCAGTAGAAGGCAGCTTCATGCGTGTTAACTATTTTATTCTATCGATTGTGATGGGCCCTCGGTCTTTCCAGGAAGCTCATCAGTCATTGGTGATATTCTCCAAGGAAATCTAGGATTCCCCAGCAGTCTGGCACTTCAGTCGAAAAGCCCCGATTCTGAAACACAGCTGGCCCACAAGCTATTTGGTTGCTATGCTCCTTCCCTGGCCCATGTGCTCCTCTGAAGTCTTAATTAACTGCATTCTTCCTGATACTTAATCTCTGGCCCCGCAGCGGGTATGCACCGTGATCTTGGCTCCCCCCCCCCACCCCCAAGACTAGATGAGCCATTTTACAGTGACTTGTTAGCTCTTAATATTAATACATTTGCTAGCGTCAGGCAGAACGAGGTCGGCAAATCAGCTACCTTCGTCTGCTCCCCTGGTAGACTCAGATTGTCTTTGTGCTTGGCAGATTCATAGCTACTTCTGATGCTTTACAATGCAACCTCTCCACTCATCCCTTGAGACAATTTGGTCCAATCCAGTTCCCTATATACCAACAGAGAGAAACTCCCCACCCCCCTACACACACTCACCTACACACACACACACACACACACACACACACACACACACACACCCTTCAGTGCAAAAACCACCTGGTAATGATTCACTATCAAAGATATAGAAATATGTGATTATTCCTGTGCGTTTCCCGCCCCCTTCCCCGGCCTCGATTGGCAAAGTAGGTCAGGCCTTGATGTGCCTCGTGGAATCTTCAGTGACCTCATTCCACATCTTCTGAGTCAAAGAGGGAAGAGGAACAAACCCCAGAATGGGAGCCCAAGGAGAAATTCGTCACTGGAGGCCCTCAGAACTCATCTTGGTTTTTGCATGGCTCCCCCTTGTCATCCCAAATGCATACATCAAGGAGCATATACATCCTCCCCTCCCTGTTAGAGAAACAAAATGAGGCTTTGCTCTGTGTTGCATCTAAGTGAATGGCTGTTCTTCCGGAATATTGTTAGAGCAGGGTTGAACCTGCACCCAGTGGTGGGATTCAAATAATTTAACAACTGGTTGTTTACAAGCACCATTTTAACAACTGGTTCTGCCAAAGTGGGGTGAACCTGATGAATCCCACCACTGCCTGCACCCCCTTTTAACACGTCTGGGCAACGCCTGCAAAAACATGCCACCTCTTCATTTCTCTGGCTGTCTCCCTATCTTTCCCTCCATTGCACTGGTTTGCCCTGAGGCATAACACACGATCCTGCAGCAATGTTTTAAATTTCATTAAAGAGCTAATCTCCCTCGTGCGGCAATGTTATAGATTTCATACTGCATGTCTATAGACTTTCAATACACTTTCTCGGGGGTGTAATGAAAATCAATCCATACACCGCTTTCGTTTATATTTTGGCAGAACGGAAGGGAGTGATAAATTCATGATCGGGAATTGTATTTCTTTTTTTTAATTTCTAAAAGAGTATGCTGAATTAACCAGAAATTTGGTCTCAGCGGTGGGCTATTTGATAAAAAAAAACCTAATGGCTATCAACAGATGGCCTATAGATTTTCCACAGAGGGCAATGTTCCAGGAGAGCTTCATTTGTTGAGCTCTTCATTAATATTTTGAGATGACAGACTTATCCAGTCGTAACCTATGGAATTGGCAGTCTCTGTAATGTAGCTGTTAAACTGCACGAGGGAGTTCTCGATTTTCATGGCTTTGTGACAAGGCCCAAAAAACTCTGCTGGCAGATTTTTTGCAACTTAGACAATCATGTCCAACATCAGAGGACACTGAGGAGGGGGGGGGGGGGATTCCAAGCAGAATAAGGAGAGGGTTTTTTCATCTTTGTTTTTTTTCCCCCCATCAAGTCACAGGTGACTTATGGTGAAGAAGAAGAAGAAGAAGAAGAAGAAGAAGAAGAAGAAGAAGAAGAAGAAGAAGAAGAAGAAGAAGAAGAAGAAGAAGAAGAAGAAGAAGAAGAGGAGGAGGAGGAGGAGGAGGAGGAGGAGGAGGAGGAGGAGGAGGAGGAGGAGGAGAGTTGGATTTATATCCCCCCACAAACTCCTTTCCCTCCCTCACAACAAACACCCTGTGAGGTAGGTGGGGCAGAGAGAGCTCAGAAGAACTGTTACTAGCCCAAAGTCACCCAGCTGGCATGTGTTGGAGTGCACAAGCTAATCTGGTGCACCATATAAGCCCTTGCCACTCAGGTGGAGGAGTGGGTAATCAAACCCAGTTCTCCAAATTAGAGTGCACCTGCTCTTAACCACTATGCCACTGCTTAGGGTTTTCAAGGCAAGAGACGTTCCCATTGCCTGCTTTGAGGTAGCAACTCTGGACTTCCTTGGTGGTCTCCCATCCAAGTACAAATTAGGACCAACTCTGCTGAGCTCCCCAAGTCCAGCAAGATCAGGCTAGCCTGGGCATATGGAGTTACAGCATAACAAAACAAAAAGAAGCACCTGTGTTGGAATGCTGTAGCCCTTGCAAATGTCCGAAGAGCTGTTTGTATCGCTAGATCGCAAGAATTTTCGAAAATGTCAAGACAGAAGGGAAACCTGATCCTCCAAAGCTTGCAAGTAGCCACATTGTCCCACAGTTATCTGATACCTTTTCTTGGGACCAACTGAAGCATCATTAAAAGGGGGTATCACGAAACAGTGGGCAAACTTTGAAATCTTAAAGATCTCTTCACTGGGCTGGATATACCATACAAAAAGAAGGGCGGCAGAGGAAATAAGTGACTTTTCAGGTATGATGGCAAAGCCTAAAGACTGCAGTTGTAGTCATAAGTTGGAAAACTGGACGGTGACTGAAGGCATTGACCTGTAGATCAAAAAATACATTCTCTAGGGTCAATGCCTTCAGTATGTGGGTAGTGAGAAGAAATGGCCAGAGGAGGTACAAGAGAGAAGGAAAGGGCTCATTATTCCAAGATGTTCAAAATTTAGAAGAAGATAATTGGAGAAAATTCTCAAGAGTGGTGGGAGATCAAACTCCGTTATCCCAAGAAGCATCCCAAGTAAATGTACATATGCAGCACTGGCATAGCGGTTAAGAGCAGGTGCACTCTAATCTGGAGAATTGGGGTTGATTCCCCACTCTGCCACTTGAGTTGTGGAGGCTTATCTGCGGAACTAGATTAGCCTGTGCACTCCAACACACACCAGCTGGGTGACCTTGGGCTAGTCACAGTTCTTCTGAAGTCTCTCAGCCCCACCCACTTCACAGGGTGTTTGTTGTGGGGGGGAGGAGTTTGTAAGCCCCTTTGAGTCTCCTTACAGGAGAGACAGGGGGAATATAAATCCAAACTCTTCTCTTCTTCTTCTTCATATACACTCTGAGAGGAAAAGGTTCAAGCAAAGAATTCCAGTTATTGACTCACTCCTCGCTAGCATTCAGTCTAGCCAACTGCTTCCAACAAGTTCACGTTTCATCCCAGTGGCCAAGAAACAGCCATGTGGAGCCTCAGAAAAGGCCGTTAACTTTTTATTCTCTTTTCTGTTCTAATCTAATTACCTTTTTTTGTACTGCTCAATGGCTGGGCATAATGTTAAATGGGCAATTCTGAGCAAGTCACAGTTAGCGGAGGCTGGAAAATTTCATTTAGAGTGGATCTGTGATTCATTACGACAGAGGGGGATTTGAGACTGACCAATTAACTCGCTTGGATGCTTGGCTTAGACCTGGCATGGCTGCCCTACAGTGAAATGCCGAGTTATTTCTAATAGCTTTTTTTTTTTCTAGCATGGTAGACTGCAAGGCCACCTTCAAAGACAGGAAAGAATTACAACCAGTTATGTGGGTGGAAGGGGGACATTGCTAAAACATGTCTAGCATGCTTGGACTCTCAGACTCTGTAACTTATCCGCCGCAACCTTTAAGACTGGCTGGTATGCCTCTACAGAAGAAGAAGAAGAAGAGTTTGGATTTATAACCCCCCTTTCTCTCCTGCGGGAGACTCAAAGGGGCTGACAATCTCCTTGCCCTTCCCCCCTCACAACAAACACCCTGTGAGGTAGGTGGGGCTGAGAGAGCTCTGAGAAGCTGTGACTAGCCCAAGGTAGCACCCAGCCAGACTGGAATTTTTGGCGGCCCCTGCTCAAGTTTCCCTTCCCCTGGCAGTCTCAACCCTGGCAAAAGTCTAGACAAGTCACAAAAGTTGCACAGTCACACTTCGTTCAGTTGATTTGCGTGGTAGTGTCTGCCAGGATGAATCATGCAAGTTGTACAAAGGCTGCCACTGGGCACATACAAGTTGTGTGGCATTATGTAGTTCGGTAGCCACAGCCACACCAGGGTGTCACGCAAATTGTATGGTAGCAAGTTGCTCCATTTTTACTGCTGGCCGTGATGAGTCACGCCTCCAGCTCAGAAAAATAGAAACAGGATAGACTGGGAAGTCCAAATAGCCTTCAAGGAGTCAATATATTGTTTGTGTATTGCCATCATTCACAGTGGGGTGATCACAAATATTTTCTAGAAATTCTGGGTTGTAGGGGTTTTTTTTCCTTCTCAAATGACCATAGTCATATATACAGTGATGGATTTCAGTCGAACCCAACTGCCACACTATGAATGACCACCACCACCACCTATGATCTTCCTGAGGTAAAATCTGATTGCTCCACACGCCCCACCACACAACCCTCTCAATTGTCCTTCCATATAATCAGTTCTCACTAATGTGGGCAGAGAAAACATTTTGCCTTTCCTCAAAGATGCTTGTGACAGGCCACATTGCTAAACTGTGACTGACTATGCTGATCCGTCTTTACTTTCCCCCCTCTTTTTTCACAATGCTCAGCGGCTTGACAATTTAAACAGGCAATTCTGAGCAAGTAATCATTAACACAGGACAGTAATTTTCATCTGCAGTTGATTATTGTGAGAGAAGAGGGTCTGAGACTGACCAATGCGTTTGCAGGGTTAGGCGGAAGAAAATATTTCGCTTCTTCTCAGAGATGCTTCAGACAAAAGCCTGTCACAAGATGGTGGCATCATTAGGATGACAGGAGGTCTCTCTCCCCCTCCCCTTAATTTCCCTCTGAACTAGCGAAGCAAGACGGTGACTTTATTAGATTCTGATATCCTGGATTATTCTCATCAACTTGATGACATTTGAGCTGTACAATCAGCTTCAGGAATACAGATTTAGGACAATTTCACATACCAGTACCTCTATCCTTTTTCAAAACAAGGTTTATTTATTCAGATTCACACAGGGTGACACATTCTGAAAGCCTGGGGCAGATTTTTTTAAAAAATCATATATTGAAATATTATTGAAAATTTACTCTTGATGCTGAAACCCGGAATGGCCAAATCAAACAGGGAAACCGTAGAAAGCTTTTTTTGCCAGCCAAGTCTGGCTGGGCCTGTGGTGAGGCTCCATGGGCCATTATTTCTTAAAGCCATTTTTTATAACCACCCAAACAAAAGGCCATTGGCCTATCCATGACTTATGCTACCTGTTCCACATATTTAAAAAGAGTCATTAATCACTAGCATAAAGTTGTTTTAATACAAGTGGGGGACCCAAAATGTCTTGCAGGGAAGAATCTAATTTTGCCTTCCACAACTATTTCCTCTTTCCCTTCCCCAAAGGCCCTTATATCCCACCCCCAGTATTCAGTTTTCTGTCCTTCCTTATCCCTGGCAGCCTCCCCTTAGGAAAGGACTGTCCGAGTTGGGTGCCAGCCACCATGCTAGGACCAACTGCATGCTGGGAAACCTGCAAGGACTTGCCCAGGGCATCTCATTACCCCCTTCCCCACAATTTCTCATTCCCTGCCCCTGGCAATCCCCATATTCTCACCTTTCCCTGCATTGTTCTTTCTTTCCCATCAACCTACCCACCTACAATTTATCTACTCCCCACCCATTTAACTATTCGTATTATTTATTTACTACATTTATCCCTTACCTTTCTTTACAATGGAGGCCCAAAGCTGCTTATATCATTATGTTCCATTTTATATTATTGGCCTAAGAGGCCAATGGGCGAGAGAAGAGCCTGCAACTTTTTGGTTCAGAGCCTCACTCTCTTAAGTTTCTGCATCACACTATACCCGTGGTGGCAAACCTTTGGCACTCCAGATGTTATGGACCACAATTCCCATCAGCCCCTGCCAGCATGGCCAGTTGGCAAGGGCTGATGGGAATTGTAGTCCATGACATCTGGAGTGCCAAAGGTTCGCCATCATGGCACTATACTCTGTTCCACATAGAGACTTAAGTAAAACTGTGACTTCATCACCATTTCTTCCCTTGGAAGAAATGGCTGGCAGTAGGGTTGCCATCTCTGGCTTAGTAAATTCCTGGAGATGTGCTGACATACTTTCTGTCCTCTGAAGCTGCTGTTTCCTCTTGATGTCTGTAGTCTGGAGATCAGCTGTAATTCTAGGAGAACTCCATGCCCCACTAGGAGGATGGCCACCCCATTCATATTTTATAGTATACCATAGAGTTTAGATGAAATGGAAGCCCTAGAGTCACATCATATCTCCAATAAGCTCCCTCTCCTCCCCAGCACCACCCATAAGGAATTTACCAAGCTAGATTTGGAAGCCCCAATTAGAAGAAGGAGCATTTGGATTTATATCCCACCTATTTTCCAGTACGGAGACTCAAGGCACCTTCTAAACTCCTTTTTCCTTCCTCTCCCCACAACAGACACCTTGAAAGGTAGGTGGGGCTGAGAGACTTCTGAGAGAACTGTGATTGGCCCAAACCCATCAGGAATGTAGGAGTGGAGAAACAAATCTAAGTTAACCAGATACAAGTCCACTACTCATGTGGAGGGGTGGGGAATTACACCAGCGGCCTTTCAAAATATCCCTAAAACATTGTTACCTACCTCACAGAAAGGCATGCATGCGTGTGGCATTTTTTTAACCAGGCCTCTCTCTTTTGACAAAAGGTGATATTTGATAGCTAATTATGTGATTGATTATTAATCCTCACTTCTAATCAACTCAAAGCAGCTTCAAGGAATAACAGAACCAAAAGGAATGCCAGAGTCAACCAGTGCAATCATTTTAAACGAATAGGCAATCGTCGCTCATCCAGCATTAAATAACTGTGCAACCCATTCCAGCCCTGACATGAGAGATGAGGGTCTTGTATAACTGTGACCATCCACGTGGATGTTAAAAGAAGCAGGGAAGCACATTCAAAGGGAGGGATGCCTGCTAGTGTAACCCCCATGCCCAGAATGGGTTGGCCCAGAATGGGTTGACCCAGTAAGGGGTGGAGACTCGGAGCAGCAGAGAGGCTGCAAGAGCTCTTTTGCAGAAGAAGCAAGGCTACCAGACTTGGACCTTGATTTCTATAAGCCCTTAACACCTTGTTAAGGGTTTTCTTGTGTGGTTGTAATGGGTGAGAGTTCTCCTGGAGACCTTCATCATGTTGCAACCTGTTCATCAAGCCCTTGGAGTCTTCAAAACCAACCACCAGCAAAGAAGAATTTGGACTTGGCAATATCAGTAGACTGTAAATAGAAGGACTTGAAATGCAACCTGAACAGGACCTTGAATTGTAACGTTAAATGTTGATGTTTTACAAGTGTTAATTGTAAAGAAAAGTAAACCATTTTGTTGTTTAAAAATTGTTGTTGCAACTCATTCCAAGTACTGCCCCACAGAACCCACAGTTAGAGGTTACACTAGCATTTGTGGAAACTAGGGAAGGCCCTTATTTAGAGTTGCCAGCTCCAAGTCGGGAAATTCCTAGAGATTTGAGGGTAGAGCCTGAGGAAGGCGGAGTTTGAAGAAGGAAGTGAAATCACCTGGTTGTAATTCCATTGAGCCCCTCTTCCAAAAGCTGGGGAATTGATCTCTATCATCTGGCAATCAGGTGTAATTCTGGGATATCTGGAGGCTACCATCACAATTATGGGGACAGGTGCACCGTTAGGTAACAAAGACATCACTCTGCTCCTAAAAGCTAGAAGGTGAAAACACCCTATGAATTCAAAACTTATTTTTACTCACTGGTATCCAGTGTAATGTATCAGGCATACACAGATGCCTTCACAATAAATGAATATATACAGGGAAAATATGTCATAGGCCAACTGCCTTTATAAAGAAAATATACAATAGCCAAAAGTATGTAATAGACCAACCACTTTTACAGAGAAAATATACAATAGGCAAAAGTATGTAATAGACCAACTGCCTTTACAGAGAAAATATACAATAGGCTAGAACACCTTTCCTTTGAAGATGGAGCGGTGATAAGAGAAAGCAGTGAACACAGCAGTTTTGGAAAGACGACGCACAAATGTTGTGGTCCTTGGGTTTGAAAATATTGACTTACACCCCAGGAAAAGGATAGGCTGGGCAAAATAATGCCAATCTGGAGGTGTTATTGCCTATTGTATATTTTTTCTGTAAAGGCAGTTGCCCCACAACATCTTTTCCCTGTATATATTCAGTTGCTGTGACATCTAAGTTGACATCTCTGTATGCCTGATATATTACACTGGATACCAGTGAGTAAAAAGAAGGTTTTGAATGTGTAGGGCATTTTCATCCTCTAGCTTTTAGGGGCAGAGTGGAGTGTTTGTTACCTGTCTGCGGGCTGGCAACCCAACCAGTGCTAGCTGAGATTGGCTAAGTGTATATGTGTGTGAGGGCCATTTTGTAGGACGAAAATGCTCTCTAGGCAGGTGGATCAAGTATTTGGGAATCCGTTTTATTTTAAAGGGAAAAAAGGGGCTGAAGAGAAGGTACGTACCAGGAAATAGAACATGGCGTCTGCCCTGCCCCCAGGAAGTAAAACAGACTTCAGCCGGTCAGCAGGAGATTTCAAACCATTTCTCAGACACAAAGGCCACAGGAATTAGATGCCGATCAGAAGAGGAGGGTCTGCAGCGAGCAGAAAAATGGACTTGCACGGGCCCATATGCGACATACAGGAAGCAAGCCTGCCTAGGTAGGCCTGCAGCCAAAAACCAGCTTTTATCATCGTGTATTTTGAGAGAGGGGGAAAATGAAGGTTAAAATAATGCTTTGCGTGGGTGTATAGGTTTCTGCAATGTGACAACTTTGTAAAGGGGAAGGACCTCTCCCTGCCCCTGCCACTGAAATGTCTCTAACCTAACCCAAACTACTGTGGAAGGAAGGAAGGAAGGAAGGAAGGAAGGAAGGAAGGAAGGAAGGAAGGAAGGAAGGAAGGAAGGAAGGAAGGAAGGAAGGAAGGAAGGAAGGAAGGAAGGAAGGAAGGAAGGAAGGAAGGAAAGAAGGGAAAGAAGGAAGGAAGGAAAGGAAGGAAGGAAGGAAGGAAGGAAGGAAGGAAGGAAGGAAGGAAGGAAGGAAGGAAGGAAGGAAGGAAGGAAGGAAGGAAGGAAGGAAGGAAGATTATTTCTTACTGACTCTGGCTTTTCCAATTATCAGGTCTGAGAACCCATGCATGGCATCCATGAAACACACTCCACAGTGCTAACAGGTTTGCAGCCAAGCATCTCGTTGCCAGTTCTAGGTTGGGAAACGCCTGGAGATTAAGCGTGAAGCCTGGGAAAAGTAAGGTTTCAAGATGGGAAGGACCTCAGCAGGGTATAAGGCCATGAAGGCTATCCACCAAAGCATCCATTTTCTCCAGGGATGCTGATCTCTGCAGTTTGGCAGTCAATCGAAATCCTGAGAGATCGCCAGGTCCCACCTGGAGGTTGGCAACTCCAGCTAAGAGGATGCACCCAATGGTTTCCTCCACCCAAAAGGTTAACTTCCTTGGGAGCCAATCTGGAAGGACTGTGCGGAGACCAATAGTTCCCAGCAAAGCATCACCTTAAGGCAAAAATCATAATTTAGAAAAAAAAATTAGCCATGGACCCTGTCCAGCCAATGCATACCTGCCAAGGAACAATACAGAGAGAAAAGCGAACATGGAGGGTGGGAGGGTGGGTGGGAAGCAACGTGAGCAGGTTCTCCACAGTTCACAGGAAGGACATGGACACACACTTAACACATGTTTTTCAAATCACCATCCCATGGCTGCCCTGGCATTGGTTAGCCGGGGCTCATGGTCCAAGATCACAAGTACAGACATTCAATGAAATGGTTTGAAAATCCTGGCCAATGATCTGTCTAGCAGGAAGCTCATCATGTATGGTATCTAACCAGCAGCCATAGCAACCCCTTACAGATTCCCAGAGATTGTTGTGTTTGAACGTTTACGTACACTCCTGTTTTTGTATGTTTTTTGGGGAAAAGAGGGGTGGGGTTCTACAGAATCACTGTCCTCTTCTCCTCCTGCAGATTATTCCAAAGTCTGGATCAAAACTAAAAGTCTGGTTACTGTGGCCCTTTCCGCATGGGCCAAAAACAGCACCCTAGCGATGGCAAAAACGCCATCCTTAGGGAGCTGTTCGCATGGGGGGCGCTGCTGCATCACAGCAGCGCTGCCCCCGCTCCCCCCCAGCGACGCGAAGCCGCTGTTTCCCAACCTTGCTCCCCGAGTGAGGTTTTCCAGAAACAGCGGCTGGAAGGCGCCATCCCTCCCCTTTCCCGAACGCCTTACCTTCCCTCTGACCTTCCGGCGCGTCACCCAGGCCTGGGGACACGCCCCCCTCCCGCCCTGCGACTCCAGAGCTGTCGCGCAAGGCAGGGGGGCTTGTCCCCTGGCCTGGGCGACGCGCCGGAAGGTCGGAGGGAAGGGAAGGCGTTCGGGCGACGGCACAGCACTGCACCGTCTTCCCCGCCCCTACCGGGACCGTTCTAGCGTGGCTGTGCGGGAACGGCCTAAGTTTGCTTTGGAACATGCTTATTTTATTTTATTTTATGGCATGAAGTTATTTCTGGCTGAAAAATTACTGCACCGTCATTAGTGAGAATTGTCCAAGTCTTTCCAAATTTTGCAGGATCAAGCCTCCTCGAGCCAGAAGAGGAAATGTTCTTCACATTTCCAAAACATGCAAACCTCATTAACAGTGACTCTTAACTCTTATCGAATCTGGGGACAGGCAGTCTCGGGCCAAACTGAATCATTACCGTTGTGATATGGCTGATATGTCTCCATGATATGGCCGATATGTCTCCATTGTCTACATCAGTAACATCATGTTTTGGATTGTGTGGGCACTCTTATATGTAATCAAGAAGCCTGAGTAACTTAGAACTTCAGGCTTTATCAATGAGATCTGGTTGTCTCTTTGGGGTACCAGCTCTGGGCTAGGAAATTCCTGGGGAGGGCAGGTATGGGGAGAAGAGGGACCCCAAAGCTGTCCTTTTCTCCAGGAGAATCACTCTGTTACCTGGAGATCAGCTATAATTCTATGTGACCTTTGAGTTGTGGCAACCATGCTGCAAAACTAGTGTGTAAACTGGACTTAAAAGCATGGAGCATACTAACGGGCAGATGCAGGGAAGCTAATAAACTGAAAGAAAGTCTGCTGTTGTGGGTTTTCCGGGCTGTGTGACCACGACCTGACAGTTTTTGCTCCTAACATTTCAACCGCACCTATGGCTGGCATCTTCAGAGGCATGTCACAATAAGTTGTGATAAATCCTAAACAAAGATGGGCTTTCGCTAGGGCAAGATGTCATTCCTTTCCCTCTGCCTTCCTTAACATGCGCTTTTTAAGGATACCCCCTCATGAAATCACTGCTTGCAGTGGTACCCCAGGGTCGGATACAACGGAAGGGGAAACTTTACCTTACCTCAAAAAGGGATGTGTTCTTATTGTTTTAATGTTACTGAAACTGTAGAACATATTTTATGCATTTGCCCTAAACATGATTATAGACCTGATTTCTCCAATATATTACCCTTTCATGTAAGAGATTGCCCTGCAATATTTTGGGTATGTTTTCTTTGGGACAATTGGTCAGCTGAGATAACAGAGCTGGTAGATGAATTTTTAACTAATGTATTAATGACCTGGTGGGGTTCAAATGTTTTGGTCTGTTATCTAGCTTGTACTATTGATGCCTAATAAAGGTCTGATTGATTGATTGATTGATTGATTGATTGATTGATTGATTGATTGATTGATTGATTGATTGATTGATTGATTGATTGATTGATTGATTGATTGATAAGATGGGTTTCTCTCCATGGCACAACTTCCTGAGAGATTCTTGGCACAAGAAATCAGTAGTTGTTTCTATTAGAGAAGAACACAACCCATGGGGGGTTGGCACCATAAGACTGAACCAAGGCACCCAAAATCTGGGCTAGGGGATGGTTCTAGAGAGGACCAAGTTGTTCCCTGGAGTATCAGCTCTCCTAAACTTTGGGAATCATGATTTTAACACACACATGCACATGGATGCACGACAGTAACAACAACCTCAGAGCCACATGCAAATCGGCCCTTCAGAAGCAGACTGATAGTTCATGGTGAACAAAAGCTACTTGGCCAAGAAGCAGCCTTTATCAGACACGTTTTCCATACAGACAACAGATACATAGTTCCGTGGCTCCCAGTCTTGCCAGCCCTCCCCTGTATAGAGTGTGATGCCATTTCAAGTCAGGCAGGACTCAGGAGAGTTCGTTCCATGCGCTCCCTTCTCACATTGATCGAATTGCTTAAACTCAGGCCCCTTCCACACGTGCAGAATAATGCACTTCCAATCCACTTTCAATGCACTTTGCAGCTGGCTTTTACGGCGTGAAATAGCAAAATCCACTTTGAAACAATTGTGAAGGCAGATTGAACATGCATTGTTCTGCACGTGCGGAAGGGGCCTTAGTTAGATTCGCTAGGCCAGACCTCTAGAGTGAGATGTAGGCGGGGAAGGGAGAGGGGATCAGGTGGCCACAGAGATCTTCAGGCCAGCAAAGAAACAGGTCAGTGGAAAATCCCCCATTCAAATGTAGACAAGGTGTTAGAAGATGGTATTTCTTCCTACCAGTTTCAAGGTCTGCTGAAAGAAATGGGGGCGGCCCACATGGTGGCTACCAAACAAGCAGTTATGACTGTAATTACCACCACTCTAGGATCATATAGAAAGGGCCAACTAGTGTTTGCCAGATATCTGAGTTATATGAGATGGAATGGGAAGTGGGGAGGGGACGTGTGTGCTTGCTGGATCACTCATGAGATTCCCAAAAGCTGCTCTGGAGTGCCAGGAAGGACTCCCCAAATCCATGCGCAACTATTTTTACTTCTGTTTGAAGACCTGCCTTGTCTTTTGGGAATTCTATTTCAGTGGAGCGGCTAGAAGGACATTGTCATGGTGGATTTAGGGTTGCCAGCTCCAAGCTAGTAAATTACTGGAGATTTGGGTGTGGGGCATGGGGCATGGGGAGGGGAGAGTTTGGGAGGGGAGGGACCTCAGCAGGGTCGGAAGTCATAGAGTCCACCCTCCCAAACAGTCATTTTACCCCCATAGGAATTGGAGATCAGCTGTAATTCTGGGAAATCTCCAGGCCCCACCTGGAAGTTGACAACCCTAATTGCCCAACCACTCTCCAAACAGTGCTGAGCTTGAGGAAGGGGCAGATCACTTGACTCTTTCCACATAATCATCAAACACACGTACAACAAGATGATCACGTATGCTGAGACCTGTCATGTCTGTGCGTTTACACTATCACTGCCCAAGATGTCATGGTGACCTTCAGCCCAAAAGACGTAAAAACATGGAGCAGCAATCAGTATCCTTCAAATCATACACTACAATTCCCTTTCCGTTTTAATTCTGCACAGTCTTGTACATGCAAACACAATGCTTGGGGGAAGCCACTTAAAATGTTCCTGGGGGCAAATACATAAACAGAGACCAATCTCAGGGTCAGCAATAAAACCTGTGCAAGACACAAAGAGGCAGCTGCAGCCTGCGCAACCAAGCTTCTCCTCCCTTACCTATTTCCATTGAAGGATGTCTTATAATCCCCCGGGGGAAGTATTGTCTCCTCGGTGTAGACCGGAACGGGTGTCCGCACACACTCATGGGAACACTGCAGCGTTTCGTTGTAGGCCGTGAATATATCCAAGTTACTGGGCACTCTGGCCGGAGTGAAGTCCGTCAGGTTCTGACAACTCTCCTCCTGCTGGTTGATCTTGCGCTGGTGGCTGTTTCTCCTGGTGTTCCCGCTTTGCGCACAGCTGAAAGGGAAGAGGAGGAGAGAAGTTAAAATTGCAATGGCCAACCGGCAGCAGAGAGGCCCCTCCCGCACATGCAGAATAATGCACTTTCAATCCACTTTCCATGCACTTTGCAGCTGGATTCTACTGTGCAGAATAGCAAAATCCACTTGCAAACAATTGGGAAAGTGGATTGAAAGTGCATTATTCTGCATGTGCGGGAGGGGCCATAGAGCGTTTCCCCACTTACCTGCTGCTGCGCACTACTCTCCCCAAGTAGCGCGGGGGCCCCCAGCACTCCCCACTACAGGGGCGGCGACAACGCAGCTGCCCCGACGCTGCTGCTGTCGCGCCCCCTCCACGCGCGACATTCCTGGCGCTCCTCGAAATGGGGAAGCCCGGGAGCGTGCCAGAAATGACGCACACTGGGAGTAGCGCGCAGCAACCACTCACCCAGGTAAGTGGGGAAACGACCATAGAGACTTAAAGCGAAAGGACCTTGGGCAATTAACCCATTCTTCACCAGAACTTCAAAAGTCAGGGTGAATGGAGAGAAAGCAAGGAATATTCTGGTATCGTGCCAGTGCATTACATCATTTCTGGCCTCAAAGCTGTTTTATGGATACTTTTCAGATTGGCTCTTTTAATCTGCTTTTATGTCCAGGGCTTGTTTTGAGTGGCTTATTTTTAATACGGTTAATACTGTTAATTAATGTTGCTTTTGTGATACTGGTTTTTTTTTTGTTATGAGCGACCTTTTTAAATCATAAGTTATTACATTTTTACCAAACGGAACAACAGAAAGCAGGAAAAAGGAACACAGAAACGAGTGTAGTAATAAATGGATCTGCATTAATTATTAATAATACTGAAGAGATTAAAAAACAATTGAGGATAAGAAGTAATAATATTTTGATGCAAAAGTTAACAAATCTTTTCAACAATCTTATTATAACTTGGTTTAGAATTACTTACTAATATTGTTAGGTAAGTTACTGTTAAAAATACACCTGCTTTTATACACTTATATATTAAAATCACACCAAATGCATTTGGGATTAGATAACACTTTACATTTTATCGTGCTTAGAATAGTATAGGTCTTAAATTTACAAAATTGTTAAGTTTCACCATACAATAATACTTTTTTTTAATTCTCCCAAATCTCTTGGGAGGGGATATTTCCCATTTTTTCCAGATAGAAGAATAAATAGTTCTTGCTGCTTTTATTAAGCACAGAAATAGTTCTGGGTGCTTTTTTGGTAGATTTTTGGGTAAAATATCCAACAACTTGATTTTTGGATCCATTTGAAGTTTAATTTTTAATATATTTTGAATTTCTGCATGAATTAGTATCCAGAATTTGTTTTGTCTTGTTGAAATTCCACCACGTATAAAAAAGACCCAGATTTTTCCTGGCATTTCCAGTATGTATTCTTATATATTCTGTCCATTTAAATATATATATTCTGGTGCATATACCATCTGTAAAACATCTTATACCAATTTTCTCTTAGCTGTTGTCATTTGCCACACACTGGACTGTCTTTGTTTTCAGCCCCTTCCGCACATGCAGAATAACGCACTTTCAATCCACTTTCAGAATTGTTTGCAAGTGGATTTTGCTATTCTGCACAGGATCTCTGTCTCTCTGTCTCTGTCTCTGTCTCTCTCTCTGTCTCTCTCTCTCTCTCTCTCATATATATATATATATAAGATGATGGTTGGGAGAGGAAACAACTCAGATCCCTGAGAGAGGAAACTTTATTATCTCCTACTAATTATACCTGTGATTTCAAATTTAATTATCATTCTGAAGTATCTGAGAAACATTGCCCTCAATCAAGCCATCAGGCGTGAACTATATTTTATGCATGTATTTATTTATCTAGCATAATCAAATTTGAATTTTAAATAGAGGTTTTTATAACGGAGGGGAAATTACTGATGTTAAGTGGCATGCCCACGTGTGCGAGAACACAGAGCTTTGTGTTCGAAGAAGAATTTCAGCATGTTCAGTAGCCTCCAGTTCTCCATCATTTTGTAATCCAAAAAAGAAGAAGAATCCAGTTCTGGTCTTCTTACACTATCTTTGTACCAGGGGGATGATTAAGTTATGTGAGAAGCCTTTGACCAAGTTTGAAAAGCTCATGGCTTCCTTGATGACATCAATCCATTTTCTATGGGTTTTTTTCCTTTTTCCTGCTGCTTTAAACTTTTCTTACCATTATTGTTTGTTCCCATGTCTGTTGTCTTCCGCACATGCAGAATAATGCGCTTTCAATCCACTTCCAATGCACTTTGCAGCTGGATTTTACTGTGCGGAATAGCAAGATCCACTTGCAAACCATTGTGATAGTGGATTGAAAGTGCATTATTCTGCACTGTGTGGAAGAGGTCACAATGTGACCAAAGTATAATAGCTACAGTTCAGTTGTTTTAGGGAGATTTCAGGTTTGATTTGATCTAGAATCCATTTATTGGGGGGTTGGGGGGGCAGTCCACAGCATTTATAAAACTTTCCTCTGACACAACGGTTCAAAGGAATAAACTTTCTTCCTGTCAGTTTTCTTCGTTGTCCAACTTTCACACCTGTACATAGTAATGGAGAAGACTATGGCATTAATTAACTTGATCTTGGTGCTTATACTTAAAAGGTTGCTCCCCTCCCCCCACCAAAAAAAATCTGCAGCAGTTTGGGGCAAGCCTAGCAGCTCCTCCTACTGGCCACATGCAAGAACCGCAGGCAGCTCAAACAGGAAGAATTGGTCGGCTGCCCTCTGTTGCAATTGCCTTTACAAACAGGCATTTGTTTTGTTTTGCTTTGTTTTGAAATGGGGGCTTTCATTCTGCTATAATTCCATTAAAAATGGAACTTCTGGCCTGCTGCGTTACAGGATTAAAAGACTAATCGTTCCCATTTATGGAAACGTTCCCGTGTGCAGAAATAGAAATGCTAACAAATGTGATTAAAAGTTATAATCGTCCCCGAGAATTTTTAAAAGTTAGTTGCATTGTTTCACAACAGCGAGCTAATTGCCTTTTCTAATCAACACAGGTATCAGGTCCGTTGATGACGGAAGCATTTTGTTACTGTTGCAATGAAGTTAGTGCTTTAAAAGACATTTGGCGATCTAGAAGCTTGTTTTAGGCAGATCCCTGATCTCACTTTTGTCCCTTCCCCTGCTTTCCTCTCCCACAGCTCCTTAGGGCTGTTTGTAGCAGTGCAAATGCAATCAGCAAAAAGCAAAACACAAAACCCTGACTGTATAGTGATGCCAAACTGTAAACAAGCACAAATATATATTTAAATATGTGAATAAGCAAAGTGCCTGCTGGCGCAGCAAAGCCGGCGAACGACGCAAACCTTTCCCTATAGATGTAAAAAAGTCTCTATATAGGGAAGGCACAGTAGTCTGAAGTACATTGTGTAAATGCTTAGAGCTGGATGGCAGGCAAATTAGCACACAAGGAACATACATTGGCAAACAGTGTCTGAACTCATAAGATTGTTCCAGGAATAGGAAAGGGCTGAGTGATACGCACTTGCTGAAGAAGCAGACAGTGATTCCACGAAAATGAGTACATACCTGGGAACTCATTCTAGATTCTCTTATACAGATTCTCTTATACAGCACACTTGGATTAGATTCTCTTATACAGCACACTTCAGACAACCGCTCCTCTATATTAGAGACCTTTTTTAACTGTCTATCGGGAAAGGTTTGCATCGTTTGAGAGCCAGCGTAGTGTAATGGTTAAGAGCAGGTGGATTCTAATCTGGAGAACTGGGTTTGATTCCCCACTCCTCCACTTGAGCTGTGGAGGCTTATCTGGTGAACCAGATTAGCTTGTGCACTCCAACACATGCCAGCTGGGTGATCTTGGGCTAGTCATAGTTCTTTGGAGCTCTCTCAGCCCCACCTACCTCACAGGGTATTTGCTGTGGGGAGAAAACGGAAAGGAGATTGTAAGCCCCTTAGAGTCTCCTTACAGGAGAGAAAAAAAGGAAGATAAATCCAAACTCTTCTTGTTTTTCTAGTTGGGCTGTGTGTCCACTAGGTCCAATCTGATCTGGAGGAACCAGATTTGATTCCCAGCTCTGCTGCTTGAGCTGTGAAGGCTTATCTGGGGAATTCAGATTAGCCTGTACACTCCAACACACGCCAGCTGGGTGACCTTGGTCTGGTCACAGCTTTTCGGAGCTCTCTCAGGCCCACCCACCTCACAGTGTGTTTGTTGTGGGGGGGGGGGAGTGCAAGGAGATTGTAAGCCCCTTTGAATCTCCTACAGGAGAGAAAGGGGGGATATAAATCCAAACTCTTCTTCTTTTTCTTCTTTGTGATCATTCAAACAGAGACTGGATCAACACTGAAGGTTTGGGTATTTTGAAAACTGCTAGCGCAGCTTTCTTAGGGATATTGAAAATGGGACTCAGCTGAGCAACGCATTAGCAAAAGCAGAAGATGTCTGGAAAATGCACGCTGGCTTCCAAATGAGCTTTGCTCTTTAATCCTTTCCCACAAAGGGGAGCAGAGATCTTTCTGAACCACATTCCAATTTACTTGCCGACTGTGTCTCTGATTGGGCCCGTGCACCGGCAGGTGAGTCTCAAAACCACCCATGCAAATGGTGCTGTGAAATGCCTCCAATTTCAAGCTATTAGTGAACGTGCTCCAAGCTGACCAGAAACCTGTAAGTTGCCTGGGAGACACTGGGCCTCTTTGCTCCGTGATTCCCCCCAAGAGGTGCTGGAGTATTATTACAGCTAGCAGAGCTGACCTCAAAGTAGGTCAATTTGACTAGGAAAATAGGGAAAGGCAGGAATGCCTGGAGCTCAGAAGTAACCTATTTAACTATATGCATAGCTGATGCAAATGAAGAAAGGAGAGACAACGAAGCCGGATGAAGACTTGGAAATTTTGAGCACAGAGAAAGGGCTGCTCCTTTCAAGAGCCTCAGAACACGCATGCCACGCCAATGCACAGTTTGATCCCATTCATTCTAAATCTAAATCCCATTTTGGTGCTGTGCGCGTGTGCCCAGGCACAGGGGAGAGCTCTTGCATCAGTAACCGAAAAGGGGAAAGATGCCAATGGAATACAAGAAGGGGAAAATGAGACTTCCACATAGCAAATGTATGATGGGTTGCAGTCGGGATAAAGGAACCCGTTTTCCTGTTTTTGCATTCACATGCATCCAATGCAGGCAGCAATTGGAGCCCGTGCAGACAATCCAGGTGGCTGTCACACCTTCGCATGGAGATGTATCTAGTTTTTTTTATTTACTTCGATGCATAGCTATGCAGGCATGCACAAATGAACCCCCACAGCCATGCTGATGTCTCACTATATGACCAACTGCACCTGCGTAGCTGTGCAGATGTAAGCCACGGAATTTTTAAAAAGGAAAACGGAAGCAAATAAAGCGCCTCCTGTCCGGCCATTCGCTCACGAGCGTCTGTAATTGTAGATTTTTGAAAAGACTTGCTAGCAGTGCAATTCTGAAAGCGAGTCTGGGGGAAATAACATGGGGCAAACTCGTTTTAGGGGTGGGATCTGTGTGAAGTTCCCCCTCAATGTTTTTTTTTTTACCATCCAACACCCATGTTTATTGACCCATGCAGAAGGGTCATAACTGCCCATATTCTAATTTCAAAATCATTTAGAAATTCTCCTGGTTGTACCAGAAATTCTGAGAAGACCGGAACTCAAGATTGAGGAAAACGATAGAATAATTAAAGGAATGGAACAAAGCAAAATCCTCCCAACTCTAATATGGAATTAATTAATGACAGTCTCTTGTAGGATTTGCTGCTCGTGGATTTTGCTGTCTTTTGTGCATCTGAAAAGGAATCCAATGTTGACCACGGCAGAATCCCCTCTGCCCCCAGATCATGGCAACCGTGTTCCAATCCTTACCAATTTTTTAAGACGAGCGTTGTTATCAGAGCAGCTATGACCATGATGAGAGAGACGGTGATGGTGATAATCTGATGGACAGCCAGACCTGTAGAGGAAATAAAAATAAAGGATGTAGATGTAGATTGGGAATGAAACAAATCCCAGCTATGCTGTGAGAGAATGAATCTTGCCCACTGCACGCCGCTAGGCCCAAGGCGAAGTGGGATATCCCATCAGGAATCATCAGGAGTATATCGCAACAGGGTTCTGGTATCTACTCTGGCTATTTGCTTCCAAGCTCAGTAGGAAAAGCTGGTGATCCACAGAGCCCTGTTCCACATGCCTCCCACTTAACGCTCCTTTAAAATCCATTGGGAATGCTCTGCAAAATACACCATCTATGCGCTAAATGGGAAATGCAGAGGAGGCAGTCTTGGTGATGGCCCTGGAATCGCTTCCCCCTGAAGCAGGATAAGAATTTAAGAACTCCAGAAAAAAGGACATTAAAACAGGACACTTGGGATTGAGCACTTGGAACATAAGAACAAGCCAGCTGGATCAGACCAGAGTCCATCTAGTCCAGCTCTCTGCTACTCGCAGTGGCCCACCAGGTGCCTTTGGGAGCTCACCTGCAGGATGTGAAAGCAATGGCCTTCTGCGGCTATTGCTCCCGAGCACCTGGACTGTTAAGGCATTTGCAATCTCAGATCAAAGAGGATTAAGATTGGTAGCCATAAATCGACTTCTCCACAAATCTGTCCAAGCCCCTTTTAAAGTTATCCAGGTTAGTGGCCATCACCACCTGCCTGTGGCAGGGACAAATTAGCATGCTGTGTTACATGCTCAGAGTAATTTCTATGGGGTGGCCATAAGCCCATCACGATAAATACATAAATAAATCGTTGCTTATTGTGCATGGATGTTTGTTATCACAACATATAGTGGCTGATCTTCCATGAATCCGACCAGCCTACACTGGGAAAAAAAAAAAAAAAAAAAAAAAAAAAAAAAAAAAAATATCTTGTGGTACTGAATTGTACAGAGTACTTCCGTGTGGTGTAAAAAACTAAAAAGGCAATGAGGTCGGTTAGACCCTGTACAAAGGGCATGGAGGAGGGGATAAACTATTGCACATCCAAGAGATGAGGCTAAATGGCCCCCAATAAGGTAAAAATAAAACTTCACTGAGCGACAAATCAATATTTTATGTTAATACCGTTAAGGAAGATCTTACAGAAATACAGAAAAATCTACACTGTTTTTATGTTGCTAAATTAAATTTGAATCATTGGCCCTAATACATACCAGAATCCTCCCAAAGAAAGTCCTTTGTGCTACCCAGTTTGTTTTTATCTGAGTGTGTTTCCCAGAGGAAAATCCCTTTGCTGGGCAGGCATCTCTTTCTGCAGTCATCAGAATACCAATGGTATTTTCCAAAGGTTTAACATCTGGCTTTAACTTAAAATGCTCAGAAGGAATAAGCCAGTCAAGTATGATGGCAAAAGCAAGTTAAAATACAGAAGAAGAAAAAAGAAAATACAGAAGAGACCTAATGCTCCGACGAATCTCAAGCCCTGCACAACACGGCTATACGCAACCATACACAAACAAATACGTCTCTTGAACGTTCTGATATAATGTCACAGAGTCCACGCTCGAAATCAGCCATCTTCTTCAGGGGAACTGACCTTTCTAGTCTGCCTATCAGTTGTAATTCTGGTAGATCTCCAGGTCCCACCTTGGGATTAGCAACTCCAAGCAGAATCCTACTCACAGGAGAAAGATGGATGAAAAGTCATCCCTTTGTCTCCTTGATTTGTAAGGAAGTACCTTCGCCACCTCTTAAACGGGGACTCTTTCTCTTTTCTGTCTGTTGGGAAGATCCTGTGGGTTATGGCTCCAATCTCACAGAATGCCATGCAAATGTCACTCGTAACATTACCTTAAAAACTCATCTTGCTAACAGCAGGAGCAGCTGGGTCCCAATCGCAGACGGCTATCAGACAAGAATAATCTCTCCGCTTGTGTTGGGAGGGGAGGATTTTCAGGGGGGTGTCACTCCATACATCGCTTTCCCTGTATCCTGAGAAGTCTAGGTATATCTGAGGATTAAGCTGTTATAGATTCTAAGTTCATGTGCAGGCTGGGTGGGGCCGGTGTGCTGCCACAGCAACACACAGTACTGAGGAGGCTCAGGGCTGGGCTGCTAGCAGTTCAGCAAAGAAAAAAATCCAAGGTTACCAAGTGTTCCCTCCTGCCATCAAGGGGTCGGGATGGGGTGCGTGGATTCACACCTGGCCATAGGAGGGGGGCAGCTGCCTTCACCTTCTGATATGTTAATGCACCTTTTCCTTTCCTTTCATTTTCCTGTGATATTTGTAACTGTAGCTAAGTAAGTGCAACCCTGGCGCCTTCCCAGTGGGAAAGGGTGGCAGGTGGCTGAGAGCTATCGCTGCACTGGTCTTGAGATGCTCAACTCCCAAACATCTCTCTTTCCGTTGTGCTATTCTCACATTCCATGGGAACCAGGGAGGGGAGATTTTTGGTGGGAACTACAAGGTTTAAGGGTCAGTGCTATCAGTCACAGACCAGGAAAGAAATTTGGGCGTCTTAGTTGATAGTTCCATGGGAATGTCAACTCAATGCATGGCAGCTGTGAAAAAGGCAAACTCTATGCTGGGGATCATTAGGAAAGGAATTGAGAATAAAACTGCAAAGATTGTCATGCCCTTATATAAAGCAGTGGTGCGACCGCACTTGGAGTACTGTGTCCAGTTCTGGTCGCCGCATCTCAAAAAGGATATTGAGGAGATAGAAAAAGTGCAGAGAAGGGCAACAAGGATGATTGAGGGACTGGAGCACCTTCCCTATGAGGAGAGGCTGCAGCGTTTGGGACTCTTTAGTTTGGAGAGGAGACGTCTGAGGGGGGATATGATTGAAGTCTACAAAATTATGCATGGGGTAGAAAATGTTGACAGAGAGAAATTTTTCTCTCTTTCTCACAATACTAGAACCAGGGGGCATTCATTAAAAATGCTGGGGGAAAAAATTAGGACTAATAAAAGGAAACACTTCTTCACGCAACGTGTGATTGGTGTTTGGAATATGCTGCCACAGGAGGTTGTGATGGCCACTAACCTGGATAGCTTTAAAAGGGGCTTGGACAGATTTATGGAGGAGAAGTCGATTTATGGCTACCAATCTTGATCCTCTTTGATCTGAGATTGCAAATGCCTTAACAGACTAGGTGCTCGGGAGCAACAGCCACAGAAGGCCATTGCTTTCACATCCTGCATGTGAGCTCCCAAAGGCACCTGATGGGCCACTGCGAGTAGCAGAGAGCTGGACTAGATGGACTCTGGTCTGATCCAGCTGGCTTGTTCTTATGTTCTTATGTTCTTAACTCTGGGGGAATAAAAGCAACTGTAATTCTGGGATCTGGCAGAACTGGCTTTCTGCTGTTATCAATAAAGACTTCTGAGCCAACCACCAGAGTCCGCTGATTGACCTCAGTCTCATGACCTGACACCAAGTCTATGGGAGAGTCCAAAAAGAAGTCAATCAGGCCAGGAGTCAATTGCTAGGAATATATAGAGCAACCAGGAGAATCCAGGAATCAAGTTCAGAAGCCGGTCCACTGTCAGTTCGGTCCGGAGACAGCAGTGGTGTGCAGACAAGTCAGGTAGAATCCAGTTTGCAACCACAACTGCAATTCCCACCAAAGGCCTTTCATTCTCCAGAGCTACTTGCCTGGGACTGCTCCTGCAAAGACTCTGGGTAATGCCTAGCCTGCAGTCTTGCTGAGCGATGCCACTCTTAAAACCACTCTCAATCTCTGTCTGCAATGCCAACTTACATCCGAAATCCCCGAGCTTCTAGAATCTTCCTTAGGCCTGCTAATTAGCTCTGACCCAAAATACTGTGCTGGTTCAGTCTCTGCTAATTCAGCAGGCATCTTTTTACAAGGCTCAGTTAACTCTTCCTCAGATGAGCTGTCAGCTACAGCAGGAGGGGCCATGACTGTTCAACGTATGCACGAACCTTGCTTGTGAGTTACCAGAAGTGCCAGGAATCTATCAGAGATTCCTCAACCTTCAGCCATGTTGGCCTCTTTCCTTTTAATTTGTAGAGTCTATATTAAATACAGTATTTGTAACTAGAAATTACCAATTGAATCCCACATTGTTAAAGTATGGAGGGGTATGTACCGTGCCTCTGAAATAGTTAAGAGGAGGCACACATTCTGAACACAGAATTTCCCAAATTTTAGAGTTCCAAAAATAGTCAAATGGGTCTGAGATTATGGAACTGGGAAGAACCTCTGCATGAGACCTTAGAAGCACCCAGCAATCTAAGCTGACAATACCAAACTGGTCTGACTCGGTAGCAGGCATCTAAGTGTTTCCAAAAGATGGAGCCCCCTGAGAGGCAGGTAAGAGCGGGCCACACCACAAGGCTACAAAGACGTAGCTGAAGATGTCGACAGCTGATGGCTGTTTTGACGGGTCTCGGTTTCAAAGACAAATGAGAAATGCCTTCCGTGTGCTACTCAGGCGAAGAAGTGTCATAATAGCAGCCCTTGTGCCGCTTGCGTCTTTCTTTGTCTTGCAGCAGCAGGCCGGCACCGGCAACAGTCATTCACATTGATTAACTCCCATTCGGGCTGTCAGTGATCTAACTTGTTCTGCTTAACACAGAGAACTGTGGCCATGTTGGTCCCAAGGAACATCAGAGCTGTGCCGAATCTTCCAGCAGGTTCAAAATTAGCAATTTTCAGTGGAGGGTTTTTCCCTCTCTGCCGAATACTACCATGCGAATATTCATCTAAGTGCCGCCGTCACCTATGCCTGCTGGTGCTTCAGTGACATTTTACTCTTACTTCTGCTTCTTCGGCCTTATTGGTTTAGTCCATTACATCAGGGCTAGGTTTGCCAACCTCCAGGTAGGGCCTGGAGTTCTCCTGGAATTACAACTTACCTCCAGACTAAAGAGGTCAGTTTCTCTGGAAAAAATGGGTCCTTTGGAAGAGGACTGTATGGTATTATACCCTGCTGATGTCTGTCGTGCCCTGCCCTCTCCAGATTCCACCCCTGCAAATCTCTAGGGATTTCTCAACCCACGGTTGGTTACCCTAATCAAGGCACCCTCCCTGATAACACTGTTACAATGTATTATCAATCGGGGCTGGCCAAGTGATGGCAGAAGTAAAGGCAAGCGAGGACAAGTGAGGGCAATGATGACTTGGGAAGAGATAGAGGAATAACCAGATATATTTGCAAAGCGCTTACATCACTGAAACGAAAGCATTTTTAAGGGAAAATGCCAAAAAATGCCCAACTCCTCCATCCATCCACTGGTGCTTGAATTTGTATTTTTGCAGTTCCAAACACAGCAAAGTTAGACAGAGAAAGAGAGGGATTCTGGGACGTGAGCCACATGCTGTGTGGTGCGCCTGTTCATTCTAGCTTTCCTCTTTCATTCTTAGTCCTGGTTGTGATTATTCCCTGGCAACAGTAACACTGTAAGGGAACCTCAATGAACAGTGGCAATTTGTTGGCAGCCCCTGAATGGGGCAGGCCAAATTCAATGCCCTCTAAGACTTGAGCACAAGTCTGTGGTCTACACCACCATCCCAATTGTCTCAACGCGCTCAGCCATGCTGCCTTGGCCCGGTCATTCATCATGATTGATACAGGTGCTGGCAAAAACCCACCCACATGTATGGCCACACCGCCAAGTCCAGTGATTGGTTGGCTCGTGTTGGGAGTGGGCAAGACTAAGACCCTTTGTGCAACTGCAGGAGATGCCAGCTGAGGAGCGAAGTGGGAGTGTGTTGCGGGGGTTGGGGTGTTACATTGTGAAGTCTTCCCCTGAGCTCATATATCCCACAAAGCCCTTGGTAGAGCTGCCAAAACCAGCTTGGGAAATTCTTTGAGACTGGGGGAGGGTTGGGGGCTGTGAAGGCATGGTTTGGAGGGGGAGGGGACTTGGTGAAGATGTTACACCACAGAGTCCCCCCTCCACAGCTGACGTTTCCTCCAGGGGAACTGGTGTCTATGGCATGCAAATCAGTTGTAATTCTAGGAGAAAGCCAAGCCCCCACCTTGGCTGATAACCCTAGCATTCAGAACAGACAGAACTAGAAACTTGGATTCAGTCCGTACAGATTTTGCGCTAACAGAAACAAAGTTCTGTGCCAAAAGTCAACCGAACACTGCACCCAGAAACAAGTAGAGACTGCAGCTGGAAATTAATGCACCTGATATTGGTTGTGAGCTACAAACCTTTAAAAAGGGAAATCTAAAATTGACCACTGAATTCCACGTGTGTGCATACGTGCGAGTGTGTGTGAAAAGTGCTGTCAACTCGCAGCTGACTTTTGGTGACCCCAAAACACACTTTCAAAACACGAGAGAAGAGAAGAGGTGGTTCACCATTGCCTTCCACTGCAGAGTGTTTCTGTGGCCTCCCTTCCAAATACAGACCCTGCTTAACTTCCAAGATCAGACAAGATCAGGCTATACCAGGCTGCCTTCCCTTTCTATTGAATTCCCTATTCAGTAGCATTTTTTTCTCCCCCTCAACCATGCATGGAATCAAGACATACCTTTGTCATTCATTCATTCATTCATTCATTCATTCATTCATTCATTCATTCATTCATTCATTCATTCATTCATTCATTCATTCATTCATAGAAGTCTTTTGGCCATCACAGCTCCCAAGGTGGTTTGCAATAAAGACAAATGTAAGCAACTGGCTATTGGAATCAGAAATAGGTAAGTTTCTAGTCCTTATGATATGCTTCAAAGTATGCAGCTGGTTCAGGCTACCATTTCAGAAGTCAGAGAAACTGCGGAAGAAGGACTCCAGTAGTTGGGAAGGGGAAACATTTTGTGCTTGCATTGTTTCTTTCCTGCAGCTAGCAAAAGTAAACTATGGATACAATCCTAAGCAGTACCGGGAAGTAAGTCCCATTTTATCCAGTGGGTTTAACTCCTTGGAAAATGTTCATAGGACTGCAACCTACATTATGCAAATAGAGAAGTTTCCAGGTAAAGGCTGCAAAATAAGAGCTGAAAACTGGAGTGTCTGACTGCCATTTTTTATTTTAAAAATGTAAAATACAATCTCACAACGATCAGAAATTTTACAATTCATATACGTAAGCATAAAGGGAAAAAATGAAACCCCTGAAAATGCCAGCAGGCTAAGATGCTTTTTTGGAAGAGCTGTGAATTTTTCTGCCGAAATACACTCTTAAGTATCAATCAAAGGCTCAAGGAGACGGACCCTGACAATCTCATATAATGAAACCAAGGTCACCTTTGTCAGCTTCATTCACTAAGACGGCCGCTGCTGAGCTCCCTGGGTAATGATAGCCTGCAGCCCAGTCTTTATTTTCTAACTCTCCTTCAGGTTGTTTTGTTAGCTCCAAAGGACCCGCCGAATCAGTCGAAGCGGCAAGGATGCTGCCGGTAGAGGCCCGACCCTGCTGTGAAAAATATAATACCACGATAAACTAGGATCAGGGAGAGATCTGGGCTCCACTACCACTGCTTTTGCAATGGGCATGCACAAGGTGTTTGCACATTGCTTGCTTTCCCAAAAGCAAATGCCAGTTGAAGCTCAAAGCAGGGAGATCATATCTCTTGCCAACTGACCAAAACAACAACATCCCAGCTGTTTTGAAAAATTTGTTCCCAAGCCTCTTGCCAAAATTTGGGAATAGTTGCCAAATTTATTTTTAGCAGCAGCAGCTGGCCCCAATTGGGTCCAGATTCCCCCTTCTCCTTGCCTGAGCCTTCCATGCCCTAGTGGGGCAGCAAGCTATTCTGTCGTGGGCCCAGCTGACTCAAGTGGCCAGTCAGGGGCCAGCACTCAAACTCACCTCGCTCACTTGTTGCCACCTCTCCTGTGGATTGGAGGGGGCAGGGGAGCAGCTGGTTGAAGCTGCTGTAAATGACTCTCCAAATTAATTTTTAAAGGTATCTTACCAAAGGGGTTTTTGGTGAGGGTGGTGGAGGTGGGGACTGGCCCAATGGTGCCTTCCACCATGACACCTTAAAGTGGCACCTGGGCCGTCTGACCCCTCTTCTCCCCCCCTCCCAGATCCCCTACTGCCTAGGTCTCTCATGTCCTAGTAACGCTCTAACCACTGCATACAAAAGTTACGAAGGTCAACCATATTCTGAAGTTCTCAAGGTGGCTTTCTCAAGGTTAACTTCTCAAGGTAGCTTTGTCAACCAGTGTTTGGTAACCCTGTAACCAACTTGGACTTGGCTTCTAAGCCTTGCTTCAAATCATGCTTTCTCAAGGTGAACTTCTCAGGAGAGAATTTAGAGGATGCCGTTTCTCTATGGACGCCTAAGCATAGACATCTTTGTAGAAGACAGAGAATGGGAGGGGAGTTGTTAGAAGGGCATTTGAGGTTAATAGCCGTTAACCCCTTGCAAGCCAACTCAGTTTTCAAGAATGGAAACTTTCTGCAAGCAGTTTCATGCATTTAAGAACTAGCTGTCATAGCATCTAATAGATGAGGCCGTAATAACCTTTGCAAGTTGCAAATAGGATGTTTCCCACATAGTCATGCAATGAAAACAGAACAGCACCCAAAAATGCCACTCCAAAAAGACGGCAGGTTGTTTAAAGAATATAAAAGCAGTGGGGTGCTGTGTGGTTTCCGGGCTGTATGGCCGTGTTCTAGCAGCATTCTCTCCTGACGTTTCGCCTGCTGGGGGGGGTGGGGGGGGGGGGGGGTGGGGTGGGGACGGGGGGAGGGGGGGGGGGGGGGTGGGGGGGGGGGGGGGTGGGGGGGGGGGGGGGTGGGGGGGGGGGGGGGTGGGGGGGGGGGGGGGTGGGGGGGGGGGGGGGTGGGGGGGGGGGGGGGTGGGGGGGGGGGGGGGTGGGGGGGGGGGGGGGTGGGGGGGGGGGGGGGTGGGGGGGGGGGGGGGTGGGGGGGGGGGGGGGTGGGGGGGGGGGGGGGTGGGGGGGGGGGGGGGTGGGGGGGGGGGGGGGTGGGGGGGGGGGGGGGTGGGGGGGGGGGGGGGTGGGGGGGGGGGGGGGTGGGGGGGGGGGGGGGTGGGGGGGGGGGGGGGTGGGGGGGGGGGGGGGTGGGGGGGGGGGGGGGTGGGGGGGGGGGGGGGTGGGGGGGGGGGGGGGTGGGGGGGGGGGGGGGTGGGGGGGGGGGGGGGTGGGGGGGGGGGGGGGTGGGGGGGGGGGGGGGTGGGGGGGGGGGGGGGTGGGGGGGGGGGGGGGTGGGGGGGGGGGGGGGTGGGGGGGGGGGGGGGTGGGGGGGGGGGGGGGTGGGGGGGGGGGGGGGTGGGGGGGGGGGGGGGTGGGGGGGGGGGGGGGTGGGGGGGGGGGGGGGTGGGGGGGGGGGGGGGTGGGGGGGGGGGGGGGTGGGGGGGGGGGGGGGTGGGGGGGGGGGGGGGTGGGGGGGGGGGGGGGTGGGGGGGGGGGGGGGTGGGGGGGGGGGGGGGTGGGGGGGGGGGGGGGTGGGGGGGGGGGGGGGTGGGGGGGGGGGGGGGTGGGGGGGGGGGGGGGTGGGGGGGGGGGGGGGTGGGGGGGGGGGGGGGTGGGGGGGGGGGGGGGTGGGGGGGGGGGGGGGTGGGGGGGGGGGGGGGTGGGGGGGGGGGGGGGTGGGGGGGGGGGGGGGTGGGGGGGGGGGGGGGTGGGGGGGGGGGGGGGTGGGGGGGGGGGGGGGTGGGGGGGGGGGGGGGTGGGGGGGGGGGGGGGTGGGGGGGGGGGGGGGTGGGGGGGGGGGGGGGTGGGGGGGGGGGGGGGTGGGGGGGGGGGGGGGTGGGGGGGGGGGGGGGTGGGGGGGGGGGGGGGTGGGGGGGGGGGGGGGTGGGGGGGGGGGGGGGTGGGGGGGGGGGGGGGTGGGGGGGGGGGGGGGTGGGGGGGGGGGGGGGTGGGGGGGGGGGGGGGTGGGGGGGGGGGGGGGTGGGGGGGGGGGGGGGTGGGGGGGGGGGGGGGTGGGGGGGGGGGGGGGTGGGGGGGGGGGGGGGTGGGGGGGGGGGGGGGTGGGGGGGGGGGGGGGTGGGGGGGGGGGGGGGTGGGGGGGGGGGGGGGTGGGGGGGGGGGGGGGTGGGGGGGGGGGGGGGTGGGGGGGGGGGGGGGTGGGGGGGGGGGGGGGTGGGGGGGGGGGGGGGTGGGGGGGGGGGGGGGTGGGGGGGGGGGGGGGTGGGGGGGGGGGGGGGTGGGGGGGGGGGGGGGTGGGGGGGGGGGGGGGTGGGGGGGGGGGGGGGTGGGGGGGGGGGGGGGTGGGGGGGGGGGGGGGTGGGGGGGGGGGGGGGTGGGGGGGGGGGGGGGTGGGGGGGGGGGGGGGTGGGGGGGGGGGGGGGTGGGGGGGGGGGGGGGTGGGGGGGGGGGGGGGTGGGGGGGGGGGGGGGTGGGGGGGGGGGGGGGTGGGGGGGGGGGGGGGTGGGGGGGGGGGGGGGTGGGGGGGGGGGGGGGTGGGGGGGGGGGGGGGTGGGGGGGGGGGGGGGTGGGGGGGGGGGGGGGTGGGGGGGGGGGGGGGTGGGGGGGGGGGGGGGTGGGGGGGGGGGGGGGTGGGGGGGGGGGGGGGTGGGGGGGGGGGGGGGTGGGGGGGGGGGGGGGTGGGGGGGGGGGGGGGTGGGGGGGGGGGGGGGTGGGGGGGGGGGGGGGTGGGGGGGGGGGGGGGTGGGGGGGGGGGGGGGTGGGGGGGGGGGGGGGTGGGGGGGGGGGGGGGTGGGGGGGGGGGGGGGTGGGGGGGGGGGGGGGTGGGGGGGGGGGGGGGTGGGGGGGGGGGGGGGTGGGGGGGGGGGGGGGTGGGGGGGGGGGGGGGTGGGGGGGGGGGGGGGTGGGGGGGGGGGGGGGTGGGGGGGGGGGGGGGTGGGGGGGGGGGGGGGTGGGGGGGGGGGGGGGTGGGGGGGGGGGGGGGTGGGGGGGGGGGGGGGTGGGGGGGGGGGGGGGTGGGGGGGGGGGGGGGTGGGGGGGGGGGGGGGTGGGGGGGGGGGGGGGTGGGGGGGGGGGGGGGTGGGGGGGGGGGGGGGTGGGGGGGGGGGGGGGTGGGGGGGGGGGGGGGTGGGGGGGGGGGGGGGTGGGGGGGGGGGGGGGTGGGGGGGGGGGGGGGTGGGGGGGGGGGGGGGTGGGGGGGGGGGGGGGTGGGGGGGGGGGGGGGTGGGGGGGGGGGGGGGTGGGGGGGGGGGGGGGTGGGGGGGGGGGGGGGTGGGGGGGGGGGGGGGTGGGGGGGGGGGGGGGTGGGGGGGGGGGGGGGTGGGGGGGGGGGGGGGTGGGGGGGGGGGGGGGTGGGGGGGGGGGGGGGTGGGGGGGGGGGGGGGTGGGGGGGGGGGGGGGTGGGGGGGGGGGGGGGTGGGGGGGGGGGGGGGTGGGGGGGGGGGGGGGTGGGGGGGGGGGGGGGTGGGGGGGGGGGGGGGTGGGGGGGGGGGGGGGTGGGGGGGGGGGGGGGTGGGGGGGGGGGGGGGTGGGGGGGGGGGGGGGTGGGGGGGGGGGGGGGTGGGGGGGGGGGGGGGTGGGGGGGGGGGGGGGTGGGGGGGGGGGGGGGTGGGGGGGGGGGGGGGTGGGGGGGGGGGGGGGTGGGGGGGGGGGGGGGTGGGGGGGGGGGGGGGTGGGGGGGGGGGGGGGTGGGGGGGGGGGGGGGTGGGGGGGGGGGGGGGTGGGGGGGGGGGGGGGTGGGGGGGGGGGGGGGTGGGGGGGGGGGGGGGTGGGGGGGGGGGGGGGTGGGGGGGGGGGGGGGTGGGGGGGGGGGGGGGTGGGGGGGGGGGGGGGTGGGGGGGGGGGGGGGTGGGGGGGGGGGGGGGTGGGGGGGGGGGGGGGTGGGGGGGGGGGGGGGTGGGGGGGGGGGGGGGTGGGGGGGGGGGGGGGTGGGGGGGGGGGGGGGTGGGGGGGGGGGGGGGTGGGGGGGGGGGGGGGTGGGGGGGGGGGGGGGTGGGGGGGGGGGGGGGTGGGGGGGGGGGGGGGTGGGGGGGGGGGGGGGTGGGGGGGGGGGGGGGTGGGGGGGGGGGGGGGTGGGGGGGGGGGGGGGTGGGGGGGGGGGGGGGTGGGGGGGGGGGGGGGTGGGGGGGGGGGGGGGTGGGGGGGGGGGGGGGTGGGGGGGGGGGGGGGTGGGGGGGGGGGGGGGTGGGGGGGGGGGGGGGTGGGGGGGGGGGGGGGTGGGGGGGGGGGGGGGTGGGGGGGGGGGGGGGTGGGGGGGGGGGGGGGTGGGGGGGGGGGGGGGTGGGGGGGGGGGGGGGTGGGGGGGGGGGGGGGTGGGGGGGGGGGGGGGTGGGGGGGGGGGGGGGTGGGGGGGGGGGGGGGTGGGGGGGGGGGGGGGTGGGGGGGGGGGGGGGTGGGGGGGGGGGGGGGTGGGGGGGGGGGGGGGTGGGGGGGGGGGGGGGTGGGGGGGGGGGGGGGTGGGGGGGGGGGGGGGTGGGGGGGGGGGGGGGTGGGGGGGGGGGGGGGTGGGGGGGGGGGGGGGTGGGGGGGGGGGGGGGTGGGGGGGGGGGGGGGTGGGGGGGGGGGGGGGTGGGGGGGGGGGGGGGTGGGGGGGGGGGGGGGTGGGGGGGGGGGGGGGTGGGGGGGGGGGGGGGTGGGGGGGGGGGGGGGTGGGGGGGGGGGGGGGTGGGGGGGGGGGGGGGTGGGGGGGGGGGGGGGTGGGGGGGGGGGGGGGTGGGGGGGGGGGGGGGTGGGGGGGGGGGGGGGTGGGGGGGGGGGGGGGTGGGGGGGGGGGGGGGTGGGGGGGGGGGGGGGTGGGGGGGGGGGGGGGTGGGGGGGGGGGGGGGTGGGGGGGGGGGGGGGTGGGGGGGGGGGGGGGTGGGGGGGGGGGGGGGTGGGGGGGGGGGGGGGTGGGGGGGGGGGGGGGTGGGGGGGGGGGGGGGTGGGGGGGGGGGGGGGTGGGGGGGGGGGGGGGTGGGGGGGGGGGGGGGTGGGGGGGGGGGGGGGTGGGGGGGGGGGGGGGTGGGGGGGGGGGGGGGTGGGGGGGGGGGGGGGTGGGGGGGGGGGGGGGTGGGGGGGGGGGGGGGTGGGGGGGGGGGGGGGTGGGGGGGGGGGGGGGTGGGGGGGGGGGGGGGTGGGGGGGGGGGGGGGTGGGGGGGGGGGGGGGTGGGGGGGGGGGGGGGTGGGGGGGGGGGGGGGTGGGGGGGGGGGGGGGTGGGGGGGGGGGGGGGTGGGGGGGGGGGGGGGTGGGGGGGGGGGGGGGTGGGGGGGGGGGGGGGTGGGGGGGGGGGGGGGTGGGGGGGGGGGGGGGTGGGGGGGGGGGGGGGTGGGGGGGGGGGGGGGTGGGGGGGGGGGGGGGTGGGGGGGGGGGGGGGTGGGGGGGGGGGGGGGTGGGGGGGGGGGGGGGTGGGGGGGGGGGGGGGTGGGGGGGGGGGGGGGTGGGGGGGGGGGGGGGTGGGGGGGGGGGGGGGTGGGGGGGGGGGGGGGTGGGGGGGGGGGGGGGTGGGGGGGGGGGGGGGTGGGGGGGGGGGGGGGTGGGGGGGGGGGGGGGTGGGGGGGGGGGGGGGTGGGGGGGGGGGGGGGTGGGGGGGGGGGGGGGTGGGGGGGGGGGGGGGTGGGGGGGGGGGGGGGTGGGGGGGGGGGGGGGTGGGGGGGGGGGGGGGTGGGGGGGGGGGGGGGTGGGGGGGGGGGGGGGTGGGGGGGGGGGGGGGTGGGGGGGGGGGGGGGTGGGGGGGGGGGGGGGTGGGGGGGGGGGGGGGTGGGGGGGGGGGGGGGTGGGGGGGGGGGGGGGTGGGGGGGGGGGGGGGTGGGGGGGGGGGGGGGTGGGGGGGGGGGGGGGTGGGGGGGGGGGGGGGTGGGGGGGGGGGGGGGTGGGGGGGGGGGGGGGTGGGGGGGGGGGGGGGTGGGGGGGGGGGGGGGTGGGGGGGGGGGGGGGTGGGGGGGGGGGGGGGTGGGGGGGGGGGGGGGTGGGGGGGGGGGGGGGTGGGGGGGGGGGGGGGTGGGGGGGGGGGGGGGTGGGGGGGGGGGGGGGTGGGGGGGGGGGGGGGTGGGGGGGGGGGGGGGTGGGGGGGGGGGGGGGTGGGGGGGGGGGGGGGTGGGGGGGGGGGGGGGTGGGGGGGGGGGGGGGTGGGGGGGGGGGGGGGTGGGGGGGGGGGGGGGTGGGGGGGGGGGGGGGTGGGGGGGGGGGGGGGTGGGGGGGGGGGGGGGTGGGGGGGGGGGGGGGTGGGGGGGGGGGGGGGTGGGGGGGGGGGGGGGTGGGGGGGGGGGGGGGTGGGGGGGGGGGGGGGTGGGGGGGGGGGGGGGTGGGGGGGGGGGGGGGTGGGGGGGGGGGGGGGTGGGGGGGGGGGGGGGTGGGGGGGGGGGGGGGTGGGGGGGGGGGGGGGTGGGGGGGGGGGGGGGTGGGGGGGGGGGGGGGTGGGGGGGGGGGGGGGTGGGGGGGGGGGGGGGTGGGGGGGGGGGGGGGTGGGGGGGGGGGGGGGTGGGGGGGGGGGGGGGTGGGGGGGGGGGGGGGTGGGGGGGGGGGGGGGTGGGGGGGGGGGGGGGTGGGGGGGGGGGGGGGTGGGGGGGGGGGGGGGTGGGGGGGGGGGGGGGTGGGGGGGGGGGGGGGTGGGGGGGGGGGGGGGTGGGGGGGGGGGGGGGTGGGGGGGGGGGGGGGTGGGGGGGGGGGGGGGTGGGGGGGGGGGGGGGTGGGGGGGGGGGGGGGTGGGGGGGGGGGGGGGTGGGGGGGGGGGGGGGTGGGGGGGGGGGGGGGTGGGGGGGGGGGGGGGTGGGGGGGGGGGGGGGTGGGGGGGGGGGGGGGTGGGGGGGGGGGGGGGTGGGGGGGGGGGGGGGTGGGGGGGGGGGGGGGTGGGGGGGGGGGGGGGTGGGGGGGGGGGGGGGTGGGGGGGGGGGGGGGTGGGGGGGGGGGGGGGTGGGGGGGGGGGGGGGTGGGGGGGGGGGGGGGTGGGGGGGGGGGGGGGTGGGGGGGGGGGGGGGTGGGGGGGGGGGGGGGTGGGGGGGGGGGGGGGTGGGGGGGGGGGGGGGTGGGGGGGGGGGGGGGTGGGGGGGGGGGGGGGTGGGGGGGGGGGGGGGTGGGGGGGGGGGGGGGTGGGGGGGGGGGGGGGTGGGGGGGGGGGGGGGTGGGGGGGGGGGGGGGTGGGGGGGGGGGGGGGTGGGGGGGGGGGGGGGTGGGGGGGGGGGGGGGTGGGGGGGGGGGGGGGTGGGGGGGGGGGGGGGTGGGGGGGGGGGGGGGTGGGGGGGGGGGGGGGTGGGGGGGGGGGGGGGTGGGGGGGGGGGGGGGTGGGGGGGGGGGGGGGTGGGGGGGGGGGGGGGTGGGGGGGGGGGGGGGTGGGGGGGGGGGGGGGTGGGGGGGGGGGGGGGTGGGGGGGGGGGGGGGTGGGGGGGGGGGGGGGTGGGGGGGGGGGGGGGTGGGGGGGGGGGGGGGTGGGGGGGGGGGGGGGTGGGGGGGGGGGGGGGTGGGGGGGGGGGGGGGTGGGGGGGGGGGGGGGTGGGGGGGGGGGGGGGTGGGGGGGGGGGGGGGTGGGGGGGGGGGGGGGTGGGGGGGGGGGGGGGTGGGGGGGGGGGGGGGTGGGGGGGGGGGGGGGTGGGGGGGGGGGGGGGTGGGGGGGGGGGGGGGTGGGGGGGGGGGGGGGTGGGGGGGGGGGGGGGTGGGGGGGGGGGGGGGTGGGGGGGGGGGGGGGTGGGGGGGGGGGGGGGTGGGGGGGGGGGGGGGTGGGGGGGGGGGGGGGTGGGGGGGGGGGGGGGTGGGGGGGGGGGGGGGTGGGGGGGGGGGGGGGTGGGGGGGGGGGGGGGTGGGGGGGGGGGGGGGTGGGGGGGGGGGGGGGTGGGGGGGGGGGGGGGTGGGGGGGGGGGGGGGTGGGGGGGGGGGGGGGTGGGGGGGGGGGGGGGTGGGGGGGGGGGGGGGTGGGGGGGGGGGGGGGTGGGGGGGGGGGGGGGTGGGGGGGGGGGGGGGTGGGGGGGGGGGGGGGTGGGGGGGGGGGGGGGTGGGGGGGGGGGGGGGTGGGGGGGGGGGGGGGTGGGGGGGGGGGGGGGTGGGGGGGGGGGGGGGTGGGGGGGGGGGGGGGTGGGGGGGGGGGGGGGTGGGGGGGGGGGGGGGTGGGGGGGGGGGGGGGTGGGGGGGGGGGGGGGTGGGGGGGGGGGGGGGTGGGGGGGGGGGGGGGTGGGGGGGGGGGGGGGTGGGGGGGGGGGGGGGTGGGGGGGGGGGGGGGTGGGGGGGGGGGGGGGTGGGGGGGGGGGGGGGTGGGGGGGGGGGGGGGTGGGGGGGGGGGGGGGTGGGGGGGGGGGGGGGTGGGGGGGGGGGGGGGTGGGGGGGGGGGGGGGTGGGGGGGGGGGGGGGTGGGGGGGGGGGGGGGTGGGGGGGGGGGGGGGTGGGGGGGGGGGGGGGTGGGGGGGGGGGGGGGTGGGGGGGGGGGGGGGTGGGGGGGGGGGGGGGTGGGGGGGGGGGGGGGTGGGGGGGGGGGGGGGTGGGGGGGGGGGGGGGTGGGGGGGGGGGGGGGTGGGGGGGGGGGGGGGTGGGGGGGGGGGGGGGTGGGGGGGGGGGGGGGTGGGGGGGGGGGGGGGTGGGGGGGGGGGGGGGTGGGGGGGGGGGGGGGTGGGGGGGGGGGGGGGTGGGGGGGGGGGGGGGTGGGGGGGGGGGGGGGTGGGGGGGGGGGGGGGTGGGGGGGGGGGGGGGTGGGGGGGGGGGGGGGTGGGGGGGGGGGGGGGTGGGGGGGGGGGGGGGTGGGGGGGGGGGGGGGTGGGGGGGGGGGGGGGTGGGGGGGGGGGGGGGTGGGGGGGGGGGGGGGTGGGGGGGGGGGGGGGTGGGGGGGGGGGGGGGTGGGGGGGGGGGGGGGTGGGGGGGGGGGGGGGTGGGGGGGGGGGGGGGTGGGGGGGGGGGGGGGTGGGGGGGGGGGGGGGTGGGGGGGGGGGGGGGTGGGGGGGGGGGGGGGTGGGGGGGGGGGGGGGTGGGGGGGGGGGGGGGTGGGGGGGGGGGGGGGTGGGGGGGGGGGGGGGTGGGGGGGGGGGGGGGTGGGGGGGGGGGGGGGTGGGGGGGGGGGGGGGTGGGGGGGGGGGGGGGTGGGGGGGGGGGGGGGTGGGGGGGGGGGGGGGTGGGGGGGGGGGGGGGTGGGGGGGGGGGGGGGTGGGGGGGGGGGGGGGTGGGGGGGGGGGGGGGTGGGGGGGGGGGGGGGTGGGGGGGGGGGGGGGTGGGGGGGGGGGGGGGTGGGGGGGGGGGGGGGTGGGGGGGGGGGGGGGTGGGGGGGGGGGGGGGTGGGGGGGGGGGGGGGTGGGGGGGGGGGGGGGTGGGGGGGGGGGGGGGTGGGGGGGGGGGGGGGTGGGGGGGGGGGGGGGTGGGGGGGGGGGGGGGTGGGGGGGGGGGGGGGTGGGGGGGGGGGGGGGTGGGGGGGGGGGGGGGTGGGGGGGGGGGGGGGTGGGGGGGGGGGGGGGTGGGGGGGGGGGGGGGTGGGGGGGGGGGGGGGTGGGGGGGGGGGGGGGTGGGGGGGGGGGGGGGTGGGGGGGGGGGGGGGTGGGGGGGGGGGGGGGTGGGGGGGGGGGGGGGTGGGGGGGGGGGGGGGTGGGGGGGGGGGGGGGTGGGGGGGGGGGGGGGTGGGGGGGGGGGGGGGTGGGGGGGGGGGGGGGTGGGGGGGGGGGGGGGTGGGGGGGGGGGGGGGTGGGGGGGGGGGGGGGTGGGGGGGGGGGGGGGTGGGGGGGGGGGGGGGTGGGGGGGGGGGGGGGTGGGGGGGGGGGGGGGTGGGGGGGGGGGGGGGTGGGGGGGGGGGGGGGTGGGGGGGGGGGGGGGTGGGGGGGGGGGGGGGTGGGGGGGGGGGGGGGTGGGGGGGGGGGGGGGTGGGGGGGGGGGGGGGTGGGGGGGGGGGGGGGTGGGGGGGGGGGGGGGTGGGGGGGGGGGGGGGTGGGGGGGGGGGGGGGTGGGGGGGGGGGGGGGTGGGGGGGGGGGGGGGTGGGGGGGGGGGGGGGTGGGGGGGGGGGGGGGTGGGGGGGGGGGGGGGTGGGGGGGGGGGGGGGTGGGGGGGGGGGGGGGTGGGGGGGGGGGGGGGTGGGGGGGGGGGGGGGTGGGGGGGGGGGGGGGTGGGGGGGGGGGGGGGTGGGGGGGGGGGGGGGTGGGGGGGGGGGGGGGTGGGGGGGGGGGGGGGTGGGGGGGGGGGGGGGTGGGGGGGGGGGGGGGTGGGGGGGGGGGGGGGTGGGGGGGGGGGGGGGTGGGGGGGGGGGGGGGTGGGGGGGGGGGGGGGTGGGGGGGGGGGGGGGTGGGGGGGGGGGGGGGTGGGGGGGGGGGGGGGTGGGGGGGGGGGGGGGTGGGGGGGGGGGGGGGTGGGGGGGGGGGGGGGTGGGGGGGGGGGGGGGTGGGGGGGGGGGGGGGTGGGGGGGGGGGGGGGTGGGGGGGGGGGGGGGTGGGGGGGGGGGGGGGTGGGGGGGGGGGGGGGTGGGGGGGGGGGGGGGTGGGGGGGGGGGGGGGTGGGGGGGGGGGGGGGTGGGGGGGGGGGGGGGTGGGGGGGGGGGGGGGTGGGGGGGGGGGGGGGTGGGGGGGGGGGGGGGTGGGGGGGGGGGGGGGTGGGGGGGGGGGGGGGTGGGGGGGGGGGGGGGTGGGGGGGGGGGGGGGTGGGGGGGGGGGGGGGTGGGGGGGGGGGGGGGTGGGGGGGGGGGGGGGTGGGGGGGGGGGGGGGTGGGGGGGGGGGGGGGTGGGGGGGGGGGGGGGTGGGGGGGGGGGGGGGTGGGGGGGGGGGGGGGTGGGGGGGGGGGGGGGTGGGGGGGGGGGGGGGTGGGGGGGGGGGGGGGTGGGGGGGGGGGGGGGTGGGGGGGGGGGGGGGTGGGGGGGGGGGGGGGTGGGGGGGGGGGGGGGTGGGGGGACCCCCTGGCCCTGCGCGCCTGCTCGAGCGAAGCGCGGGGCAGGGGGGGGTGTCCCCAGGAAACCTCAGCGACGCGCCGGAGGCCCAGGGACAAGGTGAGTGCTGAGCCGGGGAGCTGCTCGCGTGAAGCCGCTGCCGTTCGCTTCGGGTGAAGCGGCGTTTCACGGGCGGCAAAAGTATTCCCATTAAAGAACAGCTTCTTAAGCGTTCTCGAATACGCCGGACTCTTGAGGGCCAGCCAGGCGCGAAGATCGGCTGCGGCGCGGCTGCGCTAGCAGCCACGCCGGCTTGTCGCTTTTAATAACGGCAGCCTGGAGACGCCGTTTTTACCGTCTCCAGGCCGTCATTTTCCGCCCGTGCGGAAACGGCCTTACCCCAGGTGCCAGTTGACTGGGGTTGCCCTGGCCACCCCCACCGCCTGTGGATTTGGTTGTAATTAATTGATTGTGACATGATGGCAGATTCATCTTCTTATCACAGTTGTGTCCACACCCAATGAGCTTCAGATTCAGTGAAGCCAAGCCCTCTCAGTCACTACACCCCTCTAATCCTGACCCTTTTCCAACATAGAATCCAACATAGAGTTGGAAGAGACCACAAAGGCCATCAAGTCCAACCCTCTGGAATGCAGGAACACACAACCAAAGCATTCCTGACAAATGTTCATCCAGCCTCTGTTTAAAAACCTTCAAAGAAGGAGACTCCACCACTCTCTGAGGCAGTGAATTCCACTGTCGAACAGCTGTGATGGTCAGAAAGTTCTTCCTAATGTTTAGGTGCAACCTCTTTTCATGCACCTTGAATTCATTACTCTGTATCCTAGTCTGAGGCAGAAGAAAACAAGGTTGCTCTCTCTTCGACATGACACCCCTTCAAATATTTAAACACATCATGTCCCCCCTTAACCTTCGCTTCTCTAGACTAAACATCCTCAGCTCCATAAATCTCTCTTCATAGGGCATGGATTCCAGACCTTTTACCATTTTGGTTGACCTCCTCTGAATCTGTTCCAGCATGTCAATATCCTTTAAAATTGTGCTGCCCAGAACTGAACACAGAATTCCAGGTGAGGTCTGACCAATGCAGAGTAGAGTGGTACAATTACTTCCCTCGATCTAGACACTATAGTCATATTGATGCATCCCAGAATTGCACTGGCTTTCTTGGCTGCCATATGACACTGTTGACTCATGTCCATTTTGTGGTCTACTAAGACTCCCAGATCCCTTTCACTTGTAGTGTTGTCAAGCCAGGTGTTACCCATCCTATATCTATGCACTTCATTTTTTTCTGCCTAAGTGTAGAATCTTACATTTATCTCTGATGAAATTCATCTTATAACCAAGCAGAGCTCTTGTCAGATGATGGTCATTCCCTAAGCTGCTAGGTTGCAATTGTTTCTCACATGGCTTGAAATACAATCAGCATTTATTCTGAGAAGTTCACCTTCTCTGAGGTGCCCCAGAAAATGTTATTGGCACATATTCAGGCAACTCTTTTGAAAGCCAGCGGAAGGAAAATCAATTGTTATCTCTAATCAAAGACTTTAGTTCACTGCAAATGAAGATCAGCTTCATAAAGTTTGAGTGTTCCAAACTAGGTCCTCCAAAGGAGACCACTTTTGAAAGTTTGACATGTCTGACTTCCATATGCTTCCAGAATATTAATTCATTGTGTCTTCCCAGCCTCGTGCCAGAAGGGGACTTCCTTGTCAGGAAAGCTCTGTTCTGCTGCTTTAAACTGCATTATATTTACAGACTCAAAACCTGTCAGTTTGACTCTCAGTCAGCAAAGCCCCGACTACTGAGTTGGAAATGGCAGGGTAGCTCTCCATATGCCGCCATTTTGCCCTGAGACATCTGCAGGCAAAATCAGCAAGCATCATTGCATAAGCAATCAGATATTTACCAGAATGGTCTTCACACTGGATTAAGCCATCTTTACTCAGGGAAAAGGATTCCACTTTTGCTGTACGTTCATAGCAGAAATGATTGATTTGGGGCTTGTAAAATGGAACAGGAAACATGTATATTTCTTGATGGAATTTTTAAATTTAGCTATTTATACTCCATTTTTCTCCTCAGTGGGAACCCAAAGTTGCTTACAACATCTTCATCCCCTCCATTTTATTTTTTACAATCGAAACCCTGTAAGGCAAAGAAAGACAGAAAGTGACTGGCTCCAGCTCACCCGAGACACAGTAGAGATTCAGGCCTGAGCATCCTAGGTGTTCGTTGGGTTCTGTAACCCAGAGGTCCCCAACCTGGTGCTCATAAGTCCCATGATACCCACCAACATCTCTTCTGGCTCCTACCAAGAGCTTTTCAGAAGTGGCAGGTACACTTGGGACTCTTGAGAGCTGGCGTTGTGTAGTATTTAAGAGCTGTGGACTCTAATCTGGAGAACTGGGGTTGATTCCTTGCTCCTCCACCTGAGCCATGGACTCTAATCTGGTGAACCAGGTTTGTTTCCACACTCCTCTATATGAAACCTGCCAGGTGACCAGGGGCTAGTCTCAGTTCTCTCAGAACTCTCTCAGCCCTACTTTGTAAGCCACTGAGACTACTTACAGGAACACAAGGCAGGGTATCAATCCAAATTATTTTCTTCATACCGAACTAGGCTTCTGATTGGTTCCTGGAGATCAGATTGACTGTGAAGATTAAAATAATTTCAGAGGCAGCTGCCACCAGTGTTGGGTTTAGTTTCCCTCACTCATCCTTCCTAGTATAATTTTTAAAATTGGCCTTCTTCTCCCCAATTTCCTCTGAGGAGAGAGGCTCTGAGGATGGCTCTGCCTCCTGCAGCAGCCATTTTGTAGTTGTGCCCACTGACATGTGTCAGAATTCCAAAGGCACCCAAAGAGACAGGCTCTGAGGATGGCTCCGCCTCCTGCAGCAGCCATTTTGTAGTTGTGCCCACTGACATGTGTCAGAATTCCAAAGGCACCCAAAGAGACAGGCTCTGAGGATGGTTCCGCCTCCTGCAGCAGCCATTTTGTAGTTGTGCACACTGACATGTGTCAGAATTCCAAAGGCACCCAAAGAGACAGGCTCTGAGGATGGCTCCGCCTCCTGCAGCAGCCATTTTGTAGTTGTGCACACTGACATGTGTCAGAATTCCAAAGGCACCCAAAGAGACAGGCTCTGAGGATGGCTCCGCCTCCGGCAGCAGCCATTTCAGTTGTGCACACTGACATGCCGGAATCGGGCAACCCAAAGAGACAGGTTTCTGAGGGGATGGTCTCATCTCCGCAAGCAGCCATTTTGTAGTTGTGCCCACTGACATGTGTCAGGAATCTAAAGGCACCCAAAGAGACAGGTGCCTGAGGATGGTCTCATCTCCGCAGCAGCCATTTTGTAGTTGTGCCCACTGACATGTGTCAGAATTCCAAAGGCACCCAAAGAGACAGGCTCTGAGGATGGCTCCGCCTCCTGCAGCAGCCATTTTGTAGTTGTGCCCACTGACATGTGTCAGAATTCCAAAGGCACCCAAAGAGACAGGCTCTGAGGATGGCTCCGCCTCCTGCAGCAGCCATTTTGTAGTTGTGCACACAGCCTTAATGTCCAAAATTCCAAAGGCACCCAAAGAGACAGGCTCTGAGGATGGCTCCGCCTCCTGCAGCAGCCATTTTGTAGTTGTGCCCACTGACATGTGTCAGAATTCCAAAGGCACCCACATCCCCCAAAAGGTTGAGGATCCCTTTTCTGACCACTACAGCACACTGTCCTCCAGGGAATTCCATAAACACACGTCAGCCAACTTGAATTCAACCCACCAGACTTCGGATAGCAGTCAGGTTACCTCAGCAGCGACTTATACATTTAAGAGAGAGAGAGAGAAATGTGAGAGAAATAGCACTGCATCAAGCTTCAGGAACAAATAATCTCCAAGCTTCCGGTGCCATTTCATGAGACCAGCGATGCGATTTTGTTTGAGTCACTCCTTTTGATTTTGTTTATGGATTTGTGTGAAGTCATCATCATCAGTCTGGCAGAGTGACATTGTTTATAAATAGTGCTGGACCCCCGGAGCTGACCGTATTAAACGGCCATTGAAGGGAAATGGGACTGAGAGCAGTAAGAGTGAAGAAGAAAAAAGTCACTGAGAAGAAAGAAAAACCAGGCGCAAAAAAGTGTCAGACAGGATGGAAACAATGAAAATAGGTTCTCAGCCAGTGTCAAAACCCACAAAAAAGTAAGTTTTTCCACACTCACAAAAAAGGCAAGCTATTCTAGCAGAGCCCTGCATTTTGTCTTGTTTTGCATACAACACACATATGCACACAGAAACCACAACTTCCTTGCATATGTATGAGTTGTCAAGACACAACCAACTTGGGGTCTGAGGGCAGAGAGAAGCAGAAGTGGATTGCTACTGCCTTCTACAGAGCCATCCCTGGTGGTCTCCTATTCACGTTACAACACTCCTTAGCTTCCAAAGTTCTCATGAAATCAGGCTATTCCATTCCTCCTTAACTAGTTCCTGAAGAAGAAGAAGAAGAAGAAGAAGAAGAAGAAGAAGAAGAAGAAGAAGAAGAAGAAGAAGAAGAAGAAGAAGAAGAAGAAGAAGAGGAGGAGGAGGAGGAGGAGGAGGAGGAGGAGGAGTTTGGATTTATATCCCCCCTTTCTCTCCTGCAGGAGACTCAAAGGGGTTTACAATCTCCTTGCCCTTCCCCCCTCACAATAAACACCCTGTGAGGTAGGTGGGGCTGAGAGAGCTCCGAAAAGCTGTGACTAGCCCAAGGTCACCCAGCTGGCGTGTGTGGGAGTGTACAGGCTAATCTGAATTCCCCAGATAAGCCTCCACAGCTCAGGAGGCAGAGCTGGGAATCAAACCCGGTTCCTCCAGATTAGATACACGAGCTCTTAACCTCCTACGCCACTGCTGCTCCTAAGATATATGGGATCCTAAAATATTTGGGATTAAGAAGATATATGGGATCTTGCTCTGAGTCTTGACAAGAGATGGATCACATGGCCCTTAAAACCCCTTGGAAATCTGGAATTCTCCAACAAGTAAAAAGTTCAAACTTGATTTCAGCTATCCTGAGCAGTATTTCCAAGTACCTACCCTGATAATTTCATGCACTGTTTTTCCCACTAGCTTTTGAAGAAACAGATTGAATGCTTCTATAATGAAGACCCCAATATGGTCTTTGTTAAAAAAGGATGTAACACAAAGACACAGAAAGGAACCCTGTCTGCATCTTTTCCGCAGGATCATGCAGATGGTACGCTTCAGCCGAGACAAAGCCACATGGTCCTCATCACAACAAATTGGGATGATGTTCCTGTTCTGAAGGAACAGTTTGTGCTATAATTTCAAAGCTGCTCTGGCGCAAGACGTCTGTCGCTTTTAGATTTGCTACCAAACTTTGGTTAATGCAAAATTTGAACCTAAAAAAATAATAATTGAGGATTGCTTTTCCAAGACACCTTTGAAGCATCTGGAGGCAGGGCCGGAGCGAGAGGGAACGGTGCCTGGGACAGGTGTGCACCCTGCACCCCTGCCACACCCCCACCTGCCATGCCATGCCATGCCACACCCGCACCAAGCCCCTGCACCAGTGCACACCCGGTGTGTCATGCTCCCTCCTCCCCCTTGGCACTACGCCACTGTCTAGAGCAGTGGTGGCGAACCTTTGGCACTCCAGATGTTATGGACTACAATTCCCATCATCCCCTGCTGGCCATGCTGGCAGGGGCTGATGGGAATTGTAGTCCATAACATCTGGAGTGTCAAAGGTTCGCCACCACGGGTCTAGAGGTAAGCCAAAAATTTTGGTAAGACTGTGGTGGGAAACCTACAGGAAACATCTGTGGCTTAGTGGCATAACGTTTGCTTGGCATGTAGAAGGTTCCAGGTTCAATTCTGGGCATCTCAGCTAAAAGGATCACGAAGTTGTGATGTGGAACATCTCTTTCTACCCCGAACCTCTGAAGAACCACCACCACTCAGAGTAGACAAATGCTGACCTTGATAGACCAAGGATCTGGTGGTGGAACGTGTTCAACAGTGGAATACACTGTCTCAACGGGGCGGTTTGACAGTGGAATTGGCTGCTTCGGAGCATGGTGAAGTCTCCTCTGGAGGTTTTTAAGGGGCTGGGATGGCCAGCTGACAGGAATGCTCTAATAGTATGTTCCTGCATAGCAGAGGATTGAACTTGATGGCCCTTGTGGCCTCTTCCAATGCTATGATTCTAAGGGGCTTTCCGCACTGACAGAGTTGTACTGGTTTCTATCTAGGTTCACCTCAGTGTATCCGCACTGCAACTGAGCTCAACGTTGTTTTGTCTCAGTTCCCCTCCTCAGAACTGCGACATCCCTGTCGCAGTTATGAACTGCACCTTTCTGTTGGAACAAGGTCGATACCACTTGAGAAGCTCTCGAAGTCGCGGACGCATCAAAACGACACTTCATCCGTTCAACCAATCAGGAGCCACTTTTGTGGCATGCGCAGAACAGGAGAGTCGTGGCCGGCATGTAACTGTAAACTGTAAACTGTAAAAACTGTGGGGGGGAAAAAGAACGCTCCCGTTTCCCATGGTAACACAAGCTCCAATCACGATCGAGGAGCGAAACAGGCACCAAGATGATCCCGCCCACTTAGCTCGGTTCCAGGGGGCCAAGTAAGTTGCTGTGCGGACAACCTGGAATCACCCCCCACTGAAGGGAACCGAGTCGACCTTAGCTCCCTTCTGTAGTGCGGAAAGCCCCTATGTGTTGTCAAGTCACAGCCAACTTATGGCGACCCTATAGGGCAGTGGTGGCGAACCTATAGGACTCTAGATGCTCACAGACTACAATTCGGGAATTGTAGTCCATGAACATCTGGAGTGCTATAGGTTCGCCACCATGGCATCGGGTTTTGAAGATAAGAGATGACCATAGATGGTTTGCTGTTGCAACCCTAGATTTCCTTGGAGGTCTCCCATCAAAATACTAACCAGGGCGGATCCTACTTTAGCTTCCAAGATCTGACAATATCAGACTAGTCTAGGCCATCCAAGGACTTTGAAGTCACAGGTCCTGGGTTGTATTACATTGGTTAACTGTTGACTTGAATGTGAGCTGGAGGACAAGTCAGAGAATTGGGTAAATGATTCTGAAGAGCACACTGATTGGCGAGAGGGCTTCATTACATCGTAATTGCCAGGCAATAGATTGCCTCCGGAAATTATACATGACCAGCCATGTCATTACTGGGACACCTCAAGGATTTTACTTTTCAGGCACAGAGTCGGAAGTGCCAACAACTCTCCAAATGTCAGGACCTCGATAATCACAGAGGGGAGACAGAAGCATGCTCTATTTACCTGTCAACCCTGATGGACAGAACGTGTTATTCTCAGGACGGTACGGGATGTGAGGGCAAACAGATGTAATTCTTGAACAAGTCATGACTTCCCACTTAGCAATGAACAGTTAGTCTTCAACACAGGCAGTGGGAAACTGGATTCAGTGCAAGTGCAATAAAAGATCATCCTCTTTTATAGGAGCAACAGTGGCCTTGTGGTTAAGAGCAGGTGTACTCTAATCTGGAGGAACCGGGTTTGATTCCCCGCTCTGCCGCTTGAGCTGTGGAGGCTTATCTGGGGAATTCAGATTAGCCTGTGCACTCCCACACATGCCAGCGGGGTGACCTTGGTCTAGTCACAGTTATTTGGAGCTCTCTCAGCCCCACATACCTCACAGGGTGTTTGTTGTGAGGGGAGAATGGAAAGGAGACTGTAAGCCCCTTTGAGTCTCCTACAGGAGAGAAAGGGAGGATATAAATCCAAACTCTTCTTCTTCTTTTCAATGATATTCAATTTTTTTGACAATACGTTTGCCAATTCATTTCTATCGCCCTCCCTGTCATTTGATCTCCTTTGTCCTCTGTGATGTCATCACACAGCCAAATATAACTGCAGCGGCCATGACACTTACCCCCGTTCCCTGTCTCAGCACTGATTGATTGGTGGGAGCATCGCCCATGTGATTAATCCAGGAAAGAAAGAACAGCCCAGGAAATGAAGAAACCATAGAGGATCTAATACCGCTGAAGATTCATTGCAATAATCTGGAAATGCATGTATTACACACACACACACACGTACACAAGCCAGTTCAGAGGCCAGTAACCCAGACAGCCAGCTTGGTATAGTGATTAACCTAGAGATCCCAGGTATGAATTCCCACTTTCTGGGTGACTCTGAGCATGTCACCCTCTCTCATCCATCCAACAGCCAATGGGGTTTTTGAACAGTTCCCAAGATGTAATCTTTTAGCTTAACCTACCTCACAGGTACGATTGACAGGCCCAGAAGGGTTAGGGGGTGGGAGCATGGGGGCATCAACAGCTACAGTACTACTTCTGTAGGGAACCTCCAGGAACTGCCATAGAGCTTTCCAGTGATCTCTGGTCATGGGCAGTTAGAGCTGACAGCAGAAGGAGTGCCACCGAAGCAGGAGGTCTGGTCACCAGATCAGAGTCCACCCGCTCTTGTGGAGTAGGGAATCAAACCCAGTTCTCCAGATTAGAGTCAACCTGCTCATGTGGAAGAGTGGGGAATCAAACCCGGTTGTCCAGATCAGAGTCCACCCACTCATGTGGCGGAGTGGGGAATCAAACCCAGTTCACCAGATTAGAGTCTGCCACTCATGTGGAAGAGTGGAAAATTGAAACTGGTTCTCCAGATAAGAGTCCACAACTCTTAACCCCTACACCATGTTGGGTTGTTGTGGAGGTAAACTAGAGAGAGGAGAGATGTGTGCTTTCCTGCCCACTTTATGGAAAAGGAGACCATATCCCAAAGAAAGAAGTAACCTCCCAACACGTGAGATAATGACATACCAGACCTTTTGGGGCCAGTTTTCCACCTCGGGGATCCAGCTTTGTTCCCAGGGCACTGACAGTGCTTCTAGGGTTCAGCTTGGTCCCCATATTTCAGGCGAAGTACCAACTCCCCCTTTCCCCTCCACGCTTCTTTTCTTTGACGACACACCAGCATCTTCACAGGTAGAAGCCAGGGGGGCAGGGAGGCACAAAGGTTGCCTACCCCCTGTGCTAATTTCTACCTGAAAATTAAAAAACGCAAGCAGCAAGCCTTTCTAATTACCACACCACAGGGCACCTCTGCTCTGTACACTCGGCAGCTTCGTGGATGTTCTAGGGGCCGTGCTCACCACCGGTGTAATTCACTGCTGATGAAAATTGATTTGGGACTCAGGTTTCGCTGAGCCGTGGCTATAAAAGCCAGTGTTGCGATAGCGGGGTGTGGGAAGGCGAAGCTCCTAATTAAAGACAAAGAAAACCTCAGTTCCCTCAAGGCCTCTGTTTCAAAAGTGTTGGGTTAGGAAAACCATAGTTGGTGCTTCTCCCAAATAATGAAAATTTAAAAAGCCAACTCGGGTGTGCAAGGCTGTGCTTCACGCAGCGGCAGGAGGCCTCGGAAGCTGCATTTCTTTGTGTCAAGCTGGGGACAAAGACACAGGGGAAGGGGGATTTTTTTTTAAAAAAGCTGGCCATTCTGGATTTCGATTTTCTTCAGCTTGTTTGCTGCAGAGCTATTTTGGGGGAGATTTTGCACCTTCCCCCATGGCCGCCATCCCCTCCTCCCCTGTGCCGACTCAGACGAGCCAAGTTGGGGCAGTGCAGGAGGGGTTTGGGGTGCGATTTTGGGCACACACCCTGTGACAGGATGTCATGCACCCAGGGACATGTGACCCCACATGTCCCTGTGGGTGCTCCGCCCCTGGACTAGCCCAAGACCACCCAGCAGGAATGTAGGAGTGTGGAAACACATCTGCCACCGGTGACATGGCGACCTAACCTGGATAGCTTTAAAAGGGGCTTGGACAGATTTATGGAGGAGAAGTCGATTTATGGCTACCAATCTTGATCCTCTTTGATCTGAGATTGCAAATGCCTTAACAGTCCAGGTGCTCAGGAGCAACAGCCACAGAAGGCCATTGCTTTCACATCCTGCATGTGAACTCCCAAAGGCACCTGATGGGCCACTGCGAGTAGCAGAGAGCTGGACTAGATGGACTCGGGTCTGATCCAGCTGGCTTGTTCTTATGTTCTTATGAGAAGGGTAGGGTTTGGACAGAAGAAGAAGAAGAAGAAGAAGAAGAAGAAGAAGAAGAAGAAGAAGAAGAAGAAGAAGAAGAAGAAGAAGAAGAAGAAGAAGAAGAAGAAGAAGAAGAAGAAGAAGAAGACAGTGACAATGACAATGACAACGACAACGACAACGACAACGACAACGACAACGACAACGACAACGACAACAACAACAACAACAACAACAACAACAACAACAACAACAACAACCACTCTAGGTGGCTTACAAGCTCCTTTCCCTTCCTCTCCCACAACAGATAGCTTGTGAGGGAGGTGGGGCTGAGAGAGTCCTGAGAGAACTGTGACCAACCCAAGGTCACCCAGCAGGAATGTAGGAGTGCAGAAACACATCTGGTTCACGAGATAAGCCTCTGCCACTCAGGTGGAGGAGTGAGGAATCAAACCCAGTTCTCCAGATTAGAATCTACCTCCTGTTAACCACTACGCCATGCTCCCTTACACCAGAGTGACTCTTGGTCTGTGATTCAGCGGCTTTGCCAGTGACCACCTCATGGATTCGCAAGGAAGGTCAGGATTAAGCCCAACACTTCTTGGATCAATTGAACTATTTGCCTTTAAACCCCTACTAATGAGAAATGGGCTTGAAGGTACTAGGCGTAACCCCTTTGTTTTCTGCCAGACTGACAGAAACCCAAATCATGGGGCTTCCTGTGGCAGCTGGCCTCGTGACCTGCCGAAGGGGGGAATTAATGAGGGATCATTACTGGGTTCTCTGCTCCTCCCTTTCCTGAAAGCCCAGAGCATATTAACTGGCCTTCAAAACAGGGAGTAAAAGTTCATCTCCGCCAGAGCAGGGATGTCTGGGGCTCCAGCAGGTACAAGACAAGTCTAATTGACTCTAACAGAAGATGTCAAAATAATCAGAAAGGTTGCAATTGAAAGAGCAGGTGTGTCAGAGACCCTTGGGCTTCATGATGTTTGAACACATTCATTCCACGTTTGACAGGCCTTTCTAGCCTTGCTCGCTTCATCCCCCCAGACCTCTCTCCGGCTCCTTCCAGGGTTTGCCTGCATTTCTTTTAACTGTCATGACTTATGGAACCCCCAGAGGTTTTTCAAGACAAGAAACAGTTGGGGGTGGTTTGCCATTATTTGCATTCCTCTCATGACTCTGGTGGTTGGTGTTGGTTATTTCTCCAGGGCAACTAAACTCTGCAGTCTAGAGATTAGTGGTAATTCTTAGAGGTCCCACCTTGAAGTAGTTGGTAAGGTTATCAGTCACTCTCGCCCATACTGACCCATCTCACAACGTCATTATCAGGATAAAAGAAAGGAGGACTGCACATGCCACTAAGAGAATTTTTGGAGGGCAGGAAGTGAAGGCACATGGAGATGTACACATTCCTGGAGCGTTATGATATCATCTCCGGGTGCAAAATTGGAGTGACGGCACAATGTCATGCATTATTGTTTGACACTGCTCCCGAACAGGAGTGTAGCTTTACAAAACAGCACCCAGGGCTTACCCTAGGAACTATGGTCCCAAAACCACAGGGAGTTGGGAGCCAGGACACAGCTGTGAGGGGTGGCACAGCCCTGCATTGTACCCCCCCCCCGAAGGAGGAGGAGTAGTTTAGATTTATATCCCCCCTTTCTCTCCTGTAAGGAGGCTCAAAGGGGCTTACAATCTCCTTTCCCTTCCCCCCCCCAACAAACACCCTGTGTGGTAGGTGGGGCTGAGAGAGCTCCGAGAAGCTGTGACTAGCCCAAGGTCACCCAGCTGGTGTGTGTTGGAGTGCATAGGCTAATCTGAATCCCCCAGATAAGCCTCCACAGCTCAAGTGGCAGAGCAGGGAATCAACCCCGGTTCTCCAGATCAGAGTGCACCTGCTCTCAACCACTGCACCACTCTGGAAGTGGGGCTCAGGGCTCCAGCTCCCTGTGCCCCCTCGCTATGCCACTGCTCCTTTGCTCCTATTGGACTGGGCTGATGGTTCCGGGGTAGGAGATTGGGAAGATGTCACCCCCACTTTTGAGTCTCTTGGAGGAAGGGGGAATTCAAATGTAACATTTTTTAGAAAAATAAAGATTTAGGAGTTCAGGAACCAGGGACAGGAAGACGTGGAAACCACAACTGCCCTAAGCATAAAGGTTACATCAGTGTTGATCTAAGCTGGCAGAACACAAACAAATTTACTCTTGTGTGAGCAAGCAGATAATGAGACAGTTTTCGCAAGAGGCTAAGTCCGTTCAACCCTCCCTGGCAATGTCTCCACGGTTCAGAGAAGGGAGATTCCAAAGCAATATCGTGGCTCTTTCTCTAAACCCATGAGGTCAAGGCCTGTTGTGTACCCTTCCAGTTGGCAAACACCCCTTTCCCCAAAAATGATAAGAGTCTTAAAAATACATCTGTACCTGGAGGTAAATCAAAGGGAAAATGAGTCAGTTGACCAGTCAATAAATGGCCTGCTCTTTTATGGTTAACTCAAGCATGAGAAGAGCTATCTTAAGCCTCTGACGAAGGTTTCAATCAGTGGAGAACACAGCCTTTTCAAAGGGGAGGAATCGATAGGCTTTCTAGCCAGCACTGAAAACAGTATATCTTCCTTCCCTCTTTTTCCTGTTTTCTGTGAAGTTGGTTGCCCCACTATTGATGGGCAACAACAGAGAGAACAACCTTTTAACACGTCACGTTCAAACTGATTGTGGGGGTCCCATTACAGTAGGGATGATCCCTTGTCCCCATCCCTGGGGTATTTTTCCTGATCCCATGCCCCCATCCCTGGAGTATTTTTGTGATACATTCAGTATGCATAAGATATGAAACAGCCCACAACAAACGACTGTTGGGGTGCCAGCTCTGGATTGGGAAATAACTGAAGATTAAGGGGCGGAGCCTAAGGAGGGCATGTTTTGGAGAAGGAAAGAAGCTCAACAGAGTATAATGCCATAGTGACCACGTCCAAAGTGACCATTTTCTGGAAGTTGATAACCTTATTCAGGACTCTTTAAGAGTCCTAATGTTTGACCCACACAGCTGAACCACCAGAGCTCAGTAGTAAAATAAGAAGAGTTGGTTTTTTATACCCCACTTTTCTCTATCTTTCAGAAGTCTCAAAGTGACTTACAATTGCCTTCCCTTCCCCTCCCCACAACAGACACTGGTCATTTCCACATGGTCCAAATATCCTGAGTTAAGTGAGGGAATCTCCCAGTCTGGTCCAAAATCACACAAAAAATCCAGGTCTGGTCCAGAATCACACAAATAATCACACAAATCACGACTCTTGAAAAATCTGGGGGGAATGCGGAGCAGACTTGCGTTAGGGGTGGGATCCATGTGAAGTCCCCCCCTCCCGAGTTTTATCCCACCCTTAACCTGTGTTAATTGGCCCATGAGGAAATGGCCTGAGATGTGCTCCTGCAAAGAAGCATCAGTCAAGTGGGATATTCTCATTATTGAGTTTCCACCCGAAGCCCAGGCAAGATTCTCTTCCTTCCTGGGATCCGGCCTCCCCCTTTCCTTTCTGGTACCTTCTTCCAGCACCTGATTTCAGCACATTCCAGGACTGATTATCCCAATTAGGCAGGAACACCTGTGCTGGCTTCCACAACACTAATCAGCCAGACAGCCTTTTCAGTTGGGGCCATTATTTTTCCCGTCGCACAACAGGGGGTGAAAGATGACACCCCATTGCGTTTATTAATAACAATAATCAGACCAGGACAGCAATGAATCTTTCGTTTTAAAAAAATACGTTTTTTAATTTCCTCAGAATGCAGGCTTTTTTGGCAGCAAACCTTTACCAAAAAAAGGACAAAATAAACATGTGCTTCTTGCAACTTATATATATGTAAAATATGAAGAAGAGGAGGAGGAAAAAGAGTTTGTATTTATATCCCACCTTTCTCTCCTGCAAGGAGACTCAAGGCGGCTTACAAACTCCTTTCCCTTCTTCTCCCCATAACAGACACCTTATGATGTAGGTGGAATGGAGAGAGTTCTGAGAGAACTGAACAAGGCCAAGGTCACCCAGCAGTCTTCACGTGGAGAAGCAGGGAAACAAATTCCAATTCCCCAGATAAGAGTCCGCCGCTCATGTGGAGGAGAGGGGAATCAAACCCAGTTCTCCAGGTTAGAGTCCACCGCTCTTCACCACTGCACCACACTCGTCTGCTCTCATGGCTAAGAAAATGTTAATTTCTGCTGTATGATCCTTATACTCCTTCTCCTCGAAAGAAATCTTTACTCGCTGTATTAATCTTAGATTCATAGTGTATTAATTTCGGTCTTTCCCCTTTTTTTTCTTTTTAATGCCAATAAAGGCCTTCATTCATTCACAGCAGGTGTGAATTTTCTGAGAAGTGAAACGAAAGAATCTTCAACTGTGCCTGACCCACCGACTCAACTCGATTATTCATTCCAGGATTTGGTTCAATAGCAAGATTTGCCAGGCAAAGGAAAGTGGCAAAGCCCTCTTGCTTGACTGTTCATCCCCTTTCTTGTGTCTCCCTGGCGTTTGTGTTTTTTTAATTAAAGCATTTCTATCCTCCCTCTCCCCTTGGCTCAAAGCAGCTTACAAGACATAATTAAAACATCAAACAACAATAAAACCCCAAATGCTCTCCCACCAACATGGATTAGATCCTGTGTGGAAGATTTCCACATGCACAGCGCTCTGTGCGCAAGCGGAAGCATTGAAACAATTCCTCTCTGCATGTTGGCGTTAAGCATGAAAGTGACTGCATCCCCTATGATCCAGAAAACTTTTCCATCACTGGAGCAGAACTTTCCAGCCTTTTCTTTCCCATTACGGTCCGCTGATCTCCACAACATGGGACCCTAAGGAATGACAGGAAGGGGTCTGCAGAAGGGAGGGGAAATCCATGGAAATTACCAATTTAGTCTGGACCCAACCTACTATCTGGATCCAACCTACAAGACACAGCACTTTGAAGCATTCTCCAAAAAAGATGATTTGAGCTAAAATAAGGTGTCCTAACAACATCTTGGGAAGAAAGCTGTGCAGAATGCCTTCCCAGGACACCCTTTTTAATGTCCCCAGGACAGTTATGCTATGTGGAATGGATGTCAGTATGTGAGGGTGTGCTTCATAATCAATTTGTTTATTACGGTCATAGACCAGAAGTTGTGAGGGGGTGCTTAAAGTTTGGGCTTTGCCTGTCGGGGGCCTCTTTGGGTTGCTGAATCTTTCCATCCATTTCTTATTTCTCTCTGTACTAGCACTTGTAGATTACAGTGGCCTTCCTCGCAAAGGGGTGTGTGTGTGGACAGATGGCTCTCCATCTCTCCCTAGACCTTGAGAATGGACTTTCGCTTTCCTCCACTTTTTCAGCTTTTACTTTACATAGTAAAGTGGGAGTGGACAATAGAGGAAATAAAGTTAAGGGGGTTTTGGGGAGCGAGTTTTGGGGAGCGAGTTGGAACTGGTTTTGCAAAAGCCAGGTGCTCAATGCTCATTTCAATAAAGGCTTCTGACTGACGAAATCCAGAGACTGTCATTGAATGGGATCATAGACCTGACAATGGACCAAGTGTCTGTTGTGAGGAGAGGAATGAAAAAAGAGATTGTAAGCCCTTTTGAGTCTCCTTACAGGAGAGAAAGGGGGAGTATAAATCAAAGTTCTTTTCTTCTTCTTCTTCTATCATGTTGTCCAGACTGGCTGGACTTTTGAGAGCCCTCCCTCCTCCAGAAGAGCATCCCTCCAAATAACCTTGCAAGAAGAGCATCTTCTTAGCCTTCCGGTACCACTCCATACCACCTGACATTCCATTTTATCTTTGCAATATCTTTTTTGAAAGAAGCTTTTGATTTCATCTCGGCATACATCAAAAAAGAAAAATTCAAGCTTTAAAAACAGCTGCCCTGCCTGATATGCAAATTTCTCTTTGGTTATTGTTACACTAAATTTAACAGCATGAATACAGTGAATTGTAATACTCAGTCAACCAGATTAAGAGAGGCTGACGTGTCGCCTCGTCTTCATTTCTAAGCATATGGTGTCTCTGAGTCGAACGCAAAGCCTTGCGCATCCAAGAACAGCATTTTATGGGATGCGTGCAGTCTGCCACGCCATTATTGGAACCCAGAGATCAGAAGTAAAAATATTTGGCGAGCTATTTCAACCTCTCTGCCAAATGGAAGGAGGACCATAAAGACGGACTGTAGCTCAGTGGGTGGATGGATTCCATCTTCCGCACCTCTTGTCAGAAGACTGTGGTTAGAGCTGATCCAAAATGGCAACTCATTTTTCAGGATAATTTCCTGGAGTGTCAAACAAAATCCCACCCTGCCTCTTTCATTGGAGTATCACAAAAATGATACTTATTCATTTAAAATTGTTTGTTTGTTTGTTGATTGGTCTTATATCCCACGGCTGCTTGCAAATATAAAACAGATGCAATGAATGATTAATCATAGATTAATAATCACAGATAAACAGTTCTAATCACTGTCACTAAAATATAACATTTTTCTGTGAAGACTGTTTATATATTTGGTTGAAAAACATATTCATTTAAACTGCTTCCTCTTTCTTACTTTCTCAATAGAATTTATCTGTGCATACTGACACAGAACCTTAAATCCAATTGGCTATGAAGTATGGAATATCTGTAATGTGATTCCTTACTGGGTGGGATCATCCATGAGGCTGACCTGGAATCTTGCTTACAAATCCATTTGCTTTCTGTGACATCATCACATACTTATTTAGAGTTGTTATAGAATCCTTACACTGCTGACATTTCTATATCCAGATCTCATTGGCTGCATCATGTGGTTACATCTATTTGTGTGTTCCCTTATTGATTAGATCGCCCATGTGTGGTGTAGTGGTTAAGAGCAGGTGGATTCTAATCTGGAGAACTGGGTTTGATTCCCCTCTCCTCCACCTGAGCGGCAGACTCTTATCTGGGGAATTGGATTTGTTTCTCTGCTTCTCCACATGAAGACTGCTGGGTGACCTTAGCCTTGTCCCAGTTCTCTCAGAACTCTCCCCAGGCACAGTTCCCTTTTGCTCTGGTTCTGCATCCAGATCAAGGTGCAATATTAGGGTAGGCAGCAAGAAAGGCACTGGAGTATAGATACGTTAGAAGGGTGTAACTTCCAGATTCACTTTAGAAGTGATGTTGCCATGTCACAGGAGGCCAATTCCCCCCACTATCACCCTACTGAGCAGTGACAGGGTACAGAGACTGGTGTGTGTGTGTGGAGGGGGTATCCTTGGGCATCCTTCCTCCGGCCTGCAGCATTTTTGTCCACATAGACCTGGCTGCCTACCTTCACAAGTGAAAGCTATCCACATCAAAGTGTTGCTATCTCCAGGACAGAAGCTGACGAAGCACAGAAGAAGTTGAATTAGAGAAAGTCCTGCCTCTATTGACTACGGATCACCAAGACCCGAATCAGTTCTTATTTCTATAGTGCTACCCTTTTCTCTGCTTCTGGATATCCCAGGCTCTGGTTCTTGGTTCAATGGGAACAACTGCAACATATGAATGAAAACTAGAAATGGACTTGTATATACAGAGACAATGCAAGGATTTTTTTCTCCCCTCTTTTGCTAACGTTTGTGCTATAAAAATGCATTTTATAGGAAAAGGGATATTACAAATAACAAATATAAAAAGAATGTGTCCCTTTGTTTTCTCCTGTCGCCCATTATTTCCACTTGTAACAGGTTCCCTTGACTTTGATTTTAATTAGATGTTCCCCCCACCCACCCACTCTTGCCCATGGTGGTACCAGCATCATCAAACGGTTCTCGGTGGAATTGTATGAATGTCAGCAATTGAAGAAAACCGAAAAGGTTTCTATATTGACAAGGACAAAGGAGATAGAAAACATGTCCTTGGAAGAATATACACAAACCGGCAACATTTTTTTAAAAAAGCTGGGCTCCATCTTTAGGCTTTGATTGATCTCAGCTAGAGAGCAACCTATGAATAGCTACAGAGATCAAGGGCTATAATCTTTTCTTAGTTCATTTTTGTACAGTGTACAATGCAGCATGTTTAAAACTGGTGCAGGGAACCAAAATGTTAGGGACTGGGCCAGGAAGCTAACCGGTTGACCTTGGGCTCAACCAGAATCAGAACCAGGGACCCAGAGAGGACCGGAAAGAGTCCTCCCATTTTTTTTTGTACCAATGCAGATTCAAGTCCAGTATCAACTTAGAAACCGGCAACATTTTCGTTAAGTAGGGTCATCAACTCTAGTTTGGAGATAGCTGGAAATTTTGGGAATGGAGTCTGAAGAGGGCACAGTTTGGGAAGGAGAGAGACCTCACCTAGGTATAATGCCATAGAGTCCACCCAGCAAAGCAGCCATCTTCTCTTGAGGAACTGATCTTGGTCATCTGGAGCTCAGATGACATCAAAGAGGGCTCTGTTATGTTACTTTCAGTTTCTCACCTTCCATTGATCTGCAACATGTAGCAAACTAGAGACACCCAAGAACCAGCACCCAAGTCACCCAAGACTTCATCTTCTCACACTGGCCTTGAGAAAGCAACGGCTATAGCATCCCTGCCCTGTTCTACTCAGCCTTTGATATGGGGTGAGAAAGAGGGAGTGGGGAGAACTTGGGGGATAAAAGGTTGTACCCAAAAACAGTTCATTAGAACTGGCTTCTTTTAGCCATGCCATCTGATATCTGTCAATAAAGGCTTCTGATTTGAAATCCAGAGTCTGATATTTGCCTACAGATCCGGGGCTTGACAGGTGTCAACTCTAGTGATTAGGAGAGAGAGGAGGAAATCCAAGATTGGTTCTGGTGGGTTTTCCGGGCTGTGTGGCCATGATCTGGTGGATCTTGTTCCTAACATTTCGCCTGCATCTGTGGCTGGCATCTTCAACAGACTTCCCTCTGTGATACACCTCTGAAGATGCCAGCCACAGATGCAGGCAAAACAAGATCCACAGCCCGGAAAACCCACCAGAACCAGTTGAATCCAGCCATGAAAGCCTTCGACAAAATCCAAGATTGCTCTTTCCAAGGTCAGACACATATGCTCCACAAACTCTCATGCTTGTTTCAAGGGGCAGGTTCTTCCGAGCTGAGTTCCTTGGGCACTGTTGACAAGGACTCTGAGCAGAATAGTCCAGGCAAGACCATGAAATGCTTGTTGGATGGAACACAATGTGGGGTAGGGTGGAAGTCAGGATATAACATGAGGGGGGTCCAATCAATCAGACATCAGTTGGTCCTATCTGCAATCCGGAAAAGTAACTCTCACCATCATAATGCCAGAAGGGGCACTGCAGAAGACTAGTCCATGCTTCGGCAATTATCAGTGGTCAGTCAGTGATGGTTCAAACAAAAATGCAGTGTGCTTAACCCACACGCATCATGTGCTACTCAAAGCCGTCAGATATTGTTATTGAACAGGGAGATTATCTTTTGCCTCAATTCTAACCCTTGGATAAAGCAATAATTTAAAAGCTCTAGTGGTTATTTGGCTCAGGAAGATGTGGAGGGGAGGTTTACAGGGAGATGCTGAACCCCACATGCAGAATCGCAGCAGTAAGTCTTTCTACACACTTGAGATGGGGGAAAATAAAACCGTCCTATTTGGCAAAAGGAGAAGGAAACCTTTGGGAAGATGCTTTAAGAAAAAAGATCCTGTCACGATTCCACAGGTGATAACAGGGTCAGACTCGGGAATGGCTTATCATGCCTCTGTTCACACTCCGAGGAATGCAGTCGGCGCTTCTTTCACACACAATTGCGCTCAGCTGACAGCTTTTCCATGCCGGCTGCATTTATCCACTCTCCGATAACCTGTCTTGCGCTTGTTCGAAAGAAATGAGGCCGCGTGCTCTTTTGGTTACAGATAGCCTGGCAGAATGGAACAGTCCCCATCATGTGACGTCAACAACTCAAAATGGATATTACCAGCAGCAGTGCATATGAAATGGAAATCTGGGAATTAAAAGGGATCTCAAGCTGATTATACTCCAATGTTCTGCCCTGCAGTGAGTGAGGGTATATATCCTGCTGGGCAGAGATTTTCTTGCAGATGTTATTACTGCATCATGGCATGGCTGATCCCAGAAGTCCCGCTGTTAGTGAGAGCAGGAAAACCTGATGTTTTTCCTTGATTCGGGTTTTCTGCTCCTTCCTGGCTCTCCCAACCACCACCACCCTTTGTGGGCATTTTGGCCAACTTTTGTGAAAATGACAAAAAAAAATTGCTATAACCAGGAACTATCAATAACAAAGTCAGCAATCTTGCAAGGACTGGGAGCGGACCGGAAGTGGAGGCTGGCAAGCCGCACAGCAGGCACTGGGACACCTCTTCACGTGTTCACAAAGAAATGGAGGAACCCCCACTACAACCCCACTGTGCGGCAAAGAGCGCCGAGGAAAGTGTTCCATGCATAATCGGCCTCAGATTCAGCTATGGATTTATTTGTAGAAAGGGGGAGATTCGTCTGTGAGTTTTATTTTAATGTCAGAGTCATCCTGAACAGGATGGAAGCAGAACCAGACATAGACAGACATATGGAGAAACAGACAGAAGGAAGGAGGTGTCAATTCTTTTTCCTCCAACTTTTCCTCAGCTCTAAATTAGCTCTTCGAGATACTTTGCAGCTCAAAATCTTGCCTGTTACCGCATATGGGAGACCTTCAGCTTGCATGGTGTGTCACAGAGGCCCCTTCCACACCTGCAGAATAATGCACTTTCAATCCACTTTCACAATTGTTTGCAAGTGGATTTTGCTATTCCACACAGCTGCAAAGTGCATTGAAAGTGCGTTGAAAGTGCATTATTCTGCAGGTGTGGAAGGGCCCTTTGAGGGCCCACCTGGGATCTAGTTCAAATTTCAACTCTGCCATAGAAGTTGGCTGGGTGACCTCGGGCCAGTCACACTAACACACCTAGAACTACCCCACAGGATTGTTGGGAGGAGAAAAAGGAGAAGGAGGGAATGTTGTAAGCCTCTTGAAATCCCTATTGGGGGGAAAAGAGGGGAATAAATAAACAAAATCTTAGACAAACTTAAAATCCTTCAAAGCTCTTTCTCTTTGGAAAAAAAAACTTGAGGCAGGCTAATTTTGAGTGGACCTAGAGGTAGAAATGTTAAACAATCTCCATCTACCCCAAACCTGCCTTGTTTGGCCTGATTTTAAAAATGGCTAGTGGGGGGGGGGGCACAAACTTCTATGCAACATGTAGTTGCCTTAATTTCCAGATAACTCTATTTATATACATATTCCACCCACTCAAACTGCATCCACCTCCCACTCAGAATTTAAGACCTGTGCACAGAGGCTGAAGGGCTCCGCTTGAGCACAAGTGACTGCTATGTTTTAAAATTATTCTAGATCCTTCCCCTACCCAAATAAAAAAATAAGAACAAAAGAAAAACTATGGACATATACGGGTGAGAACTAGAAAATCAGGACTGTCCGTGAAAAACAAGGATCATTAAGGTCCGCAACATGATGAATAAACCTTAGCTCTTAATTTGCTAAAGCCAGAACAGAACTTTTTCCACTTGTGGCTATTTATGGCTCATTAGAAATAACACTGGGGCACAGACCCAAATATTTCTTTTGTTTCCCTCCAAGAGCCAACTGCAGCTTTGGAGAGGCATTTTAAATTGTGGAAGAAGGACAGGGAGGGTACGTCTCAACTCTTCTTCCCCTTCAAAGACAACTCTGGGGCTGTCAATCAGCATTTTGAAAACCACAGAACACTCCACAAACTGCATCGATTCTGAATCGGCCATTTCTCAGAAACGTGGAAAGGCAGTCTTCCTAAACCAAGGGTTAGAGGCATTTGCTGCCGGGGGCAGCGTCCTCAGGTGTCTTTGGCCCCGCCTACATAAATGATGACATGGGCGGGGCCGAGGGAGCTGGAAGACAACAAAGCAGCAGGACTTCCTGCTGCCTCATCGTCTTCGCACTAGACCCAGTCACGTGGGGGGTCAATTTTGTGCCCCCCATGTGACCAGATTAGTGGCACCCAGGGACGGGGGTACCCCTTGTCCCCGGGAGATATGCCACTGGAGGATAGGATTTGCCAGCATTAATTCCCATACTCCTTTTGATTCTAGCATGGTTTGGACTGCTCCCTATTGAACATCAGCCATAACTGACTGAATGGGACCTTTGAAGCAACACATGCGTAGTGATTCTGACCATGCATGGAGTGAATTTCTTTTAGCTCGCTTCTTCTCATCCCTCACGCTCCCTTCCAAGAAACTGTGTTGTACAAAGTGCTGTCAAGTCACAGCTGACTTGTGGCCCTGTAGGGTTCTCAGGGCGAAAGTTGCCTGGAGGTGGTTTGCCATGGCCTGCTTGCATGTGGGCTGAGGGAGTGCTAAGAGAACTGTGACTGACTCAACGTCATCCAGCAGTCTTTATGTGGAGGAGTGGGGAATCAAACCCAATTCTCCTGATAAGAACCTTACCACTGTTAACCAGTCCCCCACACTGGCTCTTCCTAAAAATTACTTCTTAATTACTATTTTTGCAACAAAAATCACAACAGCAAACCCAGAAACAAAGCATTTAGGCTCCTGATTAGCACCGGTTTAGTGCAAAGACTCTGCAGAGACACATTTGAATATGACAGAAATAATGGAATAGGGGAATAATAGAGAAAATTTCCTCTCTTGTCAAAATCAATTAACAGGCTCTATATCAAACAGTCCCTCCCAGTTTCCAATAGCTGAAGAAAGCATTCACTTTTAACCCCAACAGATTTATTTTAAACAAGTGTAAGAGTAAAACTTTCCATCCTCACAGAAGCCCACCCACATTTCGTCAAGATTTCAGTGGGACTGTTGACTAGAAAAAGCCAATCCCAGACTGGTGACTCACACAGTGATGCAACAGGCAGCTTCTTGGTGAAATCTGCTTAATCCCCACTCAGGAGAAACTGAATGACCCAATCACAATTCATAAAGAATTGGGACATCCAAAGAAAGCTGACTCAAAGGAGGAAAGGCTGGAGCAGTAACTCATACAGAGATGCAGTGGGATGCCTCCTCTGTAGGTGGATCTTTCCGATTCACTGGAATCTCTAGTTTGTTTCTTATGCCACTGCAGCACTGGAAAGTACATTCATGGTGCAGTAACAGAATAAAAGGTACAAGATGTAACATCAGCAGACTGAAGTCAAGATTGTAAATAATGCAGTATATCTTGGCGGTAAGACTGAAAAAGTTTTTACTAAAGTAAGGCTTTTTTTTGAAAAAGCAAGTGAGAAAGAAAAGTCTTGTCATTTTCTCAGGGTCAGGAAAAAAAAAGTCTCGCAACTTGTATCTTTCTCTCTGCTCTTAGCTGTCGAGAAGGGTTCTGTAAAACTTGCCCTTTCTGCTTTATTCCCAAGGATACATGGGTGTTTTCTCAGCATTAATGCGTGTGGGTGGATCCTTGTTCTACTTCAAGCTCACGTTGAAACATGTTGCTAATAGCAACGGAGCTTGGGGGAAAGTCAACATTGCCACGGTTCACATGGTGGAGAAAAAACACGCACCTCCCACCGGGGCCCCACACAGAAGGGGTTGCCACAGCTGGCAGCTGGAATCCCTTCAAGAGCATCTTCGTTTTGCCCTTCTCCAAACCTTCCCAAATCAACTGGAACTGCAACAGGAAACCTCCCCATCTGAACTGTTTGAGTCTCAGAAGAAGAAGAAGAGTTGTATTTATGTGATGGAATAGTACTGTAAAACTAGCAAAATCACACATGACTGTGAAAAGCATCTTTGCCTTTTGATCTCCTGGAGGGAGGACAGGAAACTATGCAGAGGTGCTAGGATGAAACTTCAAAGGCCTAAGTTACCTCGTGGCCTGAACAGAGTTTTCCTGAGAAGGGGAAAACAAAGGATTTTGAATTCCATCTTGAGACGTGGACAGAGAAGCATCTCTGGGCCATGGGTTCCCGGAAGGGGGACAAAGAACCAAAAGGGATATAACCACCTAAGCAATCCCTTAACCGCAACAATGTTTTATTTCTTTATTTTCTGTTTTTCAATAAAAATCGTTGAGACCTCAGCTGGTTGGAGTTATTGGAGAAAAGAACCCAGGTTTTAATGAAACAAGCGTGGCTCTCCCAGGCTTGCTTTCATGATAATTTATATCCCCACTTTCCTGTAAAGGGGCTTACAAACTGCTTTCCCTTCCCCCCTCACAACAAAAACCCTGTGAGGTAGGTGGGGCCGAGAGAGCTCAGAAGAACTGTGACTAGCCCAAGGTCACCCAGCTGGAATGTGTTGCACAGGCTAATCTGAATTCCCCAGATAAGCCTCTACAGCTCAAGAGGCAGAGTGGGGAATCAAATCTGGTTCCTTCAGATTAGAGTACACTTGCTCTTAACCACTATGCTACTGCTGCTCCAGAAAAGGATGAACCTGTTGGATTATCCACTGTACCCCCATTTGCCTTCACCCCCTGTCCCGAGACAGGCCACACTGACCCAGCCTGTCTGCAAAAGATTTTGGATCAGGTCTGGGCCTCTGCTGGCCACAACTTGACCCTAGCCATGGCTATTTCCACACAGCAGAAATAAAATGTTTTCAGGATTGGGGGTGGGGGTGGAGGGAAAGTATTTTGGAGTGGAATTATGCACAGTTCCTCCCCCCCCCAAAAAAAAATTTAATTCCAGTCTCAAAACGTTTTGAATAAATCCCCTTTTCTAGCGGAAACATTTTGAAAAAGGCTTTGTTTGTGTGAGACATCTTGGCAAAGCAATGAGAGAAGAGAAGAAACCCAGGTACAATAGAAGCTCTTTCTTGGGACGGAACTAAATTTTATGGTAGCTAAAAGGTTGCACAAAGGCAGTAGCTGTGCTTGCTAACTCAGTTGCTGTGGTGGGCTATCGCCTCCAAGAGATTCCTGGCCTCTGCCACCAGAGGCGTATCTAGGGAAAATGTAGCCCAGTGCAAAATCTGAACACACACACACACACACACACACACACACACACACACACACGCTCCTCTACCACAACCAAGCAACTTTTTTTGCACTAGGTCTTGAAGTCAGTGTATGGACCCGGGGGGAAGGAGGAGGGGTGTGGGAGTGATTTTCCATCCCCACGTGACTAGATGGCCGCAACCTGGGGACATATGATCCCATATGTCCCCCTGGGCGGTACGCCCCTGCCTGCCACTGCTCAGATAAGCAATGCAAGGAGAGCAATATGCTGTGTGTCAACATCACTTCCATCTAAAATGCAAAAGTGATATCATCAGTGCCGCATGATTTCACCCCTCTTGGCGATTGTACTACCAAGATCAGCAGAATCTTAGAGTGTCAGTGACATCATTGCCACGTTTTAGCCGAAAGTCATGTCAACACACATACAACGTCCTTGACCCCCAAAACTTCCCTGAAATTGCAGGCATGTGCCTGAAAACCTCACCTGCACCTCTTCCTCCTCTTCCCCAACCCATAAAAGCTAATTCTAAAATAAATGTAATGCCCTCAAGAGTGGACTGAGACACTGATAGGGCCTGGAAGCAAACCAAGTGTTATGGCTCAGCCTGAGCTGGCTGGGGACCCCTGGGAGGAAGACTCAGATGGAGAGGAGGGGACAGTTTTGGTTCCAGACTCCCAGGTACTACATAGCCTGAGCAGTCAGTAGTTCCTGAAGGACCAGGTCCAGAGGCTCAGAGCATTCAGGCTGGGATCCACAACCAGGTCCAAGCTCTGAGATTCCCCAGCCAGGGTCTACCTGTGAGACTCTTCAGCCTCTTGATACTTAGCCAGAGGGGACCCTGACAGCTCCATCAGCCCCCCACCCCCCATCTTCAGAGCCCCAGGAGCAATGCAGGAGGAGACTGCATGCTAGTTTACAGCAAAGGAGATGCACCAGCAGGTTAGCAGCTTCGGGGCGAGCTGAAGTGGATGCAAAGTCTTTGCACGAGCCAGACTGCAAGAGGTTATTGCACTAGTGAATAAGAGGCTGGCTATAACAGAGAGGTTGCGGCTGAGCTAGCTTGTGGCAACAACGTTGTGGTTCAGTTTGCAGGTCACTGTTTTTGTGCCTAGTCTTGGTTCCAGGTTCTGTGTATTCATTAAATGGCTGAACCCACTAAGAAATGTGTCCGGACTATCTTTGGTTCCTGAGGGCCTGTCTCTGACACCAAGTAAAAGTAGCCCTCGCAACAGGGGCGTAGGGCCAACAGGGCTGGGTGGGGCCTGACACCCTGGGCGTGCAGCATGGCCAGGGCATGGCCAGGGGCATGACATGGCATTCCGGGGGAGTTCCGGGGCAGGGCTGGGGCAGATGGCACTGCGACAGGGACGCAGGGTGCATATGCGCTCCAGGCGGAGTTCCCCCTCACTCCATCCCTGCCTCACAATGGTGTAAACTAGCCCTCCAGGGCTTCTCACCTCACACCTGGCTAGCGGTATCAATAACAGGCATCAACTCATCCAGCTTTCCCTGGTGAAATCATTGGAGGAGGCAGCTGCTAAGCTATCAGTAGTCATTGTTGCTGCAAAAGGGCATGAATCGTGGATTCCAACCCATCAACAGACCTGTTAGTCCTTGTCTCCATTCAGTTATGGAGGCCAGCTGTTCTCCAGGCCCACCATGAATATTCCCAATGAGTTCAAGGGCCAGTCCGCCCCAAGATATGACGTCACCACATGACATCATCACTTTGTTTAGTACAAACTTGCCATTTCATCATGTTTCAAGCAGTGGTGGGATGCAAAAATTTTAGTAACAGGTTCCCTCGCCAGCCCCCCCTCAGCAAAGGGGGCAGAGGCGTACCTAGGCAAACCTGAGCCTTGGGCAAAACCTGAGTTGGATACCCCCCCATGGGCAGCCACCCCACCACGACCCCCCCAATTTTTTTGCACCAGGTCATTTCTAAATCATCATCACATTATAGAAAATGCCCCAACTCACAAATCTGAACACAGCAATGGTGAAACACACCGGTTCTTTGATAGAGACTGGTGAGATAAAAGGTACGGAAGGCTGAGAATCAATGAATTGCAGTACCTGAAAGGGATTAACCCAGTTCAGGGAGTTACATTCTTAGTCGCAATTGCTATACGGAACCTTCACGTTCAAAGGCAGTATGCCTCTCGGGAAGGCGAGGGCATGGACCCAATTAGTCACCCCCTCTCGGCACACACAAATAATTAGTAACCCACTCTCGGGAACTGGTGAGAACCTGTTGGATCCCACCTCTGGTTTCAAGGTACTAGGCCTTTTTGGAGGGATAGATGAGGAGGCAACACAGGGTTGCCAATTTCAGCGGCAGTTATGTGTGGTTCCTGCAGCCTCTAGGCTGGCCTCAGAGACAGGGAGAAGTGAGTATGTATCCTTTCCAAAGATGAGTCCATTAGAGAAATTAATCTGGGGCTAGATTATCATGCAAAACGCTGTAATTCCTCTCTCTGTCTGTTTTAAAAATATGAGTATCTTTCCTGCGGTACAAATCGCAACCAACGTTCTGTGGATTAATTTACCCAAAGTGCACCGAGCCACCTTCCAATTTACCTTTAGAAATAACAAACATAATTTGCAGTAAATGGAAGGGCCACTTCCTCATCCATATCTGCTGAGCAAATGATAGCAGTGGGGGACATTGCAAGGAATGAGCCTGGTGCTTAAATTTGATTATGCCGGCGCGGCACAGATTTACTGCGTTTACAGACAATTCCCCCTTTGAACCTCCAGGGAGGCTCTTGCATGTAAATGATCGAGAAGAATCCCAGTTTGTTTGTTGGCTGAATGTTTTCTTGCAACTCCTATTCCATTGTCGACTGTGACACTTTCACAATTGTTTGCAAGTGGACTTTGCTCTTCCGCACAGTAAAATCCAGCTTCAAAGTGCATTGAAAGTGGATTGAAAGTGCGTTATTCTGCATGTGCGGAAGGGGCCTTAGAGTGTCAGACTAGGATCCTGGAGACACAGGTGCAAAACCCCTCTTGGCAATTGTGGAGTAGCTTTTGGCTAGTCTTACTCTCAGCCTAACCCTCCTCATAGGGTTGTTGTAAAATTGGGGGGGGGGGCAAGTGAATGATGTAAGTTGCTTTGGGTCCCCAATTGCAGAAAAAGTGGAGTATAAGTGAAGCAAAATAAAACTTTTTAAAAGTGGTATAAAAGTAAAGCAAAATAAAAACTGAAAATAATATTCCTGTAGATTCAGGAAATTCCCAAGCTTGTCTGACACAGCTTGGGACACTTCTTGATTCAAATGAACCAAAGCTCAAAGTCCCTTGATACAGTGTGTAAGTCCATCTCTTCATGTGTTCGGTTTATTAGAAATTTGGGTTGCCAGCTCCAGGTTGGGAAACATCTGGAGATGTTGAGGGTGGAGTCTAAGGAGGGCGGGGTTTGGGGAAGGAAGGAATTTGGCGGGGTATAATGGCAAAGAGTCCACCTTCCAATGCAGAGATTTTCTCCAGGAGACAGGGGTGTATCTGCCCGGAGACATAGGGTAACCTATGTCCCCAGGCACAATTAATCTGGTCACATGGGGGGTGCAAAATCAGCCCCCCACGTGACCAGTTGTCTTCTGCCATGAGGACTTCCTGCTGCCTCATTGTCTTCAGGCTCCCTCAGCCTCTCCCACGTCATCGTCAGGGCTCCACAGGGGCAGGGCTCTGCAGGGGGTGGGGCTCCATGACCCACGGTGGTGGGGCTCTGTGACCCGCAGGGGGGCACCCAGAGGAGGTTTTTTCCTTGGGCACCATCCCCCCCCCATACACCTCTGCCTAGAGATCAGTTGTAATCCCAGGAGATCTCTAACTACCATCTGGGAGCTGGCAACCCTATTGGAATGCTGCTTTAACCCCATGCTTTCATTCGAACTGCAGCTACCCAGGCTGATGGAAAGGACTTGCAGGTACTATATCACTGGCTTCACTTCCATTTTAGCTAATTTGGGTCAGACGATTTACAAGCTCAGGATCTGCACAGTTCCCTAGAGCTGGAAAAAAAATCAGCCTCGGGGAGTTTTGAACAGCTTCTCTGAGTTGCAGTTCATGTCTCAGTCTGGGACTAAACACAGAGAAACGTTTTTCATTTCCATGCCATTTGCTTAAACGTTTGCTGAGAGGTTCTCCCTCATTGGGCATGCAAACTTTGATAGCCAAACATTTTAAATGCTCCGAAAAACAGCTGGTAGTTATCTAGATATCTACGAGCATTTCTGCAAAGAGAAGGCAGGGATGACAAATGGGATTCTCAAGGTCTTTTCTCAAACTGTTGGCAACCTTGCCCACTCTGGTCTGTGCTTGTAAGTCAGAGGTCTTCAAACTATGGCCCTCCAGATGTTCAGGAACTACAATTCCCATCAGCCTCTGCCGGCCTCTGCCAGCTGATGGGAATTGTAGTTCCTGAACATCTGGAGGGCCATAGTTTGAAGACCCCTGTTGTAAGTCATGCTGACGGCGTGCTTGAAGTTATTGCAGAATGGAACTTGAGTAAGTGTAGAATCTTTCATCACAAAGAGATATTTCTTTCTCGTTTTTCCATAGTCATTGGGACTCACATACCAAGAACTGAGAATCTTCCCCCCAAATATCCATATGGAGCTGTTGGTGTTGTATTTTATGGCTGTGATTGGCTTTGGAAACCAATTTTGGGCTTCACAGCAGAGTGAAAAAATAATACAGTGGTTCCCAACCTGGGGTACCCATACCCCAAAAGGTACATGCCAGAGCACTTGGGAGTTTGAGAAAAAAAATGTATAATGGGTTTCACAGCAGAGTGAAAATATAATACAGTGGTTCCCAACCTGGGGTACACATACCCCAAAAGGTACATGCCAGAACACTTGGGAGTTTGAGAAAAAAAATGTGTAATGGGTTTGCTAATTTGGGGGTACAATTTTAGGGAAATGGATACATGAGTGAAACAAGGTTGCAAACCACTGATATAATAGTTTACCCCAAATAAATGTGTCCCTCCTCCCCGCCCACATAGCCATCCAGGCATATCTAGTGCAGTCAAGGATTCTTTGTGGTTGAATATATGTTTCAAACGAACATGGAGAAATGGAAAGGATTCTCACCTTGCCCTGGTTCTGTTTCCTACCCAAAATTGTTGCAATAATGCATTGTGAAATTTAAGAAAGCTCAACTCTTTGGGAAAAACAATCCAACCGTTACATTTCTTTTTCATTACTAAAACTGTTATGGAACAGGCTTTTCCATGATCAGCTACTGCATAGCTGGTTGTATAAGCATCAAATTATTCCCACTGAAGTGTCACGTTGCTGGAATGATATCGACTGTAGGTTCCTCTGAGGATGTTTCACAAGATTTTAATGCACAATGGTCTTGTACCAAATTGGCTTTGCCTTTCATGGGTTTCCTACCAGGGGATGCATGTCTCCTTCCGACCAATTTTTTTTTTTAAACTACAGCCTATCTGTCTGTCTCTCAATCTATCTATTATCTAGTACTGCTTACACAGCTATAGCAACAAAGGAATACAATAATGTCTTCCTCAGTATTATCCTGCCAGTATTTAATTATTGCCCCTATACATTTTGCCGCAGACAAAGGAGCAGAATCATTTATATCCAACTAGCGGGCCCGGCCACGCATTGCTGTGGCTGAGTCTGGTGAAGTGGAAAAGAAAGAAAAGGGGAAGTGAACGGTTCGAGGGGCCACTCGCTCCCCTTCCCCGCTCCCCTTCCTCTCTCCCGTCTCCTTGCATGGCAACCCGGCTGGTCCCTCCCTAAAGTTCCCCTTCCTCCACTAGGGTCGGTGGGCCATGTGCAGATGGCCCGCCCCATCCCTTTAACTCCATAATGCAGTGGTTTTCAAGGAAGGCATGGTTGTTTCCCTTGTATCAGAGTGTGTTGCTTTGACGGCCAACAGATGGCGCTGTTGCAGAACGGAACTGTGGTTCCAACTGTCACAGGTGTGGCATATACACAATAACTGGCACAGTTGTGACATGTACTCAACAGGAGGTGTGGAAACAGTATGGAAACCTGGCCGCAAGCAAATGCGACGTTGTGTGAAAATTTCAAAGCAATCGGTCCAGTAGTTTGGGAGATTACCTGTCAGCAGAAAAATGCACTGATATATTTTTATATATATAGATAGCAGCCACGTCACCTGCGCCCTTGTACCACCAGATGCCTCGATGGATTTTCCACATTTGTAAATGAAGGAGTGCTCAAATTGGCCCTTAACTCTTTAAAATATGGGACACTCCATGATCATATGTTCAATAGTTTCAACTTTGTCATGTGAGAGTCGACATGTTCTGTCTGAGGCCCCTTCCGCACCTGCAGAATAATGCACTTTCAATCCACTTTCACAATTGTTTGCAAGTGGATTTTGCTATTCTGCACATTTGCAAAGTGGATTGAAAGTGTATTATTCTGCATGTGCGGAAGAAGCTTGAGTGTGGCACTCTTTTATATCTGCCCTCCAAAATCACCAAAAGAAGGGCATTCATTCTTGCCTAAGAAAAAGCTATTTGGAGCTTTGGCATCATCAGGCAATCAAAATATGCAGTTGCATCAGAAGGGCAATACTCGAAAAAGGATGTTGGGCATACCCTACAGGAAGTACCGCCTATCTCCCCCCCCCCCCCGCCACCACCACCACTCCCAGTTGCTAAACATCAACAAGTAGAGTGGAATATTTACAAACCTATAAGGAAATATATTTAGATATACCTGAAGTCTCCCCCGGTAACTTAGGTGGAGGAACATCAACATCTTTTCCATTACCGCTGGGAGTGGCGGGCGGCTCCATTGTGCTAACCCTAGTGCTGGGGTTGTTCTTGTGCGTGCCAGCCCCTGGCCCAGGCCCAGGCCCTTTGGGTGGCACTGTTGTGGAAGCAGCAGTGGTTGTGGTGGTAACAATGGTGGTGGTGGTGATGGTTGGCGTACTCCTTTTGGTGCTGGTGCTAGGGAGCGTATCCATGTCTATGGACTCCAAAGGACTCGTTGATCCCCACACAATCACCCCGTTCTCCACAGTGGGGTTGATGATTCCCTGGATGTTCCTTTTCCTCCGTTTCAAATGAATCTGATCCTCTGCCAAGGAAGGGTTGGAGTCCACAAAGGGCTTGGGCCGCCCGCTTTTCCACAGCAGGTCCACGGCTTTGTGCAGCCTTTTGGAATGATACGTTGGCATTTGTCCGTTAGACTGTTCCAAATAGGGAAACGCCCGGCTCCCCAGAAGCCCACGACTCCTCGCGCGTTGCCCGGCTTTAAGGTGCCACAAAGAACTATGGGGAAATCCATACCAGTTAGCAGGTCTTTGCAAGAGCCGGAGCCGATGCCCTTGGCTCAAAGATTCGCAGGAGGTGAAATCCATGGCAAGTCGAAACATGGCTATTAAAATCCAAGCATGGCTTCGTATGGGGCAACCTGACCTGCAGATGGACACAGAACCGTGTTAGATCAACTGAAATGTAAACAGTTGGTGAGACAAACAAGACCTCAAATAAGTACATTAATTGATCCTGATATTAACCCTACAGGGTTTTCTTTTGTGGTTCTAGACAAAGCTCCCTGTCTCCCACTGCCACTCAAACCTCTCTTCTCTTATGTTTGAACTTCTTTTGTTGGGATCAGCTAGGCCTCAACAGGGAACCCCTTGGGTTGTGCACTGGTGACCTCTTGCATCTTCAGCTCCAAAGGCTGAAGAGCGAACATAAAGTGACAGTATTGTCCTCAAAGGTCCCAGCATGGTTTCATTCCTTCAGGAAGCCACTGATTACTTCCCGGCCTTCCTGGCCTCCAAATACTTCCAGGTCATCTCGAATATCCGCTGAGCATTTCCCTGGCTCTCCTTAGGAACAACCAGGCTGACTCATTACCCAATACCGTAATCTTCACTCCTGGAGATAAACCTGCTTTGCCGTCCAATAGGCTATAAAACTTGGTCTTTCAGTGAAATGAAATAGAGCTAGAGGAGGCAGGAGAATTGCTGCGCTGTGGCTTGCTGACTGAGCATGACGCACAATCAGATCTGGCATGATCAAAAGAACTATCGCTAGAAGCCCTAGGACTTCCAGGAACCTGGCAGCGTTCTGTGGAACAGCAGATTTCTTTTATGAAAATGCAGTCCCAGCACTATTACCCAGGGAACAAGAGACTCGCTGTGTCTATTCCATTTCTCTGGAGCAGCGATACAACTCCTTCACATGAGGTCCCTAAGAAATGGTGTGGCAGAAGTGGAACGAGCCACAATCTGTTACCTCTCAGCTAAGCTGAAATGTTTGATCATCCTATCCTGGGGGGGAAGGTGTAGGACACTGTAGACTCTGGTAGGTACAGTTCACCAGTAGAGGGAGCTGCAGATCTGCTCCCTTCTGCTCTATGGTGCCACCACTGGGGATGGCCAGGTGATGGTATTGCAACCATCTCAGTAAGGTTTATGTGACTTACAGTTCCATGTGATTTACAATTACAACACAATCCCGCTGATTCTGAAGAGCCTCTGAGAAGCACCCGTAATTGCCCCCATCAGACCCAACTGCTCCCCCAACCCCTCATCAACCAACCCTCCATCCCACAAGTCACTGCTTGGTAGTGTCAACAGGACAGGGGCAGGCAGGCCTTGGGGAACGAGGCTGCACCGACATCACAATGTTCCTTCCAAGAAATAACCTGAAGTGATGTCACTATGTCAGTGTGATGCTCGAGGACTCCCTGGGGGCGTCCAAGAACATCACACCAATGTGGTGACAGCACTTCTGGTTATCTGTCAGAAGTGATGGTCTGTGAGTGGCATGAGTCTGATTTTCATGCCCATTTCCTCCCACTACCCTATAAAGCAGTAGCAGACGGAACAGTGGGGGGGGGGGCTGCAGCTAGAGTCCTTGTGTGCTTACTTCTTGCTCTCCAAAAAACTCAGATAACCACAGAAATGTCTCCCTATCTCTCTTACCCTGCCAACAGAATCCGTCCTGTCATACAAAAACCCCTCCTTTCTAGCCAAAGGCACTCCCCAAACACCCTGGGCTGCTAATTTCACCACCAGCATCCTCCTTGTGACCTGCACTGCTCGCTTCAATGTTGCTGCAGCATACAGTGGCAGTTATCAGTAAATCAACACCTCTGCCTTCCCTGCCGAGTGAATTGCTTCCTAGTCCCGAAGGTGATGCAGCCGTTTTGAGCAGAGCTTCGTAGGCGCGCCGCACGATTAACCGGGAACCCCAAAGGGCCCAATCACATCCCCCAATGTTATGTTTGACATCCCTCGCTCCGCTTTCTGAACAAAAGCAATTGAAAGTCAACACAGGGAAGCATTCCCATTGGCCCCACACCAGCAGGTAACTCCCAGACACCTCTGGGGAGAAGGCGGGAGGTAGAATTTCCAAGGAGCACATTAAGGTGAGTCTCCCGCTTAATAAAAATCCTCAATCTGGCTGTCATGTGTAACAGCATGTCAGACTCGATCTCCAGGGCCAGCTAATGCTTTTAAGGCAATTTGACATTTCCTCTCACAAAAGGAGGATATGGGAAGGGACGGGGGCCCAACAGCTCATCCATGAGAAGATGGGTTCAAAACCTTGGGAACTTTGCTTTGTTTTTGTCCCCGTGTCTCATTTTCAGCTCTGCTTCTGGGGACGTTGCAGCCCCTCAGTTGACTCTGGAGAGTCCAAGAACTCATTTGCCTGAGAACTTCTGTGTTTATGAGAACATCATCTGGACTTCCCTGCTTTGTGCTCACTTGTCCACATGACTTATTTTGTTGCCCCCAGACTGTCATACATAACAATCTGTTGGCAGTAGCCCAGAGGCATATCTAGGGAAAATGTAGCCCAGTGTAAAATCTGAGTTTTCTCCCCCCCCCCCTCCCGGCCATGGGCGGCTGCCCTCCCCAACCACAACCAAACAACGTTTTTTTGCACCAGGTCTTGAAGTCAATGTATGGACTTGGGGGGAAGGAGGAGGGGTGTGGGGGCAATTTTCTAGGGCCCCTGCATGACTAAATGGCTGCAGCCTGGGGACATTTGACCTCATATGTCCCCCTGGGCAGTACACCTTTGCAGCCAGCCCAAAATATTCCTTAGCTGGACATCCCAATTAAGATTCATGATATTTAGGTGAAACTAATAAATGCTTTGCTCTGACCATGCTAGCCCACTCAAATCTCAAAAGCTAAGCAGGGTTAGCTCTGGTTAGTACTTGGATGGGAGACCACCAAGGAAGTCCACAGCTGTAAGGCAGAGGTAAGCAATGGCAAACCATCTCTGTTCATCTCTTGCCTTGAAAACTCTATAGGTTCACCATAAGTTGGTTGCTATGTGACAGCACTTTCCACTACCAATAACTGATTTTGACTCCCATCTGGGGGTTCCTTGAGCATCTCACTTAGCCTCACATTCCATGATGCCCCCATGTGAGTCAAACGTGGGAGCAGAAGACCACAGGACCCAACCGACAAAGGAAAAGCCCAAATGAACCTATGGGGCTCGGGGGCAAGCAGATATATGGGCCATGAAGGACAGAGGACATGTGGAAGGTATCTCAGGTGACATCAAAATCTTCTATGTATTTCTTTGGGTATGTGTATGTGTGTGAGAGAGAGAGGAGCAGATAACAGCAGAATGTCTTTTTGCAATAAAACAGCAATGTGTGGGAGTTCTGGTTGTCTAGGCAACACACGACTAAATTGTTTGGAGACATCAAAAGGAAATTCTGTGCTCCCCAGGAGCCAGCTTCCCAGTGGCAGGAAGAAAAGGAAGCCCTTTCGCCTTTGGGCAGCAGAACTTGAGGTACATCCTTGGTCCACCCCTTTTGGTATTCTTCACATTGAGTGCTAGCTCAATTCTTCACATTGAGTGCTCTAGGATCTCGGGAAGCAAGAGGTCTTTCCCAGCACCTGTTACCTGAGATTGCTGTGATTGCCATTGCTGAAGATCAAACTTTCTCCATGCATAGCCTGTTCTCTGTCAGTGAGCTATGGTCCTTAGCCATTAGAAATGAGGACTCTTAGGTAAGAAGAAGAGTTTGGATTTATATCCCACTTATCTCTCTTGTGAGGAGACTCAAAGTGGCCTACAAGCTCTTTTCCCTTCCTCTCTCCACAACAGACACCTTGTGCGGTAGGTGGGACTGAGAGAGTTGTGAAGAACTGTGACTAGCCCAAGGTCAGGAGTGTGGGAGTGCAGAAACGCATCTGGTTCACCAGATAAGCCTCTACCACTCAGGTGGAGGAGTAAGGAATCAAACCCAGTTCCCCAGATTAGAATCCACCTGCTCTTAACCACTACATCATGCTGGCAAAGAGATCACGGCTCAGAAGTCATGCTGACTGGCCATGCACTGCCATTTGCATAGTGGTTTATGACCATATGTGCAGCTGACCCTTCGTGCCATGGCCCCTTTTATGAGGACAAAGAAACTTACCAATCAGGACTCTGCACATATGTGCCACCACATGGGACATCCGCCTTGCAGGTTCTGCTGTCTGCACAGCGGAGCAGAAGGCTGCCAGCCCCCTTATGCGCCATGCAAATGGGAGAAAATGTGTGAAACAGATGCTAGAGCTGCAAATTGAACTATCCCATTTTAAGTTCTGCAACCGGCTCTAGCACTTTTCTTCTACAAAACAAAACAAAATTGACAGGGGAAAAGCAAGATTTTGTTCCTCAAATCTTTGCTGTCTGGTCTCCAAGCAACCAAAGGGTTGCTTTGCTCTGGATAGCTTTATGTCAGGATGTGTCCTCTCCTGCCATCAAAGAGCTGGGCTTGGTTGTGAAGATTCACACTTGATTTGGGGGGGGGGAGGGAAGCTGACCACCATTTTGTGTGTTTTTTTAATTATCTGTGGGTTCGATGCTACGTTGCTTTAAAGCTCATGTTGTGATTCTCATAGGCTGTATACATGAGGCCTTGAAGATTCCACTCCCCCCCCCTAAAATGACGAAAATACACAGGCAAATCAATGGAGCAAGCTTAGAAAGTGGCACCAAAGAAGTCTGGGGACTGCACAGCGGTGTGGGAAACATTTTAAAGAGATCCACACAGCAAGTGAAAACGCTTCCACAGAAGAACTGCTGAAGAAGAGGATTAATTTAAAATGTTTTCAGGCTGAACTACAAGCCGGAGAATCAACTTAGATGCCAACAATCCTCTCTCTTGGCTCATGGCATTTTATACTCTCTGTATTCACACTCACAACAACAACACACAAAGGCTCTGATGATGGCTAATCATGAAACTAAGTGTTTTCCATGCAATACACTAGGGATGGAGCAGGCAATCAACCAATGCCTTTTCAGCAACAGCGTTTTGTGGCAGTTACGATAATCTGCGAGATTCAGAGGGCTTCGTCACACAGGAGGGATATTTATATTTTTTACTTTGGATTTCCCTTTTGGCAAGAAGAACACCGGGCTGGTCTTTGAGTTGGAAGAGAGTTTCTATTTTTCATTCCCTAAGCCTCAAATGTTCCATTTTCCACCCTCCCCATAGATAACTACTCTCCAGAATGCTTGACCAGAACGGATGTGGGGCTTGAAACATAATGCATCTCTTGCCATAGGGCTTTTTCCTTTTCTCTTGGAAAGCCCAACCACAGGGTAATAGAAGAAAAAGTTGGTTAAATGTTGGTTTCTGTAAGAGCCAGAAAGCACCTCCCAGCTAGGGCCATATTTTGCCCATTTGGTTGGTTGGTTTGTTGATTGCTTAGTTAGTTCATTCATAGAATCATAGAGTTGGAAGAGACTCCAAGGGCCATCAAGTCCAACCCCCAGCAATGCAGGAACACACGATCAAAGCACTCCTGACTGATGGCTATCCAGACTCTCTTTAAAAACATCCAAAGAAGGAGACTCCACCACACTCCGAGGTAGTGCATTCCATTGTCAAACAGCCCTTACTGTCAGGAAGTTTTTCCTGATGTTCAGGTAGAATTTCTTTTCCTTCACCGTGAACCCATTACTCCTGGTCCTAGTCTCTGGAGTAGCAGAAAACAAGCTTGCTCCCTCACCAACATGACATCCCTTCCAATATCTAAACATGGCTATCATGTCACCTCTTCTCTAAACATCCCCAGCTCCCCAAGTCTCTCCTCATAAGGCAGTGGTGGCGAACCTTTGGCACTCCAGATGTTCTGGACTACAACTCCCATCAGCCCCTGCCAGCAAGGCCAATTGGCCATTCTGGCAGGGGCTGATGGGAATTGTAGTCCATAACATTTGGAGTGCTAAAGGTTTGCCACCACGGTCATAGGGCATGGATTCCAGACCTTTTACCATTTTGGTTGCCCTCCTCTGGACCCGTTCCAGCTTGTCAATAACCTTCTTGAATTGTGGTTCCCAGAACTGTACACAATATTCCAGATGAGGTCTAACCAACTAACGTTATTTATTTAGTCAGTTGAAATGCTTTCTGCCAATTTTCAGGACCCCAGGTAAGTAACCACATAGAACAAAACAATATTCATATAAACTGAAAAATCAGAAAAAGTACAAGTGAAAAATGAAACGATTCCTTCAAATAACAATTAATTGAGCCATCCATTCATCCAATTTGCAAACACATCCTGGTAGCAGGGCTGCCAACTCCAAGCTGGAACATTCCTGGAGATTTGGAGACAGAGCCAGGAGAGGGGAGGGGTCTCCAGATCAGAGCCATGTGGAGGAGTGGGGAATCAAACCCAGTTCACCAGATTAGAGTCTGCCGCTCATGTGGAAGAGTGGATAATTGAACCTGGTTCTCCAGATTAGTGTCCACTGCTCTTAACCACTACACCATGCAGTGAGGGATAAAAAGATCACACATACTTGGAAACCCGCAAAGGAAATGATGGGCCCAACATGATTTTTAAAAGGTAAAGATTCACATATTCTGGGTTGGGAATCCATTTATCACTCCTTCACAGTACACAGCTCCCGCCAACGTGCGCCTCTCCAACCCCGAATCAAAAATGGCAGGTAAATGGCAGAGCTCCAGAAGCGACTGCATTTATTCATATATTTCTCCGTGAAATACCAGTGCTCGGAGCACTTTGTGATGCAAATGAATGTGAATTGCAATGTCAGTGTTCCAGCAAAGCAAACAACCTCGGATGGTGAAGGGATCTCTGCAGGCTGCTTTAATTAGCCAGCAAAGGTAATAACCAGGCGAACTTCACTCCGAAAACAGTGTGCGCTGCAACACTTCAACAAAAACGGAATTTGCAAGTGTAATGTCCTCCGGCTGTAGCTTGATCGCATAAAGTGTGACGATACTTGATAAGGTGACTCTACCGCGCTCTTCCCTCGTTGGGTGTCGGAAGCCACTGGAGGTCTGAGAAGTTCACTCTCCAAAGGAACCACTTTTTCTTGTTTCTCATTCATTGAGCATCCAAATACATTTCCAGTAAGAACGAGCAGATGCCAAGAGTTCGGTTCAGGGTTAGAACTCCCTCTCGCCCCGGAGGTGTGATCTAAAGAGCTTCCATTGAGATTTGCAAAGAACACACATCTAGGCTCAAAGATATGATCTGAGAACCATCTCAAGGTGCCAAGATTGCATTTTAGAAGAAAAAGAGTTTGGATTTATATCCCACCTCTCTCTCCTGGGAGGAGAGTCAAAGGGGCTTACAATCTGCTTTCCCTTCCTCTCCGCACAGCAGACACCTTGTGAGGTAGGTGGGGCTGAGAGACTTTGGAGAGATCTGTGGCTGGCCCAAAATCACCCAGAAGGAATGTAGGAGTGGGGGAACAAATCTGGTTCACCAGTCTACCACTCCACCGTGGAGGAGTGGGGAATGAAAGCCCATCTCTGGAACCGTGGAGGAGTGGGGAATGAAAGCCCATCTCTGGAACTGGTTTTAGTCCCAAGCTGCTTTCTGGATCTTGTGACTGGCTTGCTTTTTGGACCTTCAGCCTTTTATTGAATCATGGAATCCCTCCCTCACTTTGGATCCCTACATTCTGAGTTGGTTTTAGTATGGATTTTTCTTTCATCCTGCACCAGCTTCCCCTCTCTTGTGCCCTGTATCACAGCCCCATTGACTCGTCTATTTCAGGATAAGGCAACACATATTTTTCTTTCCACCTTCTATTTTGAAAGAGACAGCGTGGTGTAGTGGTTAAGAGCGGTGGACTCTCATCTGAAGAACTGGGTTTGATTCCCCGCTCCTCCATCTGAGTGGCAGAGGCTTATCTGGTGAACCAGATTTGTTTCCCCACTGCTATGCATGAAGCCTGCTGGGTGAGCTTGGGCTAGTCACAGTTCTCTCAGAGCTCTCTTAGTCCCACCTACTTCACAAGGAGTCTGTCGTGGGGAGAGGAAGGGAAACAAGTTTGTTAGCTGCTTTGAGTCTCCTGGCAGATGAGAAAGGTGGGGTATAAATCCAAACCCTTCTTCTACTTCTCCAGGGCAGGAGGTTGGTAGGGATTTACCAGCCAAAGGCATGCAACTAGCAAGCATAGCACACACTGATCCACATTCAGACCAATCGAGTCCATTTAGCCTGAGGGGACTAGGGCAAATGAGCACCAGACAAATCTATTCCACAATACCAATGCACTCTTTCTTCCTGACCCTTGCCCCGTTGCAGACAATTTCATGCTTATTTTTTCTATAAAGGGCCATAAATTGGAAAGGAAAGGAGGTCACCTTTCATGGGAACAGAATGTTCATTAAGTGAGCCCTCCCACATTTCACTGCTCCCGAATCCTCCAGACAGCCCCTCTGTATTAGCCCAACCCAAAGGAGTCTCTCCTTATTAAAAGGGCCAGATGCACAACGCCACACGCTCCGCTGACGGTGCTATTTTGCAAAGAATTTGCTGGGCAGCCAGGCTTAGCAGACAGAAGTGTCGGCTGTTCCGTAGCGGCGGCCTCCATTGAGACCCTCCAGACTGCATCTTCCTGACCTCTTCTTGGCGGAAGGGAGGTGGCCAGCATAACAAGGCTTACAGAAAAAAGCTTGCGCCGCCACCCTGCCGTTCTTGAGGTTTCTTGGCCTACTTTGATTTGCGCTTGGCTGACCCAAAAGCGGAGGGTCCAAGTGGCTGGCAGCAGCAGTCACCGGGCAAGGGGGGAAAGCTTTTGTCAGAAAGGCAGTCATCCCGGGGAGGTGCCTGGATTTTAATTCACTGGCTAACACATTTCAGAGGCTCCAGAGCCCCGGCTGCCTTGGTGGAACCCAGACAGGCTGGGAAAGGTTCCATCTCGCCCAAGCCAAAGCTGTCTCCAGCTCCCATCCACGCAGGCAGCAGAAAGCCAAGCATGCTGCCTGTCAGTCAATCTGGGCAATTATTTGCACAGGGACTTGGGGCTGGCTCACGCGCACTGTTACGTTCTTCCAGGGGCCGTCAACCTCTACTGAGAACAGTTTCTTTTTCAGCATTGCACGCTGAACGTGCTATAAAATGGATGCACAAAGCTGGCTTCTACTGAGTCTGCCCACAGGACCAACAAGGTCAGCATTGTCATCTGTGATTGGCAACAACTCCCATTGTCATCTGTGATTGGCAACGACTCCCAATCTTCCCCATCATATGACACCAATTCTTTTGTTAAAACTCAACACGGCAGGATTCGAACCTGGAATCTTCTGTATGCTAAGCAGCTGCTCTGCTGCTGAGCCATGGACCTGCCTGTGGTACTAAGTACGACTGTTATTGTTTTCATAATGCACCAAGTATGGCTATTATAGTTTTGACAATGTAGTAAGTAGCCTTGAGCACTGTGGCACAGAGTGGTAAGCTGCAGTACTGCAGCCAAAACTCAGCAAACAACCCCAGTTCGATCCCCAAGGAAGTTGGTTTCAGGTAGCCCACTCAGAATTGACTCAGCCTTCCATCCTTCCGAGGTCAGTAAAATGAATACCCAACTTTTGAGGGTAAAAGGAGAAGGAGAAGGAGAAGAAAGGAGTTTGGATTTATACCCCACCTTTCTCTCCTGTAAGCAGATTCAAGGTGGCTTATAAGCTCCTTTCTCTTTCTCTCCCCACAACAAACACCTTGTGAGGTAGGTGGAGCTGAGAGACTGGGGTGCTGTGTGGTTTCCGGGCTGTATGGCCATGTTCTAGCAGCATTCTCTCCTGACGTTTCACCTGCATCTGTGGCTGGCATCTTCAGAAAACGGCCATACAGCCTGGAAACCACACAGCACCCCAGTTATTCCGGCCGTGAAAGCCTTCAACAATGCTTGGAGCTGAGAGAGTTCCAAAGAACTGTGACTAGGCCAAGGTCACCCAGCAGGAATGCAGGAGTACAGAAACACATCCAGTTCACCAGATAAGCCTCTGCCACTCAGGTGGAGGAGTGGGGAATCAAACCCGGTTCTCCAGATCAGAATGCACCTGCTCTTAACCACTACACCACGCTGGCACTCTGGGGAAGGCAACTTGGGAAGGCAATGGCAAATCCCCCCATTAACATTGTCTGCCTAGTAAACATCCTGATTTGATGTCACTCCATGGGTTAGCAAAGTCCTGGTGCCTGCACAAGGGACTACCTTTACCTGCCTCTGCACAGTGACCCTGGGTGTCCTTGTAGGTTTCCCATCCAAACACTAACCAGGGCTGATCCTGCTTAGCTTCTGGGGCTATTCAGATCTGGGCAAATTTGTAACACTAAATTAATGAATGTGGCATGGCAAGTTGTCTTCTGATCAATTTTTCCTATTTTCCAAGCGGACCACAGTTCAGCTCACTTCCTTATTTGACTCCTACATCTTCTGTCTCTGCTCCAACAAGCTTCACTTTCCCACCCTTCTCCAGCCAGCCTGTCACTTCCTCGTCTTTTTGAAACCCCGCCAGGTTCTCCTCTTCCCGGCCTCCAGCCCGCTGTCCCACTGAACAGGGCAAAGATTCCATTACCACTTTGATCAATGCATTGCGTAAGACCAAGACCCCATCTGGTCCGCCCTTCTTTCGAAAACATTAAGGTTTCCGAGAGCACCAGATTAATGGAAGAGGACAGGAGGGAATGAGAGAAGGGATCCGAGGTTGACCATCCGTAAAAAAGAGATTAAGGCAAAGCAATGCACCCAACCCAGCTGCAAAATTGTGTTTGGCTGGGGCAGGGAACGGGTGATATAATCAAGAAGACGTCGCCCATATGGTGAACAGCGGGGTGGAAATGAGGGCGGCAGGGGGCAAGTCTTACTGGGGATCTAGCAATCTGACTTTCTGAGCCCATCTTCATTAGCGGATATCCGTCACAATGCACATCTCCGCTTTAGACCTAGACCTGAGCACAGAGGCGTATCTAGGGAAAATGTAGCCCAGTGCAAAATCTGAGTTTTCCACCACCACCACCCCATATGGGCGGCCACCCTCCCCCCCCCCCCAACGACCAAACAACTCTTTTGTATGGGCCCGAGGGGAGGGAGGAGAAGAGGTATGGGGGAAGATTTTCCACCCCCCACATGACTAAATAGCTGCAAACTGGGGACATTTAACCCCAATGCAGTACATCCCTGCATTGGAGCATTCATGGGGCAGTGGTGAAGCACACTGGAAACATGGGGCTTGAAGACATTGTTTGAGTGGAAATCAGAAGGCGCAACCCAAAGCATTTTGGCAAATACATCTATATCACAAGAAGAAGGAGAAGGAGGAGGAGGAAGAGGAGAGTTTGGATCTATATCCCCCTTTCTCTCCTGTAAGGAGACTCAAAGGGGCTTACAATCTCCTTTCCCTCCCCCCAGACAACAAACACCCTGTGAGGTAGGTGGGGCTGAGAGAGCTCCGGAGAACTGTGACTAGCCCAAGGTCACCCAGCTGGCATGTGTTGGAGCGCACAATCTAATCTGGTCCCCCAGATACACCTCCACAGCTCAAGCGGCAGAGCGGGGAATCAAACCTGGTTCTCCAGATTAGAGTGCACTTGCTCTTAACTACTAAACCACTGCTGCTAAAGGAGCAGGTTGCCAACCTCCAGGTGGGGTCTGGCGATCTCGCAGAGTTACAGCAGATCTCCAGAGTACAGAGATCAGCTCCCCTGGGAAAAAAATGGTTACTTTAGGAAGGTGGAATCTAGCTTGTTCCCCTCCCTATGCTCCACCCCCACAATCTGCTGGAACTTCTAGAGTTGGCAACCCTAGGCAGGGACATTCTCAAACCAAACTAGGTACCAGTGTGGAACTGGGTGGTTCTCAAGAAAGAAATTAGCCATGTGCAAAAGAGACTCTACATTCCCATGAACCGTTGCCGCATACCCATTGCATTCCAACTTTATGCTCCCATGATTCACAATGATACCCCTGCTAAGGGCAAACATTTCACACACACTTGACCGTTGGCTGTAGTTCAGCAAAGTTTTCCTTTTTTACCTGTTCCCATTTGAGTAAGCGCCTGTTACCTTCACACTTCTGGGGATGTTTTGTTTTTATTGGGTTGCGCTCAGTTCTTGGACTTGTAAAATGTTGCAAAGGAATAAATCATCGGGAACAAGGACGTAACCTTGATTCTCCCTGCAATATCAATGCATTGCCTACAGCAGCCGCGGCACGAAAGAACTGTTACATCAGCATTAAAGAATAGAAAATCCCTACCCCTGAAATGCTATTCATCAGACACCTCTGATGAAGATGACAAGGAAGAGATCACTTAAGACAGACACCCTGGGCCATTTGAGGATTGTTCCCAAGCTCAATATCTATTGCGTATAAAACTGTCATAAGTATCTACTGGCTATCTGCTTATTCTTTGGGACTCGCTTGACAATTATGCTTCATTGTAGCAGAGTCTAAACTACTCACAATTTCTTGCAAATATTGTGGAAGGATGATCCACAGTCTACTTTCAAGGAGATGTCTACCTGGCTGTCATTGATACTGAAAAATCTTAAGAATATTTGAAACAACGCTTAATTTGTTTAACAGTCTTCTTTTTTCATGTCACAGTTGACTTATGGCAACCCCATAGCATTTTCAAGGCAAGAGACACAGAGGTGGTTTGCCATCAAGAAGAGGAGGAGGAGGAGGAGGAGTTTGGATTTATACCCCACCTTTTTCTCCTGTAAGGAAACTCAAGGTGGCTTACAAGCTCCTTTCCCTTCCTCTCCCCACAACAGACACCTTGTGATCCAATTTCGTTTATCCAGAGTGCTCATAATTGTTCTCAAGAACATAAGATGGGTGCGGATGAATCAGATCAAAATGTCCATTCAGTTTACGCCAACCAGACGCCTCTGAGACGTCCGCAAGCAAAGCTTTAAGACCACAGCTTTCTCACATGTGTACATTGCTATCCCTTCAGCCGCCTTCTGAAGTACACAAATGGTTCCTTTAAATGACTGACATTAACTAAATTGGATCGGCTGCTTTTTGTGCAACCAGTGACATCTCTTTGAGAACGGAGCAAGAAGTACTGGCTCATGGGCAGAAACTGAAGGCACACAGAGGCAATAAGTAATAAGTCTCATCTTTAAAATATCAAAATGATTCCTCCCTGCTTAACTACGTGTTTTTTTTTAAATGTTGGAGATGGCAGCAACAGTGGATGGGTAGCCTGTGTGGAGATCCTGTGAGAAAATAGTTGTGATCATGCAAACGAGCACATTCAGGTTCTTTTGAGTGCTTTAAACCAACCTGCTGGATGACTAGCTCCCTCCTTACAACGAATGAGCAGGATATGAGGTTGAACCAAAAGGTGTTGGAACATCATTAACCTCTACTTCTCACAACAATGGATTCTGTAAGTTAATTATGTGTTGTTCTAAGAAAGGGTTCGTTCTCATATATTAACTGTTATGTATTACAATGTTATGTATTACAATTATATTAGCTTTTCCAGGTGACCCACTAATGGAATGTTTGCATTTGAAAATCAGAACTATAAATATCATTGTGCCAGGCTGAGGAAATGGTGCAGAGGGGGGAGGTTTAAGCTCCACTCTCTTTAGGCACCATGATCCTGAGTTAAATTCAACCCATGAAGACCAAGGAAATGCAAAACGTTAGAACATGTATCTGCTCAGAAGCTGTCTTGGTTGCTACAAAGACTTTGGAATGTGCATGAATACATTCTAAGTGTGAAGTGAAGGAAGGAAGGAGGGAAGGGAGGAAGGGAGGAAGGGAGGAAGGAAGGAAGGAAGGAAGGAAGGAAGGAAGGAAGGAAGGAAGGAAGGAAGGAAGGAAGGAAGGAAGGAAGGAAGGAAGGAAGGAAGGAAGGAAGGAAGGAAGGAAGGAAGGAGGGAGGGAGGGAGGAGGAAGGAGGGAGGAGGAGGGAGGAAGGAAGGAAGGAAGGAGGAAGGATGGAAGGAAGGAAGGAAGGAAGGAAGAAGGAAGGAAGGAAGGAAGGAAGGAAGGAAGGAAGGAAGGAAGGAAGGAAGGAAGGAAGGAAGGAAGGAAGGAAGGAAGGAAGGAAGGAAGGAAGGAAGGAAGAGGAAGGAAGGAAGAGGAGAGGAAGAGGGAGGGAGGAAGGAAAGAGGGAAGGAAAGGAGGGGAGGGAGCGAGGGGGGAGGGAGGGGAGGGAGGGAGGGGGGAGGAGGAAGGAAGGAAAGGGGAAGGAAGGAAGGAAGAGGAAGGAAGGGAAGGAAGAAGGAAGGAAAAGAGGAAAAAGGGAAAGGAAAAGGAAGGAAAGAAGGAGAAGGGAAAGAGGGAAAAGGAAGAAAGAGAAGGAAAAGGGAAAAGGGAAAAAGGAAAAAGGAAGGAAGGAAGGAAGGAAGGAAGGAAGGAAGGAAGGAAGGAAGGAAGGAGGACATGCCTAAGAATCATCCATCTTGTACATCTGATATACGTGGGTTCTATACTACAAAACTAGCTGGTGGAATATAATCTTGTTAGTTTTGAGTTATCACGAGGCACTGTGGCTCAGTGGTCTAGTATCTGATTTGCATGCAGAAGGTCCCAAATTCAACCCCGGGTATCTCCAGTTAAAAAGGACTGGTAGTAGGTGATGTAGGAAGACAATACTAAACGTAAAGGACTAAGGTAAGGTGACCAGCCATCACGCTTTTGCACAATGTGTCCCGCGTCCCGCGGGGCTTTAAAATTGTCCCGCGTGCGCCTCCCGTGCTGCCGCACTGCCTTCTGGGGCGCTTCCCTGTTTCCTGACCAGGGAGCGCCGCAAAGGGCAGTGTGCTCCTGCGGCCGCAACAGTTGTGCTCCTGCAGCCGCGACAGTTGTTTCTCTCCTGTAAAGCGGGGCGGGCAGCAGTGTGCTCCTGCGGCAGTGTGCTCCTGCAGCCGCGACAGTTGTTTCTCTCCTGTAAAGCGGGGCGGGCAGCAGTGTGCTCCTGCGGCAGTGTGCTCCTGCGGCCGCGACAGTTGTTTCTCTCCTGTAAAGCGGGGCGGGTGGCAGTGTGCTCCTGCAGCAGTGTGCTCCTGCAGCCGCGACAGTTGTTTCTCTCCTGTAAAGCGCGGTAGGCGTGCTCCTTTGTAGCCCTGCGGCAGTGTGCTCCCGCGTCCGCGACAGTTGTTTTCCTGTAAAGCGGGGCGGGTGGCAGTGCGCTCCTGCAGCAGTGTGTTCCTGCATACAGTTGTTTCTCTCCCAAAGCCGGGCGGCGCGTGCCCGCTGCCGCGACTGCTACGCCGCAGGAGCACACTGCCTTTTGCGGCGCTCCCCGGTCAGGAAACCGGGAAGCGCCCCAGAAGGCAGTGCGGCAGCGCAGGAGCCTCCCGCGCTGCTGCACTGCCTTCTGGGGCGCAGCCGCCCCACTTTACAGGAGCAAAAATCTGGTCACCTTAGACTAAGGGGTTTGATTCAGTATAAGTCAGTTTCATGTATCCACATGACTCCTCTTTTTTTCTGCTGCAGAGGCTATCATAGCTGAAATTTTGGAGTTTTTGTTCAGATATCGGACTGCTTGGGTGAAGTGAGAATCAGGTCCAGGTGGCCATCAGGGAAAGCATCATCTGTGTACCTAGCATGTCACACAGTAGTGAAAGTCGCCAAGGGGATGACCAATGGAAACATCAACAGAGGTGGAAAGGGAAGGGCTGGGAAAGTTTCTCCAGGCTGCTTATGGGCTGCAAAGCCCCCAAACATCCACTACGTGGGCTAGTCACAGCCGGTTGTGGGCTATTAATTTGAGCAGGCTTCATTCAAAAACCTGATGCCAATACAAGATTCCAAGCACTTTGATAGCACCTCCTTCTTCTGGAATGGCTGTCGGGGAGGGGGTGGGGGAAGCCATTAAGAAGAAGTCATTAACGAGATCTCTTCTTTCTTTTCTCACATCTCTCTCCTCTTTCTCTTCCTTACATTTAATCAGCAAGGCTCGCTGGCCCACAGTCGATGGGTTTGAATGAGGAGAGTTAACAGACAGTGAAATAGCTTTGTCTCCTGCAATGCTGAAAGGGTAGCAGGAGGCTGTTGCTCTCCCCTTGATTCTCAGGTGACCGAAGCCTAGGAGAACAAAGGAAACCCTATACAGGGCACTTTCGCACATGCAGAATAGCACACTTTCAACCCACTTTCAATGCACTTTGCAGCTGGATTTTATTGTGTGCAAAATCCGCTTGCAAACAATTGTGAAAGTTGACTGGAAGTGCATTATTCTGCATGTGCGAAAGTGCCCTGTGTGCTTCTGCAAAGGGTGTGGAGCAACACATGGTCCTCCCATGGGTATCTATTTGTTCTCTGAACCACCGCACAAGGTAAGCTGATGGTTTTTTTTGGTCCATTAGAAGTGTGGCCACTGCCAAGTCAGGACAGTGCTGCCTGTTTACAACCCATCAGGAATTCTTGCCAAAGATTCTCCTCCGTCTGGTGCATATTATATTTACATCATTTGCCACAGCGTGCCTTCACACTTTCTATGACATTGCATAGAATCATAGAGTTGGAAGAGACCCCCAAGGACCATCAAGTCCAACCCCCTGCAATGCAGGAACACAATCGAAGCACTCCTGACAGACGGCCATCCAGCCTCTGTTTAAAAACCTCCAAAGAAAGAGACCCCACCACACACCAAGGTAGTGCATTCCACTGCTGAAAAACTCTTACTGTCAGGAAGTCTTTTTCTGATGTTTAGGTGGAATCTCTTTTCCTTCACCTTGAGCCCATTACTCCTGGTCCTAGGCCCTTTCCCCACTTACCCTTGTCAGAGGGTTGCTGCGTGCAATTCCCAGCGCGCGCAATTCCTGGTGTGCGCCCAGGCTTCCCCACGACCCCGCACCATTTGAAAAGGCGCCATTTGAAAAGGTGCCAGGAATTACGCGGGCTGAGGGGGCACAAGGGAGGCAGCGTCGAGGCGGCTGCGTTCTCACCGCCCCTGGAGTGGGGAGTGCAGCTGGACCCCGTGCTACTTTAGGAGAGTAGCGCGGGGCTTAAGGTAAGTGGGGAAAGGGCCAATGTCTCTGGAGCAGCTATCTGGATCTCTAGCTACAGTGAAAACGGTGGAAGAATATCAATTACACTAGTATCCATGTGCAACGTTCTAGAGACTGACACCAGAAGTCCTCCAAAGCTCCAAGAATGCCTTCAAAAAGCATCTTTCCAAGAGGCTAAAAAACTTTGCTTGTGCTTGCGTGGAAGATTCACATCACATGTTATTTTAGGTACATGGTAGAGATCAGCAAGCAACTCAGCTGGGACATAGCTGCATCCACGTTGACCTTATTCAGCGTTTCTCTCTCTGGTGTGGCAGAGAAGGCCCTGAGCAGGAAGCAAGTTTGCAAAAGAAGGGGAGAACAGTGGCTTAGGGCATTCCACAGCAGAGCCAATTGTGCCTGCAATGGACAAGAACAACTCCAGCGCACAGTTCTGTTGTCTGTGCTTTTGAATGGAGAATGCAAAAATAACAATAGTAATGGATGGTAATGTGCATTGGTATTTACTCTGCTGCAGAATATGTGAGCCAAACATGCACTGCCCAAAGTGCACGAAGAGGGACATATTGGTGAAAAGAGATAGGCTTTATATCGATCAAGGGGACACTGGCCATTTGTGCACTTGTGGTCTGCCCCACAGTGAGCCTACATTTCCTTCATGTTAGATTTTCCATAGTACAGCATTTCCCCCCAACTGAGCTCACTGTGCCACATATCAGATAATCCGCATGGTTTTCTGAAAGAGGACGAGCATGACTTTTCCCCGCCTGCACAGGGAAATAGAAGCACACCAGTGTGTATTTGCCTTCCGCCGGGTTTTCTGCTCCTTCCATCGGGTCCTTCTGCTCCTCCCTACCCCACCCATGCAGGAGCAGTTTCACCCACTTCTCACTTGGCATTTCCAGCAGATCGATGGGATTTCTTCTTTCGGTCTGTTGCAGGAGTGATGGATGGTTAAGATGGCTCTCCCAAAACAGAAAGGAAAGGTGGCAAATAACGTCCTAATCCAGAAGCAGGGGACAGACCAATTGGAAGCTGGGCTCATGTAAACCACAAAATGCAGGGAGGACCCCACTTCAGAGCAAACAGCCTCAGGGTAACATACATAATGGGCCATTGACTCTTCATTATCTATTGACTCATTACCCAGTGCCATCAATGCTACCTTTGCACTTGTGCAAACAGGAAACTGAGAACCGAGTAGCGCCATATCTCCAAAAAGATGATTTAAGGTAATTGCTTAAAATGCACAAGATGAGGAGCAGTTGATTCTTGCCCCCTCGTAGACAGATTCCCCCCCCCCTCCCAGGTCTATCATTGGGCAATTGTTTTGATCCACTGCCATGGCTGCGAATTGTCTACATCACAATATCAGAAGAGCCTTGCTGTTCGGCCCAGCTCCGCCACAGGCATCCCTCGCTTTCCCATTTCATCCTCTGGAAATCACAGAGCAGGAACAGCCTGGCTTTAGAACTCGGCTTTTGCTGCCTCAGCTCCTCTTTTATTCCGGCGCTCGCAGGCAAAGAAGCAGGGGAGAGCAATTTGGCTGCAGCCACCCGCTGGGCCCAGAATACCAGAAAGAGCTTGGGAAACTGAAGGGAGTGAGCTGTCTTCCTGCAAGAGAAGACACAAGCATGCCGAAGGAGAACTACAGGAAGCTTTGGCCGATAGCTGAAATTGTAATCACAGAGTCTTGTGCGCTCTATATTTTAGACATACAACTGTTGCACCTAAGCTGTAACTCAGCTCAGTGGCCACACAAGAAGAGTTTGGATGTATGCCCTGCCTTTCTTTCCTGCAGGGAGCCTCCATGTGGCTTACAAATTCTTTATCTTCTTCTCTTCATAATGGACACCTTGTGAGGTAGGTGGTGCTGAGGGAGTTCTGAGAGAACTGTGACTGGCCCAAGGTAACCTGGCAGGCTTCGTGTGGAAGAGGGGGGTAACAATCCCAATTCAGCAGATTACAGTCCATTGCTTATGTAGAGAAATGGGGACTCAAACCCGGTTCTCCAGGTTAGAGTCCACCTGCTTTTAACCACCCCAACCACGTGCCGGAAGTTCTGCAGCCGATAGCAGCAAGGTTGCCTCACGTTTTGTTATGTTATTTTATTATGATGATTTGATTTACAAACCACTCTCCTTCATAGAATGGGGTTCAGAGCAGTGGATATCAATGAATTACACAGGGTTGAAACATACATGCTTCAAACTTCAGTTCCCACAATATGACGCCCTTCCCTTGCATCTATGATGGTACGGCTGATAACACACACACACACACAAACACACACACACACACACACAAAGGAAAGAAAAAAAGGGGAAATAGGCTACTGTTGCTATTCTCAACCACAAGGGCTGGCTGAACAACTCTGTCTGACAGGCCCCTGAGGAACTGTGCCGGGGTTTCAGGCGGTGCCTGGAGATCTCCCAGAATTATAACTGATCTCCAGAATACAAAGATAGTTTCCCCTGAAGAAAATGGCTGATTTGGAGGATGAACTCTATGGCATTAGACCCCCCCCCTCGTGGTCCCTCCCCTCCCCAAATCTCCCCCCCTCCAGTCCTCACTCCCTAATCTCTAAAAACTCCCCAACCCAAAGCTGGCAACGCCAAAATTGCGGCCTGCGAGGATTTCTCACGCTGCCTGTGCTTCGAAAGAAACTTGGCTTCCAGAGGAGTTCCCCCCAAACACTGCCTGCATTCTCCCAGTAAGAGCAAACAGAAGGGGTTTTCATCCAGCGGTCGGCAACGTCCCCTCCCCAACACTCAAGAGCTTGTCTGGTTCAGACAAAGAGATTCTGTGCGAGCGGAAATGAGCACCTGCTTCGTGGGTTGAATTCACCCTGACAGCTCGCAGGCCCTGCTGGCAAACACCCCCGCCCCCCTCGGAGAGCACTGCAGAACCTTCCGTCACAAGGAGGTTTGTCTAATGCTAAAAATGAATTTTGCCATCTATATATTTCCCAGGGAAGGCTGGTAGTCAGAACGAATTCGCTTCCGAATAATTCCTCCCGAAAATTCTCCTCCCGTGAATATCCGGGTGAAGCGGCTACGGGAAATCCTTTGAATATGTGCCATGTGGGTCTCCTATATTGATAGGCATGTTTGACATCTGATATTGAGGTGTAATATCCGACAATGGCCCTTTCTGCACAGCATAAATAAAACATCCTGAGGTCAGGAAAAAAGGTGTTTTCAGGAGGAATTCCACCCAGCTTTTCCCCCAAAATGCTGTCAAGACGTTTTATTTCTACTCAACCTGGGGTTTTTTAAAGAAAACACTAAGGCCCCTTCTGCACATGCAGAATAATGCACTTTCAATCCACTTTCACAATTGTTTGCAACTGGATTTTGCTATTCCACACAGTAAAATCCAGCTGCAAAGTGCACGGAAAGTGGATTGAAAGTGCATTATTCTGCATGTGCAGAAGGGGCCTGAATTAGGAATTATTATTTGCCAATATAAGGTCCAGTCATTTCCAGTTATCTGTGCAGAGAGCAGGAAATGTATTATTTTTCCCTCCAAGTAATTTTAAAGGCCTTTACTTTTGTTTTCGCTGCTCCCGTCCGCCATTTTGAGCTTCTGCAGAGATCCTCCATGCAGCCAGCCATTTGATGAAGGTTTCCCAGGCCGGTTTCTTCTGCTTGCAGCTCATCAGCACATGATTTCACTGTAAAAAGTACACTAATGAAGTTTGTTTCACCTGTAAATCCTGCGCCCATGTTGTTTTCCCTTTTTGGGTTGTGCTTTGAGGGAGCTGTCTTCAAAGCAATGGCGACGTGATACGAGAATTTGCAATATGCACATATTTCGAGTCCCCTCAGCTTTGCAGATAGCTCTTTCAAAACAAAAAAAGGAAGGAAACATGACATGTGCTTGGGATCGCCAGGCAAAATAAACTTTGTTCATGTATTTCTTACAGTGAATCATGTGCAGGTGAGCTGCAAACGGAGGAAACCTCTGAGGGAAACTTTCACCAAATGTCCAGCAGGACGTAGGACCACAAGCGGGAGAAAATGGCAGGCGCGAGTGAGAGATGGAGGCAGGAAAAAGTCCCACTTTCCCTGGGAACGCTTTTTTGTCCATGCTGTGCAGACAAAAAAAAGAGCCAAAACGGGTTTTTTTCCTGCAAGACATTTTATTTGTGCTGTGCAAAAAGAACCAGTGTTTGATAAACAACATGGAATGATATTTTATAGCTGGTGATCATGGATAGCAATCAACAGTTGTCAGCTTATGCGTCTTTGATTTTGATGCCTGGCAAAATCAAAACAAACCCAGAGAAGGCAGATGTTGCAGCAATATTTCATACTCCAAACTGCAATAGTTGATTCCGCAGCCAAAATTTACTATTCAGAAATGACTGGCCTTGTTTACAGTTCCAGCTCATTGCAAATGTGTGCAAATACTCATTTCAGGCCTGCTCAGAACCTCAGTGCTTATACATAATTGACAAGAGGATGGAATGAGTCGACGACTCACTTCCAGCCAATCATCCTGCAGGACTCACTTCTAGCCATGGAAGTGAGTCCTGCAAGGCAATTGGTTCCCAGTAAACTGCCTGCCCTCTCCCACCCCCACCCCCCGACCAAGCCAGGTCTGGCAGGGTACTGGCAGCCACCCCCCTGGTGGCCTGGCAGAAGCCTCCCCGGACCCCCAACTTGCCATCTTCCACCTCCTAAACCCAAGCCAGGTCTGGTGGGGTGCCAAGGACCAGCCGCCCACTTTGCCAGCCTGGCAGAAGCCTCCCTTGATGCCCGCCAGCCCTCTTCCACCTCCCAAACCTAAGCTAGGCCTGGCAGGGCACCGGTGGCCAGCCGCTCTCCCCACTGGCAGTATCACAGTATTATATAAATAAGTACATGCCTATGGCAATTAGATCTAGCAGACTTTTCAGTAGGCTGTAGGCCTATATGCATAGTAAAATTTTACATGTGATTGGATTATATATATATATAATTATATATATTGAGTAATGTATTGCCATTACATTCTGTTATTCTAGGGAGGTCAATATTTAGTGGTCAAAATCTGTATACTTGTGTGCTTGCCTATCTGTGCCCTGTCCGCAACAACAGCGCACTGTCGCAGAATTTTTCTTTCACAAGGTTTAGAAAAATGTTCAAGAAATGTTTGAAATGACAAGTTTTAACATTTTTATTTGCATTGTCCCCTTATGGCAAGTTAAAAAAAATGGAAATCATTGAAAAATTGCATTGTTCTACTGCCCAGCCCTAGTTACAAGCAAATAAATTGCTTTTTGCTATAATGTGTTAAATAAATGAAATAAAAAAAACCCGGCTATATTGTGAATATAAAATTGTAAAATCTGCTCAGACTGTCCTGCTAGTGAACTGAATTATGAACCTTACAAATGAAAGGGCCTGGGCACCAGGGTTGGACTGTGCTCATGGCATCAACCAGATGTAATCCAGTCCTGATGTGGTGTAGTGGTAAAGAGCAGTAGACTCTAATCTGGAGTACCAGGTTTGATTCCCCACTCCTCCACATGGGTAGTGAACTCTACTGTTGTGTGCCGGGTTTGTTTCCCTACTGATAAAGCCTACTGGGTGAGCAGCGGACTCTAATCTGGTGAGTTGGGTTTGCTTCCCTACTCCTCCGCATGAAACCTGCTAGGTGACCTTGGGCCAGTCATGGTTCTCTCAGAACTCTCTCAACCTCACCTGCCTCACAAGATGTCTGTTGTGAAGAAGGGAAAGGAAAGGTGAATGCAAACCACACTGAGAACCCCTTAACAGGTGAGAGAAGCAGGGTATCAATCCCAATTCCTCCTCTTCTTCTAATATGGATAATTTCTGAAATGATTGCCTGAATTGCGCAGATCGATCTCAGCCTTTGTTTCTTTCTGTTCATTTCCATCTCTGTTTGCATTTTTTTATCCAGTGCTTACGTACACTGGTCTTCTTTATGGGGAAAAGGAGGCAGGCAAACAGAAGGGAAGGGAAGTGGAGTCCAACTGAGCGTGGCAGCAGTCTGTACCAAATCTGCCCCCCCCCACCCCACCCAATGAAAGAAGAGCAGCTTTCTAATGCAAAAACAAAACTGGGTCAAACCCAGGGAGAAATCCAGATGGGGAACATTATGAAACACTGGAATATGTACACCTGTTGGAACAAGGCCAAAGCAGCTGAGGTTTTCAGTGCGGGGGGAAGCATTTGGCATCTGGCAGCCCCGAATTCCAGCACATGCACAAAGACCAGAGACCAACCATGCCCATGCATTTGCAGAGAAAAGGTCATGTTATTAAAACAACGCCGGTTTTACTCGCAGAACAGAATCAATTAGGTGCGTCTGAAAACACACGGCACCGTTCCTCTGCGCCCTTGCCGGGGTTCCTAGAGGAGAGGAGCCCGATTACTCTCCGTCTTGTAGCTGCAGCATCTGATGGTTTCTGTCCTTGGATAGTCTGCCCGGGAGGCTCGCTAAGCAAGGAGAAAGCCCAGATGAAAGAGTGACTTTCAGCAAAGGGGGCCGCCGGCTTCCCACTCGCCCCTTGATTGGCTCGCCAGCCTTACATAATTGTTTTGCTTTTAAGCAGCAGGAGAGGCAACCTTTAGAAAGTATGTTTTTTTTAAAAAAAAACAACCCTCCCCATAATCGTGCAAGCTTAAACCGAGAGCGAGCAGCAGAGACATTAATGCAAATGTTGGACAACAGCCCAGAGGACGGACGGCACATGCAAATAATAACACATTTTGGATTTATGGGCTGCGAAGGAGTAAAGCAAGAAAAAGCAGCTCTAGGCTAGAGCCATAGACATTCTGTCTTGCTTAAAAGAATCCCAAACTGCAATGGCCCCGGGGTACGGGCCAAGGAAAGTTGCATTTTATACTGTTTACACAAAATACACAAAATAAACCCAACAGTTAACCTGAACCTCTGAACTGGCTGTATCCTGATATGAGGATCCGTTTATACCAGGAGTGAACAGAAATGCATATATTTAGTTTGATATTTATGCCCAAGCGCTCTTTCCCAACAACTTGGGGTCAATCGCACAGGCAATAGGGCTAAACTATAATGAAAAGGGTGCTGTGTAGTTTCCGGGCCATATGGCCGTGTTCTAGCAGCATTCTCTCCTGATGTTTCGCCTGCATCTGTGGCTGGCATCTTTAGAGGATCTGACGAAAAAGTGCAGAGAAGGGCAACGAGGATGATTGAAGGATTGGAGCACCTTCCTTATGAGGAGAGGCTGCAGCGTTTGGGACTCTTTAGTTTGGAGAGGAGACGTCTGAGGGGGGATATGATTGAAGTCTATAAAATTATGCATGGGGTAGAAAATGTTGACAGAGAGAAATTTTTCTCTCTTTCTCACAATACTAGAACCGGGGCATCTCATTGAAAATGCTGGGGGAAGAATTAGGGACTAATAAAAGGAAACACTTCTCTTCACGCAACGCAGGCGTGATTGGTGCTTTGGAATATGCTGCCACAGGAGGTGGTGATGGCCACTAAACCTGGATAGCTTTAAAAAGGGCTTGGACAGATTTATGGGAGGAGAAGTCAATCCTATGGCTACCAATCTTGATCCTCCTTGATCTCCAGATTGCAAAATGCCTTAGCAGACCAGGTGCTCAGGAGCAGCAGCAGCAGAAGGCCATTGCTTTCACATCCTGCATGTGAGCTCCCAAAGGCACCTGGTGGGCCACTGCGAGTAGCAGAGTGCTGGACTAGATGGACGCTGGTCTGATCCAGCAGGCTAGTTCTTATGTTCTTATGTTCTTATGACGATGCCAGCCACAGATGCAGGCGAAACATCAGGAGAGAATGATGCTAGAACAAGGCCATACAGCCCGGAAACCACACAGCATCCCAGTGATTCCGGCCATGAAAGCCTTCGACAATACATATAATGAAAAGGTTCAGAAAAATGCTTTAATAAAGGGGAAAGGATTGTGGGCTACACTAACGTGCATAGTATGTTCTATCTGTTGCTGTATGTACAAGCCTATTACATAATTTCTGCTTTGTTTAACGTGTCAGGTTGATCCTTCTGCTTTGCTTCAGCCTTGTTTTCAGGTTTCTGCGATTCCATTGCTTAATGGATGTTCCTGTCCTGTTGATTGTCTTCACTTCGACTGTGTAATTCGACCCTTGTCTCAATGACAAAAGAGTTTGGAAGAGTAATTAACGCAGGCAAGGTGTTCACTGTAAGGTTGGGAAATCCCTGGAAATGTTGCAGGATCCTTGGGAAAGGGATGCTCTGGGGCTGGAGGCAGCTTAGAAGTCCACCCACCAGCACAGCTGTTTTTTTCCAGGGGAACTGGTTGCTATACCTTGGAGAGAAGTGGTAATTCTGGCAAATTGCCTGAATTGGAAACCCTATTTGACAGACCAAAAGAAGAAGAGGAGGAGGAGGAGGTGGTGGAGGAGGAGTTATAACCCATCTCTCTCCTGTAAGGAGACTCAAGGTGGCCTACAAGCTCCTTTGCCTTCCTCTCCCCACAACAGATACCTGGTAAGGTAGGTGGGGCTGAAGGAGTTCTGAGAGAACTGTGAGTAGCCCAAAGTCACCCAGCAGGAATGTAGGAGTGTGGTAACACATCTGGTTCACCGGATAAGCCTCTGCCACTCAGGACTGGGGAATCAAACCCGGTTCTCCAGATTAGAATCCACCTGCTCTGAACCACTACACTACGCTGGCTCTCAGGGAAAGCTAAGTCAGTGGTGGCTACTTCTTCTCAGGCTACACCATCCAAAGTTGCCTTCCCCAAGCTCAAGGGGCAAGAAGAGCCTCAGCAGCATCCCCAAACTGAGACATGGGCGCCCCCCCCCATCTCATTGTCCTCACCTCTCTCCCCCTACCTGTGGGCTCCTCGTTAGGGCAGGTCTCTCAAGGAGATCTTGAGGGCAATGACCTCCTTTTCACCACTTTTCCCACCATCCAAATCCAAGGGAACATATGAAACTTGTGCACCCCAGAAGCCAACCGGCACAAAACACAGCACATCCTGCAAGTTGATCCTGTTCCTGCCGGCTAGATGCTGAAGGAGGAATTTCTTGAGAAGAAGCCATGGGTAAATTAGCTTATTCCTGCTATGAATTATGAGGGGGGATGTGAAGAAGAAGAAGAAGAAGAAGAAGAAGAAGAAGAAGAAGAAGAAGAAGAAGAAGAAGAAGAAGAAGAAGAAGAAGAAGAAGAAGAAGAAGAAGAAGAAGAAGAAGAAGAAGAAGAAGACGAAGAAGAGAAGAAGAGAAGAAGAAGAAGAAGAAGAAGAAGAAGAAGACGAAGAAGAAGAAGAAGAAGAAGAAGAAGAAGAAGAAGAGAAGAAGAGAAGAAGAAGAAGAGAAGAAGAGAAGAAGAAGAAGAAGAAGAAGGAGAAGAAGAAGAAGAAGAGAAGAAGAAGAAGAGAAGAAGAAGAAGAGAAGAAGAAGAAGAAGAAGAAGAAGAAGAGAAGAAGAAGAAGAAGAAGAAGAAGAAGAAGAAGAAGAAGAAGAAGAAGAAGAAGAAGAAGAAGAAGAAGAAGAAGAGAAGAAGAAGAAGAGAAGAAGAAGAAGAGAAGAAGAAGAAGAGAAGAAGAAGAAGAAGAAGAAGAAGAAGAAGAAGAAGAAGAAGAAGAAGAAGAAGAGAAGAAGAAGAAGAGAAGAAGAAGAAGAAGAAGAAGAAGAAGAAGAAGAAGAAGAAGAAGAAGAAGAAGAAGAAGAAGAAGAAGAAGAAGAAGAAGAAGAAGAAGAAGAAGAAGAAGAAGAGTTTGGATTCATATTCCCCCTTTCTCTCCTGCAGGAGACTCAAAGGGGCTTACAATCTCCTTGCCCTTCCCCCCTCACAACAAACACCCTGTGAGGTGGGTGGGGCTGAGAGAGCTCCGAGAAGCTGTGACTAGCCCAAGGTCACCCAGCTGGCATGTGTGGGAGTGTACAGGCTAACCTGAATTCCCCAGATAAGCCTTCACAGCTCAGGCGGCAGAGCTGGGAATCAAACCCGGTTCCTCCAGATTAGATACATGAACTCTTAACCTCCTACGCCACTGCTGGCAAAGAGAGGCAAATGTCACTGTTTAGGAATGTTTTGGTCTAGATCTGGCCCTCCTTGATCCAGTTAACTGAACTTTAGGACTGAGAGGGAAGGGTGCTCTCTGCTCTTTGCCCAGGGATTAAAAGCTGTTCCTTGGCTGGCTTTCCTGCCAACTTGATATACAAATCTGTGATCCCCAGAGGCATATCCAGGGAAAATGTGTGTGTATGGACCTGTGGGGAAGGAGGAGGGGTGTGGGGGCAATTTTACACCCCCCACATAGCTAAATGGTCACTGTCCAAGGACATTCGACCCCATATGTCCCCTGGGCAGTACACCCCTGGTGATCCTAAAATGTCATTCCTAAATAACCTTACCTAGTCTGAGAGAGGTACTTGGCACGAAGGAATTTTTCCTTGTCTCCACCTCCTCTGTTTGGACAACTGTGCTTGCCTGGAATTCTGAGAAAGATAACATTTGTTTTCGTTTTCAAAGGAACTTTCTGTCCTGGTAACACAATAGATGCCAGTTGAGCTCTTCCCCCCGCCCCCACCCCTTAAGATGTAGTCAGTGGACTCTTATGTATGACTATTTTGTGCTATTGACTGTGATCAAGCTTGCTTGAAGGCCAAGTGTTTCAAGTGACTGGCTGCAGCTTTGACCGCGAATGCTCCAGAAATGAAGACTTAAATCCCATGGTTGATTCGATGGTGCAAAGTATCTCACTTTGACTTTTCGTTTTGTTTTGCAAGAGTTGGTCTTGACAAATTTTCAATATGATGGTAAAAGGCTTTCCATGCATAAGTTTTACATCTTTCTGTGACATCTTCTGAAGATGCTGTTTTGTTTTCTGAAGATACTGGCTTGTTTCTTTCCACCTTCACACTTTCTGGTTGTGGTGGGTTTTCTTGGCTGTGTGGCCGGCGTCTGGTGGATCTTGTTCCTAATGTTTTGCTTGCATCTGTGGCTGGCATCTTCAGAAAACAGACTTTTCTCTGTGATACACCTCTGCAGATGCCAGCCACAGATGCAGGCGAAACGTTAGGAATGAGATCTACCAAACCACAGCCACACAGCCTGGAAAACCCACCACAACCAGTTGAATCCGGCCGTGAAACCCTTCAACAATACATCTTCACACTTTCAACAGAATGAAGGAATGAACGCAATGCATTCTATTGATTTAAAAAATTGTTCATTATATATGTATGTTACATATATTGATTATATATGTCTATAAAAAAGAAGAAAACATGTATGCAATATATGAGGGGATATAATTTTGTACTTTGGCCCCTCTAAAAAATATTTTTTAGATCCGACCCTGGATATGGTGCATTATAGGCACTGAAACAGCACCTCTCTCCCACACCTCTCTTCCAGCTCTGTGGGGAAAATGACAGTTTGCAGCCTTAGTTACATGGAGGTTTATTTTCTGTACTCTTTCCAACTATGAGGGGATTTTCTTTTCTGGAAAACACCAGCTGCTCAGGGAGGAGACTGTTTCAGATAATTAAAAACTTCCTTTCGTTTACCGCAATGTTCATGGCTTCTAGTTCCAACTTTTATGTTCCCAAATTTTTTTCCTAACCAAACACATTTTGTGTGAAGCAACCTGATCTCTCAGACAGACATGTTGGTAATAAAGTTGTCATCCTGCCTCTTGGGGGCAGGGGATCCCCCTCCCTGGATGGCATTTCCCACCACCTCTCTGAGCGGCAGTGGAAGAAAACTGAAATTAAAAAAATGGCCGCTGGTCAACAGGAATGCATCAGTTCCAGGAAAGATTTAAAAAATCACATCCAGGAAAGCCTATCAGTCCTCTCTAGGAATTACTGTAAACTCTATGGTTTTACAATAGAGTTTGGGCTGATTCCTGGAAAGGTGTGATGTCAGTTCTGAGTTTTTCCCATCCCTGGTTTGCCAAATGGGTAGGTTAAGGCTCAGGGTGTGCAACTGACTCACAATCACCCAGTAGAATGGTAGAGCAGAGATTTGAATTTAGGTCTCCTCTATCACAGTCTAGCATGCTAACCAGTACATTCCACTCATCCACATGTGCTGAAGGAAAAACCATCATGGAGCCAAAAACAGTTCCTCTGGAGAAAATGGCTGCTTTGAAAGGTAGACTCTGTGGCACTATACCCCGCTGAAGTCGTTCCCCTACCTAAACCCCACCCTCTTTATGCTCCACCCTCCTAATCTCCAGGTATTTCCGAACCTGAGATCTGGCAATCCTACTGCAGCTTTTAAAGTGCCGTCTGCATTGAAAATGTAATTTAACAGGCTGTAATCGCTGTAGTAGCTGTTAAAACCCTGTTGGTCTGAGGCTGACATTGGTCCGCTGTTCCTTGCCACCGGGACGGGCCTGCTTCTCAGGATAGCATCCTATTCTCCATTGCCTCTGGAAGGTAAGCATGTGTTGCTGAAGTCAAGCGTTCCCCCGTGGAATGTAACAGCTGCAAATGTAACACTGCACTTGGCCTGTGTTCAGGTAGGGCCTCGGGGACTTCCTTACATTACTCTCGCACTCCTTTCCTGGAATTAAGCTGCTGAGCCACTCCAGTTCATTGCCACATTGATCTGGCTAACTTGACTCAGAGGCATTTCCCTTCACAAGTGACCGGGGTGTTAATTACAGATTGCAGACCAACAGCAAGGCAGCAAGCTCAGAGTTCCAACACTCCCCCTGGCCTACAAAATTGATTCAAGTGGTTCATTTCCCTAAATGATGGGATCCTGAGTTTCAGGCTGGGCAGGAAACCTCCCCTTCTGGTTAGAAATCCTTTGCCCCAGATGTAGGGACTAGCTGTGGTGAGTGATTCATTCGTACTACACAATCAAGAGCAGGAACAAGATCACCACTGTGCCAAGAGTTATGCCAGATACAGAATTAATTTTTTTAGCTATACAAGGTAAAGTATGCCATTGAGTTGCAGCTGACATATGCCAAGAAGAAGAGGAAGAAGAGGAAAAAGAAGGAGGAGGAGGAGGAGGAGGAGGAGGAGGAGAAGGAGAAGGAGAAGGAGAAGGAGAAGGAGAAGGAGAAGGAGGAGAAGAAGAAGAAGAAGAAGAAGAAGAAGAAGAAGAAGAAGAAGAAGCCGCATCACCTTCCAATACTATCAGTCTAAGGCCGTGGTGGCGAACCTTTGGCACTCCAGATGTTATGGACTGCAATTCCCAATTGGCCAGGCCGGGGCTGATGGGAATTGTAGTCCATAACATCTGGAGTGCCAAAGGTTTGCCACCACTGGTCTAAGGGCTGGTATTAGGGTTGCCAGATCCAGGTTGAGAAATGCCTGGAGATTTTGTGGCTGGAGCCTGAGGGGACTGTGGTATGGGGAAAGGAGTGATATCAGATATAATAGCAGGAGATCTCCAGCTACCATCAGAGAATACTTCCCAGAATGCACCTAAGAATATTCCCCAGAATCCTCTGCAACGCAAAAAGGTTCCATACAAGCACACCAGGGTTCCTCTGCAAACAAATCAAAGCAGAGAGGCACCCCCTTGAAAAACATTGCCTAAATGCCACAAGTTCTGTCTAGGAACGTGTGAAATGCTCCGAGTCATTTCTCAAAGCTCACCTGAAAACAATTTTATCTTCATTTCGGCTTCCTCTGAGACTCTGCCACAAAGGCTGCTGTGGTGGCTGTCAGGGATCCAAATCGGTGTCCTGACAGTATTATATTAATATTAATTTTAGAAGGGAGGCTTTACTGCTCCCCCCCCCCACACACACACTTTTTGATGAACAAAACAGACAGTGCCAGGTTTAGTGCCTCTGCATCCTTGGAGCTGACACTGATAGATGTCTCTTGCTCGAGGAAGGAGTGTTTTCCCTGGAGCCAGCCGATGAAAAATGAGCTTGCTCTCCCTGACAGGTTGCTTTGCCCTCCTTGAGAAGCCCTCTGCCTTCTGTCACATGTTTATCGTCTGCCTCATCAATTCAGGAGCCAACTTGATTTTTTTTTTGGGGGGGGGAAGGACTGTTTGTATGGCAAAAATTAAATAAATTGGCTTTTAACAGGCAGCAGCTCAGTCGTTTCAACAATTTGACCCAGGAAGAAGAAGAAGAGTTTGGATTTATACCCCCCTTTCTCTCCTGTAGGAGACTTACAATCTCCTCCCCCCACCCCCACCACAACAAACATCCCATGAAATGGATGGGACTGAGAGAGCTGCGCGGAGCTGTGACTAGCCCAAGGTCACCCAGCTGGCATGTGTTGGAGTGCACAAGCTAATCTAGTTCACCAGATAAGCCTCAACAGCTCAAGTGGCAGAGCGAGGAATCAAACCCGGTTCTCCAGATTAGAGTGCACCTGCTCTTAACCACTATGCCACTGCTGCTTTGGAAGCCTGCTTTCCATAGACTCAAAATTTTACGGCAGGGACTGTAGAAGATACCATATTCTGCCTCAACCAAAAATCCAGACAAATTTAGACTAAAGGCCTATCATAAGCAGCACTGAACACTTGTCAACTTCGATTTTTCTCGCCCAAAACGGGAGAGTACAGGTGTCACAATTTGATTGTGTGAATGTTCGCCTTTTTTTTTTTGCTCCTCTTTAAAAGAAGAGTTTGGATTTATACCTGACTTTTCTCAATGATAAGGAGTCCCAAATACCTTATGGGGTAAGTGGGGCTGAGAGAGTTCTGAGAGAACTTGTGACTAGCTCAAAGTCACCCAGCAGGTTCAATGCGGAGGAGCGGGGAAATAAATTCCCCAGATAAGAGACTGCTGCTTAAGTGGCAGTGGGGGGATTCAAACCCAGTTCCCCTGCTTAGACAATGCTGCCTCTCTCTAGCGCTGTTGTTACCACCTGGTTGTTCTTTTCCCTGCTTACTGTTTCTTTCTTCTTCCAGACTAGTTATAATGGGGGATCCCAGTCAATCAGGGAGCACATACTCAAAGGTCGAATCCCCACTACCGTCTTAGCCAGGTTTCAGAGCACAAACCAAGCAGGTTTGAGGTCATTTGTGTTCTGAAACCTGACTAAGACGGTAGTGGGGATTCAACCGGGGAGGTCGTCCCTCAAACCTGGTTAGTTTGTGTTCTGAAACCTGGCTAAGACGGTAGTGGGGATTCAACCGGGGAGGTCGTCCCTCAAACCTGGTTAGTTTGTGTTCTGAAACCTGGCTAAGACGGTAGTGGGGATTCGACCAAAGACAGGATGTCATTAGGCTGCATAACCAATCAGATCTGCTGACAGGATAACATTGCTTAGAACAAATGGAACAACTATGTGGGATGGGGTGTGGGGTAAGTGAACATTTGCGTAAGTAGAGCCAAACTTCCTCACAAACAGGAGGCAGTTTTAACACTGGAGAACTTGTCCACGAAAAATATGTAGGCGATTTGGTTCAGCCGTAAGGGTTTAACTTCAGAGGAAAGCTAAATGGTTTTGCTAAGGCAAGTGAAATTTCTCCGTAGAATGTTGTTTAACCTTGAACCACATAACTTGGCCAGAGGGTTTTTGTTTTTTTTCCTGAACTATCCATTCAAGAAAGCTAGCTTTGATAATCCTGGCAAAATTCCAGGGACAACTTTCAGCATCCTTAACCTGAATGAAAGGCAGGTGATATCCCTGAGTTGATTTCAGCTCTCTACCTAGGTGGGCTTTTTCACTGAGACAGAATTATGCACAAGCGTGCTATGTCTTGCACACTTGACATGTTGTTTTTTTAAAAAAATCTACTACCCAGTCAAACCAACAAGCTTTTATCGAAAGGAAAACGGAACTTCACCCCTGTGATAAAAACACCTTATTTTCTGCAAACATTCCATGGCACAGGACTGAATCTGAGGTTAATAAGAACATAAGAACATAAGAACTAGCCTGCTGGATCAGACCAGAGTCCATCTAGTCCAGCATTCTGCTTCTCGCAATGGCCCACCAGGTGCCTTTGGGAGCTCACATGCAGGATGTGAAAGCAACTGCCTTCTGCTGCTGCTGCTCCTGAGCACCTGGTCTGCTAAGGCATTTGCAAGCTCAGATCAAGGAGGATCAAGATTGGTAGCCATAGATCAACTTCTCCTCCATAAATCTGTCCAAGCCCTTTTTAAAGCTATCCAGGTTAGTGGCCATCACCACCTCCTGTGGCAGCATATTCCAAACACCAATCACACGTTGCGTGAAGAAGTGTTTCCTTTTATTAGTCCTAATTCTTCCCCCCAGCATTTTCAATGAATGCCCCCTGGTTCTAGTATTGTGATTCTAGTATTGTGTTCTAGTATGGTCACCATACACATTCTACCAGCATTTTTAAAAATTCAATAATGTGTACACTGGCTCGTAAAGAAGACATCTGAGCAGTCCTGACATTTTCATATCCAGCATTCCAGAAAAATGAAATTCAGGTGTATCCTACTTTACTTTCTGCACAGCCTTTGATCTAGGGGAGCCACAGGCAATCTTACTCAATCCAGTTTTGTTTTGCCTGGAAAATAATATAGTCTAACTCAAAATGCCGGCATGTTCCTATATCAGCAAATGCTGGCAAATTAAAATACTACTATGGAGATCTTGCCGTGTCCTTTTAAAAATGTCATGAATTTCACGGGCCAAATGTTCTCCAACAAGGGAAGCACGATGGAATGCATGGCTGGTTGCCAGATTTCACCCCGATTCTTGCCTGAAGCTTCTTTCTGGTTGGCTGGTCAGCTATCAGGATGGTGGGGAATGCCATCAAGTCACAGCCGGTTTACAGAGACCTTGTAGGGTTTTCAAAGCAACAGCTGAACAAATGTGGTTGACCATTGCCTACCTCTGCATAGCAACCCTGGACTTCTTTGACGGTCTCCCACCCCAGTACGAGCCAGTGTGGTATAGTGGTTAAGAGCAGGTACACTCTAATCTGGAGAACCGGGTTTGATTCCCTGCTCTGCCACTTGAGCTGTGGAGGCTTATCTGGTGAACCAGATTAGCTTGTGCACTCCAACACATGCCAGCTGGGTGACCTTGGGCTAGTCACAGTTCTTCTGAGCTCTCTCAGCCCCATCCATCTCACGGGATGTTTGTTGTGGTGGGGGGGAGGAGATTGTAAGCCCCTTTGAGTCTCCTACAGGAGAGAAAGGGAGGTATAAATCCAAACTCCTCCTCCTCTTCTTCTTCTTCTTCTACTACTACTACTACTACTACTACTACTACCACCACCACCACCACCACCACCACCACCATCACCACCACCACCCAGGGTTGCTGAGATTTGATGAAATCAGGCTAGCTAGCCTGAGGCATCAAGATCTGAATACCAGCTATCCTAACAGAAGCCAAATTCATTACTCTCTGGGCAACATCACCAGAAAAACAGCAATGGCCTTTCCTTATGAGCTGGCCAATAGGAACAAATGCTGATATTCTAGTATGCCATTCTTGTAGTATCAGCGCACCTTTTTTCCTGGAAGCTGGGGAAAGGGTGTTGCTCTATTTATCCTTAGTTCAGCAACGAAAACCTTGCTGTGCAGAAACATCATGCTGAATTGCAGCTCCACAAGACGCCTTGTTTGAGAATGCCTGGTTTAGGCCAATCCTCCAAAGCCAATCTTACAACTCAGGGGTTTTTCGAAGTCTCAAGTATTCCCCAGTGGAAATCCGAGACGGGGAGGGGGAAGGAAACCTCCAGCCGGCTCAGAATCTCAGGCACGAAACGGAGGCAGGCAGTTGTATGAAGCTCTTTGCCTTGGGCGGTATATAATTTAATTAGTCTTCAAAACCCTGAAGGGGTCACATGCCAGCCATTATCTCCTCCTTGCTGATCAAGTGGGTATCAGAGGTATGTGAGGGTGTCCCCAGGGCATGATAAGAAAATTTGTTTCTGAACCAGCAGCAGAAGGAAAAAAATTAGCAGGTTTTAAAGAGCAAAATGATGTCAAGAAGGAAGAAAGTAGATATTGTTTGCTTCAGGCCTAAGGCAAATAGCTTCCAAAAGATCCTCCCCCTGTAGCCTGCAATGTACCTGTTCAATTACCTGCTTATCTCAGGAAGTCATTCATTCCCATCACTACAGAGGCTTTCTGCTGCATCCCTGCATGATCACAGCGTCTCCCTTTTCAATCAGCCCCTGTTTGATAGTACCCTGTTTCCCCTAATATAAGACATCCCCAAAAAATAAGACATAGTAGAGGTTTTGCTGAAGTGCAAAATATAAGGCATCCCCTGAAAGTAAGACATAGCAAAGTTTTTGTTTGGAAGCATGCCCGACGAACAGAACACAGAAAAATAAGACATCCCCTGAAAATAAGACATAGCGCATCTTTGGGAGCAAAAATTAATATAAGACACTGTCTTATATTCGGGGAAACACGGTAGGTATTTCTGATGCATCTCTGTGTATAGTGTGTCAAAAAATTTTGCACCAGGTCATCTCAAAGTATACGGACCTGGGGGGAAGGAGGAGGAGTGTGGAGGTGATTTTCTACCCGCCCCCCCCCCATGTGACTAAATGGCCACAGCTCGGGGACATTTGACCCCATGTGTTCCCCTTGGTGGTACGCCCCTGGTCCCCTACCACTGCCTGCCATTGATTGGCAGAGGTTATCTGGCAACCTTACTTAGCTCTCAAGAACACAGGATCTAGGAAAACAGGGAAAGTTGGCAACCTTGGTCCCTGACTGATAGGAGAGAGAATGCAGGAGAGAACATAGCCCTGCTTCGTCTGCCTCGTGTTTAAGCTTGCAGCTGCTTCCCTGGTGTTGCGTGTGGGTTTTTCCCCCCTCAAGCAAAGATGATCTCTGTTACCGAAGCAGAATAAAGGTGAACATGAGTCACCAAAGCTGTTCTTTCTATTTCTCTCAGTTTTTTTCCCCCCTTATTTGTCAGAAGCCTCAAAAATATTGTGCCAGTTTGTTGGGCACACAACTTTGGGGAATCTAATTGCTTTGTGAGTCAGATTTGCTGGCATTATCTGCATCTCATTAACAGCAGTCAAAGAAAGAAAAAGGGAAGGAATTAAAATGGGAGCTAATGTTTTCTCTATTAAATGAAAGGGTTTAGCAGAACGGAGTGATAAAAAAAGTCTATGCAGCAAACATTGATCTTAGAGCTCAGAGCTCCACCCCTTTTTACACTTTTAACCACACCCACTGAGTATAACCATCTTTGCTCATAACCCTGGGTTTGAAGGAACACATATGAGGTCGTACCCTAAAAAAAGGTACCTCTGATCATGTTTGGAGTATCTCCTCCTGAAGCACAGTAGAGGAACAGAGAAGCACTAGGGGTGCACAATTCCTGGGACCCAGGTTGCTCTGAAGACCTGAGAAGCCTGCAGGCCTCATTGTCCTCTTCTGCAAGACCAGTTGGAAAGTTGTTTGCTGTCCCCCCTAATAGTTTACATCTCAGCATGAAGCAGCTAAGGTGCTTGTTAGGAATATAAAATTGTTCAACTTAAATTCTTCATTCAGCTGAAACTCATAGGAAATATTCTCCTATGGCTCCTACATACTATGGCTTCCAGTTAAGCAAAGGGTCCCAAGACAGATAATCTGGATTCCCAAAGAGGCCTTTTCCACCCAACATCCTTGAGTTCCTTCCCCACATGTGTGCATAATGTTCCTTCTCAGTGTTTGAACACTCTACCTTCGTTCCTACATTCTTAATTTCATGTTCTGAGGCAGGAAAATGTGAGTTTTAGATATGTAATAGCTATGTGGGTAGAGAAAAAGAATTTGCAATGGTATATTTCATCCCACTTTGTCCAAGAAATCTACCTGGCTAGCGAGAAGCCCCTGGTCATCTTGAAAGCAGCCTGAGCATCCCAGAACGGAACCGTTCCAGGCGAAATGCTCTGCTAAGGAGATGCACTTCAGTTTCCCTGTTGATAGAGCTGTAAACCATTGCCTGTAAGCCCATCGCAGGCAACCCTCTCACTTAAATCCCTCTTCTGCGGCAGAGATAGATTCTCTCCTAAAGTGCTTCGCGGATGGCAACAGCTGATTGCAGAGAGACTGGGGCTAAATTCCATAAAACTCTATTTTTATTTGCCTATAATAAAAAGCCTCCAAAAGTGGATGCAGTTACAGCTTGGCAGGCCCGCCTGGCAAAGACATATGCTTGCGTGGCATTTGTACACTGGCTCGGTTGAAGCCCTCACATGCTGCAGAAAGAAGTAATGGCTGGGCTTATTAAGATCTGGGAAAGCTTCGCTTTGAGAGCCAGCATGGTGTAGTGGTTAAGAGCAGGTGGATTCTAATCTGGAGAACTGGGTATGATTCTTCACTCCTCCACCTGAGTGGCAGAGGCTTATCTGGTGAACCAGATGTGCTTCCGCACTCCTACATTCCTGCTGGGTGACCTTGGGTTGGTCACAGTTCTCTCAGGACTCTCTCAGCCCCACCTCCCTCACAAGCTGTCTGTTGTGTTTGGGGGGAAGAATTAGGACTAATAAAAGGAAACACTTCTTCACGCAACGTGTGATTGGTATTTGGAATATGCTGCCACAGGAGGTGGTGATGGCCACTAACCTGGATAGCTTTAAAAAGGGCTTGGATAGATTTATGGAGGAGAAGTCAATCTATGGCTACCAATCTTGATCCTCCTTGATCTGAGATTGCAAATGCCTTAGCAGACCAGGTGCTCAGGAGCAGCAGCAGCAGCAGCAGGCCCTTGCTTTCACATCCTGCATGTGAGCTCCCAAAGGCACCTGGTGGGCCACTGCGAGTAGCAGAATGCTGGACTAGATGGACTCTGGTCTGATCCAGCAGGCTAGTTCTTATGTTCTTATGTTGTGGGGAGAGAAAGGGAAAGGAGCTTGTAAGCAACCTAGAGTTGTTGTTGTCGTCATCTTCGTCTCCTTCTCCTTCTTCTTCTGTCCAAACCCTACCCTCCTCAAGATCTACCCCCCATCCCAGAGCTGGCAACCCCAAAGGAAGTGGGAAGCAACTGGCAGTGTTCTGGCATGGTAACACCACTTCTGTCACAACCAGGTGAGGTCACCATGTCACCGGTGACACCGTGGCATTCGATCAAAACCACAGACTTTTCACCTGATGCTCGAGCCATTGCCAGTAACATGGCAACACCACTTCCAACTGTGCCAGAGGTAATGCCATCACTTTGGCAAGCAACAGGATCATCTCTTTGGCAAGCCACCCCCCAAAAACCCAGTTAGTCTATCGCCGGTTGGCAGCCTCGTGCTGGCAACCCGGCTGGTGTGTCACTGGCTGAATTTGCCTTAATAGCACATCTATTTCACACATCTGACAGTGTTTTCAAATCTGCTGCCTGCTTGAGTCACTTCTCCACAATGGCAAATAAGCTGTTTTGACATCCAGAAGTGGAAAATCACAGCTATTCCTGCTGAACCCGGCCTCTGGTTTTATTTTCTGCTGGTTAATTGGTTTTATCGGCTGTTTTGATCATTCGTTCGGCTGTTGCGCTTTGCTGTGATTTTCATTACCTCTTCCGCCATTTTCAGAGGCCACCCTGAACACCTCTCTTTTGGGAGAGACCGAGCATAAGAAGTTAAAAGAATCACATTTACATTTAAAAGGTGCATCTAAAATCGTAAGAACTTTCTGACTATCAGGGCTGTCCGACAGTGGAATTCTCTGCCTCAGAGAGTGGTGGAGTCTCCTTCTTTGGAGGTTTTTAAAGAGAGGCTCGATGGCCATCTGTCAGGGGTGCTTTGATTGTGTGTTCCTGCATGGCAGGGAGTTGGACTTGATGGCCCTCGGGGTCTCTTCCAACTCTATGATTCTATGATGCTACGATGCATCTGAACATGTTCAAAGTGACCATTCAGAGTCACTGCATGAGGAGAATCAGAATTTTTAATACTTTACTCCATGGGCCAAATAGCACCCCCTCCCAGATCATTTTGGGATTGGAAAATGGGAAAGATGAGGGATTTTCTCCAGATGTGCCACAGTCCTAATCAAAACTGGACACTGTGGTTTTAGAAGAAGAAAAGTTGGTTTTCATATCCCACTTTACCTTTTAGGATTCTTAAAGGGGCTTGCAATCACTCTCCCTTCTCCTCCCTCACAGATACCTTGTGAGGTAGGTGGGGCTGAGAGAGTTCTGAGGGAACTATGAAAGACCCAATGTCTCCCAGCAGGCTTCATGTGGAAGAATGGGGACACAATTCTGGTGCACCAGATTAGAGTCTGCCACTCTTAACCACTATGCCATGTTGGCTCTCAGAACTGCCTCTCAGAACAATAAAATCATAGAGTTGGAAGAGACCCCAAGGGCCATCAAGTCCAACCCCCTGCAATGCAGGAACACACAATCAAAGCACTCCTGACAGATGGCCATCTAGCCTCTCTTTAAAAACCTCCAAAGAAGGAGACTCCACCACGTTCTGAGGTAGTGCATTCCACTGTCAAACAGTCCTTACTGTCAGGAAGTTTTTCCTGATGTTTAGGTGGAATCGCTTTTCCTTCACCTTGAGCTCATTACTCTTTTGAACTGAAAATATCCCACAAGTCCAGCTTGACTGTTACATACATTGTGACCCCAGACCCAATCTGCACACTCTGTAATGTGTGCATTGGCCAGAACTGAATTCAGAAGGAGGGTTGGCAGGGCGGCTGGAGTTCTTAACAGTGCCTTTTGCAACAAAGGGAATAAAGACTGGAACGGATATGAAGGAAGAGCCTCCTCTCTTCCGCACTGCCCCTCACCAAAACCAATGAGTTGCCTGACCCCACGCAGCCGTGCACTGTGGCTCACTGGAATTTTTAGCGACCAGCTTCCCTTGCAAAGAACACAATGCAGTATTGCTGATACAATCAGCCGTCCATAAAATTACAGCTTCAGTACCCAGCCTGTGGAGCAGAGCGAGCCGCAGTTTCTTCCCCAGATCTCTCCGTGGCTTTGGCATTTTGCAGATCAAAGCTGAAAGCAAATATTGTGGCCGAGACCATGAAAGGTTGCAATTTGCGAATCATTTTGACACACAAAATAGTTTCCCAGTACTAAACCTCAGCTCCCAAAATATGGCTCCACTTGGCTGGCAGTGACTCAATTCAGAAGTTGTAGTTGTCCAATTAGAAACAGCGGGGCAGAAACAAACGTATCTGATCATCTCCTCCCTCGATATCGGTTGCTGAACATACTTTACTATAATAGGATAGAAGTACAGAAGCAACAAGAAAGGGCCATTCTGCCTGGCCTACTGCCCTCACTATGCCTCTGAGCAAATTGAGCATTATGTTGTCAATACTGGTTTTTTTGGCTCTAGTCCTAACTATACTAGCCCAGATTTGCTACACTGCTGTCTCCACATAGATTCACATAAGAGGTCCACATAGCTCCACATAAGAGCTACTGGTACTGCTAAAAAAATGGGGAATGGTGAAGAAACTGGTCTTTCTGCAGGATCTTTGTCACACAGAAATTCCAGAAATGTGACCAGAAGCCATTTGTGACCAACAGAAGTTGGCATGTATACTTCCCTTGGGTATAACTCCTTTACCTTTGGTGAAGATGAGCAACTCCAGATGATCAGTAGTTAAAAATTTTTTAATGAACTGTATTTTTTTTCCAGATTCATAATTCAGGAATTGCATAAATACCATTATCTGTGGGTATGCTGGCCCCCCTAATACCATTTTCGGATTTGCATTCTCTTCTCTCCCACCCAAGATTCCAGAACTATTTGGGTTCCATTATTACCTATAAGGTCCATTTTCCAGAGAGGCTGAAGTGGCTGCTTTTTTTCCCACCAAATGACACTAAATTTGGGAGGATATTGGTGTTGCCTGTCCACAGAGGTCCTGCCAAGTTTCAAGCAAATTTGATCAAGGAGTTAACTTCTATCGACCCATGAACAAGCTGCCCCTAGATATCCTAGTTGTCTCCATTATTTCTCATGGGGGGAAATTCAAGGAAGCCAACAGCCAAACACACAACAGTAATCTCTGGTAAAAAGCCTCCAATTGCAAACCAACAAGCCTAACAGAACCAATGTCAAACCAGAGAATCCCACCAGAACACAGGCAAGTGAGACTAATGTCAAATCAAAGAATCCACCCCAACAACTCTCATGTTTTCAAAATACCTAAACCCTCACCTGCAGTTAACTGTTAAAAGCATAATCAGACATTTTTCTTTAGAACCCACTCCAACAATGTTTTTTCAAAACCCAACAGGACACCACAAACCTCTCCAAAACACACAGCACAGAAAAAGCTTTAAAACAACTATAGGAGAACAGCTGGATGGATGCAAAAAAAGGTCAACTGTTTAAAATAGAAACATTTTTAGACAACCCCTTCTGCAAAAAAGCATACATCTGTTTTTTAAAATAAGAAAAACCTTGTAGAAACAGAACAAATGGAAAGCAACTCTAAAACAAGTCAATAGAACAGCACAAAAATAGTGCAAGAAATACTAAGAAAAAACTACTTTTAAAAGAACCAGATGGAGGAGGGATTGCTCCCCTCCCGCTGCAACTACAACATCTCAGGAAACGAAGAGCAACACAGAAAATCTTGAAATCATATTTTAATATATACAAATTAGAAAGCCAGTCCTGAAGAGGTTGAGCAGGCAAGCACAGAACAACATCTTCCCAGCAAGCAGCACTCCAAAAGATCTAGCCATGACATGGAGTCCAACTGCATGCTGTTTATCCTCTGCCCATGCTTAGAAAACCATGGAGGGATGAGAGTATCATCATGATTGGGCTGACAGCTCATGCCCTGCCCCCCAAGTTGGATCCCATTACTTGGGAGAACTGTCTCTCTCTCCCACCCTTCCTGTCACCTGAGACTCCTATATGCACATGGAAAAATGTAAGAAAAACAGTTCTGAGAGCCTTCAATTTTGGTCCTGAATATTCCCCCATGTACTCAATTATTTCCAGATTTTTCAGGGCCTGGTTATTCAGTACCTGAAAAACCTTTAATATCTTCTAGATACCCAAATATCCACTCCCCCACAAAAATCCAGTAAGATACTTGGGGGGGGGGGGGCATATATTTGGACCAGAGATACCTGAGTGCATATCCCTAACAGACAACCTCATGTATGAATGAGAAGAACCTTGTTAGGTTCCATTCCCCCCCCCCCGCCCCCATTGAGACTATCCCCAGTGCTAAAGAAACAACTCCAGCAGATGTGTGAGCAGATGGCTAGTAAAAGCTTCTGGAGGCTTATTTGCATAGTTGGTTTATAGAATATGATGAGGATGTCAATCATTCCAAAAATGCCTTCCCACAGCATGCAAAGCGCATTACAGATTTAAACAGCCACAACTACGAGCTGTTGGAAGCGGTGGCTAAATTTTTAAATGGTGTTATTTTAAATGGTGTTATTTTAAATGGTGTTATTGTTTAAAAGATATATAACCTTCTGTTTATCTGTAATGTGGTATATATCCAAACAAATTTGAGAGGGAGCAGGGACATCCCAATGCCCCTCCATCTACATGTTGGGAATCGGTCTCCATTTCCCCATCTGGGAACCATCTCCTGCAGCAGGGGCCAATATGAAGCAGAACTGTGTAGCAGTTAGAGAGTCACCCAGAGAGCTAGATGCAAGTCCCCAGTTTGCCATGACTGGCTTTGGCCTACTCACTCTTTCCCCCTCAGCATAACCTACCTCACAGGGCCATTTATGAGGATTATTTATTACCTGAGATTTTATAGAAGAGTTTGGATTTATACCCTGCTTTTCTAAACCCTAGGGAGTCTCAAAGCGGCTTAAAAATCCCCTTCCTTTCTCCCCCCTCCCCAACAGACACCTTATGAAGTCATTGGGGCTGAGAGAGTTCTGACAGAACAGTTTTTAACCTTATTTATTTATTTTACAAAACAGGACAACAGAGCAACAGAGAGTTGGCAGAAAAAAGAACGTCGGAAAGAGAGTAATAATATAAAGTCCCCCAAAACGATAGCATCCACAAAAAGGTGAAAGTAAAAAATCCAGAGAATGGAAGGGTGAAACAACGGAAAGGCATCTTCTATAAGCCTAATGGCTGACCCACATATTACAAGTATATCGATTTCAAATACCTTTAATGGCATATAAATAGTTTAAGATTAACTTAGCAGAATAATAACAGCCTTTACAACTTTACAACTTCTGACGAGTTAAAATAACACCATTTAAAAATTTAGCCACCGCTTCCAACAGCTCGTAGTTGTGGCTGTTTAAAAGATATATAACCTTCTGTTTATCTGTAATGCCTTCAGTTCCATGCAGGAAGGGGATTATGTGCTTCTTCTTACCTATCTCATAAAAAGGACAATTCAACAGCATATGAGATACTGTTTCCACAGAACCCATGCCACACGGGCATTTCCTTTCTTTATGTGGGATTCCAAGGTGGCGTCCAAGGCTAAAGGAAGAAGGCAGGGCATTACACCTAGCTAAGGTGATTGCTTTATGCCACCGGGCCTCAACCAGGAGATAAAGGTACTGGGCTACAATTAATCTATCCACAGGTATTCCCAGAGAGATCGGGGAACAGGTTTTATTAGCTTCCTCTAGCATCTGTTGAAACTCTCTGTCAAAAGATCTCTTCTTGATAGCCCCATAGACCTCCTGCTCTGTTAGCATTAGCAGGTCCTCCAAGGAAATGCCCAACTCATTAAGTTTGGCTTCGATTTTAACCCACTACTGGGTTGTGTGGAGGATGGAGCGTCCCTGGGATGTATAGTCCAGTTCTCCCCCCTCCCCAACAGACACCTTATGAAGTCATTGGGGCTGAGAGAGTTCTGACAGAACAGTTTTTAACCTTATTTATTTATTTTACAAAACAGGACAACAGAGCAACAGAGAGTTGGCAGAAAAAAGAACGTCGGAAAGAGAGTAATAATATAAAGTCCCCCAAAACGATAGCATCCACAAAAAGGTGAAAGTAAAAAATCCAGAGAATGGAAGGGTGAAACAACGGAAAGGCATCTTCTATAAGCCTAACGGCTGACCCACATATTACTGATCCTGGGTTGTATCTGGGCTAGTGGGTCAACAAAAAAAAACAAACACAAGAAGTCCCAAACCAGCTCACCAACTGAATTAACAGCTTCCAGAAGTTGTTGGCAGGGCTATGAACAGACCCTGTCTGCCCTAATGCCAACAATTGCCCACAATCACGTCTTTCAGTAAAGTACGGCAGACAGATCCCGAAGGCTGGTCTGTTCACAGTGCCATTTTCCCTGGACGACCAAAGTTCTGAGAAAACTGTGACTAGCCCATGGTCACTCCAGCAGGCTTCAAGTGTAGGAGGGGCACAAACCTGGTTCACCAGATCAGAGTCCACTGTTCATGTGGAGGAGTGGGGAATCAAACCTGGTTCTCCAGATTAGATTCACCAGCTCATAATCACTGTACCATGCTGGCTCTCTTTCCTCCCAAATGGTACCTCAAAGCTGATTAAAACATCCCCGCTACTTTATCCCTGGAACGACGACCCTGCGAGGCTGGTTACGCCACAAGAGAGGGACTGGTTCAAGACTCCCTCCCTCGGTCCGAATCCACATTGTGCTGTGATGTGCTCGTGCGTGTCCCTGATCGACTGCCATCTCCTATATAAAGACCCAAGGCCTGTCATCTCCACAGCAACTTGCATGACCCTTGTCTCTTGTATCCTTAGGGAATGAATGTAGCAACTGCCTGCTCTAATCAGACAGAGGCTCTGTGAGGCACGCCGCTGCCCTTAGCAGATGGGCAGCGAGGCCGCTGGATCCGATATCTTGGTGTACACAGGCACACAACAATCCAAGGTGTAATTGTTACCGACACGGATGAGTAGGGACGCATTCTTGCAAGAGGCCGCTGCTGGAAAAATCTCGGAATCAGTGGGCCAAAACAGAAGGCACATGTTGTAAGGTCTGGAAGCTAATTTAGTGGAAGGGGGAGGGAAATAGACCAGTATGGAGGTGGGAGAGTGGGTGGGTGGGGGGAGTCGAATGCCACTCCAGTCTGGCATGCATAATGTAGCCACTGCTTGACCGCTGGAGGATACAAGAGAAAACTGCCAAGCCAGCGTTTCTCCGGAGATCAAGAAAAGGGGAATCTCTCAGTAGCTGTTTCAGCTTTCTCTGCCCAGGGGCCGGGCGCTTCTGAATAAAAGATAGTGAGCAGAAAGGCAGACTGCTAAGCAACTGAGTCAGCTTCCCATCCGTCACCTCATCGAGCGCATACGTGCACATGCAACGCGAGGCAAGGGCGTGCTGATTCCCAGTGTTATTGCAGCGAATTATTCATGCTACGGAGAAAGGGAGTGTGCGTGGGAAGAGGGGTTGCTCCTGAGGCTCCGAAGGTCTTCTTTCCTGTCAGCTGGGAAATTGTGGCCTCCTTAAAAATGGGAGCTCCAACAGGGAAGATTGGTGCAACTGTTTGTGCGTTCTGAAAACTGCTTCAGGCGCTAAAGCCAGAGGAATGGGGGTTTCAGGGACATCAGCTGGTCAGACAAGGATATGGGAAACCCTGGTTCAAATCCTGCCTTGGAAGCTTACTGAGTGACTGGGGCCCAGCTCACTGTCTTGCTGCCTCCCAGGATTGTTATTATGAAGATAAAATGGACAAGGGGGAACAACGTGATTCTAGGCATTGTCAAAGGCTTTCATGGCCAGACTCAACTGGCTGTTCTGGGTTTTCTGGGCTGTGTGGCTGTGGTCTGGTAGTTTGTGCTCCTAACATCTCACCCCTGTGGTTTAATGGTTATGAGCAGGTGGACTCTAATGTGGAGAACTGGGTTTGATTCCCCATTCCTCCACCTGAGTGCCAGACTCTTATCTGGTGAACCAGATTTATTTCCCCACTCCTACACACGAAGCCTGCTGGGTGACCTTGAGCTAGTCACAGTTTTCTCAGAACTCTCTCAACCCCACCCACCTCACATGGTGTCTGTTGTGGGGAGAGGGAGGAAAAGGAGCATGTAAGCTCCTTTGAGTCTCCTTACAGGAGAGAAAGGCAGAGTTTAAATCCAAACTCTTCTTCTTCATCATCTATGGCTGCCATTTTCAGAGGTATGTCATGGGGAGAACTGTTTCACAGTGAGATGTTTTTCTGTGCCACAGGGAGAAGCACATCTCACAGTGACATGTCAGCCATAGATACAGGCAAAATGTTAACAACAAAAACTACCAGACCATGGCCACACAGCCCAGAAAACCCAAAGCAACTACTTTGATTCTCATTCGTGATAAGGGCAAGATGTGAACATCTAAATAAAAATAATAAGATGAGCATTTCTCTCACACAGAAGGGGGAAAATCTTTCAAAATCCTTGAAACTCCATCAGTAAGCCTATATGCTTGCTCTGTTTTTTACTTGGAGAAGGGAAGTTGAGATGGACACCCATTCTACCACACAGCTGCATCCATGTATAGTCTTATCATTTGTACCTTTTGACAGGAACTAACAAACTGAATTGTCCCAGGACAAAACAGCTTCAAACTTCATGCAACTGGCTTTTCCGCATGATCTTTGGAACAGGCATTCCGAACGAGGACCTATCAGCACTGGTGACAAATCTGGGGAAACATCTGGATGCTGAACTCTTTTGTTCATCTGGACAGGATCTGCAAGGACAACCCAAGGCAAACTTTCTCACTCAGGCCCCTTCCGCACATGCAGAATAATGCTCTTTCAATCCCCTTTCACAATAGCAAGTGGATTTTGCTCTTCCGCACAGTAAAATCCAGCTGCAAAGTGCTTTGAAAGTGCATTGAAAGTGCATTAGTCTGCATGTGCGGAAGGGGCTTCAGAGCAACTGTCTGCATGAGTTTTCTGAATCATCCTGCCTAATTGGGAAGAGGGTATTCACATACAGCGGGACAGGTGAGTGGTAAGCTGTAAGGCCCGGCGGTACAGGAATCAAAGGCAAAAGAGGTGACGCCAAATTTTATTTTCATGTAGGGGGTTACCAGATACCGCCTGACCACCAGCAGGAATAGAGGGCCTGGATTGCTAGATTCAGACTGTGAAACTCCTGGAGCTTTGGGAATGGAGTGTGGGGAGGGCAGAGTCATCAGTGGGGCACAATGCCATGAAGTCTCCCCTCCTTAGCATGCACTTCTCCAGGGGAACTGATCTCCGTAGCCTGGAGAAGAGCTGTGATCCCAGGAGGTCCCACATCACACCTGGCGGCTGGCATCCCTACCCCCACCCCCTCGCTGCAGAATGGCAAAGAAACAGTGGTTAAACTCAGGGCTGCTCTGACTAAAAGGGCAGCGATAATGGCGTCTGTTTGCCGCGACGATGTGCCCGAGGAGGAAAGCTGACATACAGCTCTGAGAGGAAGCGCGACACGGAGGTAATCAAAGGCTGTAAAATGATGAGAATTGTTCTTTCAAAAACCCTCGTTTCTGCCTCCCTTTGTTTCCCCATTTCTCTTCCCCTCTCTCTCCTGCTGCTTTCATAATGCATTCTTAGCAACACAAACCAACATTCAAGCAACAGAAAACTGGCCCCAAGGTACCATCCCATTAGCTCCACAATAATGAATAATATTTGGGGTGGTTTATGTTTTTGCTCTGTTTTTCCTAATAAGTTTCATCAGGGGGGCTGGTTCCTCGGCGGCCACGGGGGGCTCGGAACTGCCATTAATTCACCAGGGAAGCTCAGTTTCAGTGCCTCGAGGATGTTACAACTTTCAACAACACTTTTAAGCACTAAGCACCATGAGAAATGTGTACATATCATAAATATATGGGGGTATAGACTCTGCAGTGGCTAGACCTTTTGCAGAGGAACTTGGCTTCCACTAGAGTGTGCCATACCTCATGGTATGGTTTTATTATAGAGTTTCCAGTGATTCCTAGAGCTACACTACACCACTTCCAGGTTTCCCTAGGAAGTGACATAGTGGTTTGGTATTCTCCCACCATCTTTAACATTCTGTTTTATTACCACTATGTGGTATAATGGGTGGTGTTCCTTTGAGGGCAATCCTGCCCAGTAGACAGACCTAGGCCAAGAGCCCCAGAAGGACAGGGGGCACCAGGGGTGGCAGAACACGACCCCAATCATGGTCCTGTCTCCAGTGTTGCTACCCACAGCCTTCTTTCCTGGCCTGCCTCCCTGTTACTTCTCCTAAGAAGGATGGGAAAAGAGCAGGTGGCCCCCAATTCTGCCACTGCTAGGCTTTTCATTGGCCCAACTCTAGGTTGCAAACTCCCTGTTGGGAAATTCCTGGAGATTTGGGGGGGGGGGAGCCTAGGGAGCAGAGGGTTTGAGGAGGGATCTCAGCAGGTTTAATGCCATAGAATCCAAAGCAGCTATTTCCCCCAGGAAAATGAATCTCTAGCAATTCTAGGAGCTCTCCAGGGTGCTTATAGGACAGTTGGCAGGTCCTTCTCTTCTGCCCGGTCCCCTCCACTCTTTGCAAGTCCAAAGCACTAAGCACTCTCCAGCCATTCAAATGAGTTCTCAGAGCTTGACCACCAGACGAAAACATGGCGGTGTCCACGTATCTTTGGGGTTGCGCTATTTCTTTATAGAAATCTACTACTAGCTGCCTTGCAACCTTGCAGAACTCCAGGTGACTTCCAATATGAATTAAAAATAGTTATAAAGAAATAAAAGGCCACAGTTTTGAATCTCCTCTTACTTTGTTTATTTATTCCCTGTGTGCTTATTTTCCAACCGTCACCAAAATCCCTGGGCAGGGTACAATCCTAAAAACACCATAAAAGCAATCATAAAACCATCATAATATCTCCTTTAAACACCATCTCCCATCACCCATCACCCACCCCAACCCCTCCTCCTAAGAATACATAATCATACATCCCCCTGAATTACCCCCGACACATTTCAGACATTGAACTGGGGCTGAACCAATTGGAAGCCAGTACAGGTGAGCAGGTACCAAATAAAAGGGAGTGGAAGGGGGGGAGGAAAGGGGAGGCACTGCCCAGAAGGGATCCCCGTAGTACAGAGAGTCGACTTGACCAGGCACCTAAACTCTTGCAAACTATCATTTAGTTCAAACTAAAGTAGTCCGAGCCAGTCCTACATGAAACCCTCTTTAACAGCCTCCTGGAATTCCAAAGTGAGGGGGCATGCGCTCTCCTGGGGAGGTTGTTCCATAATCATCGGGGCTGCCATCAAAAAGGCCCTCTCTTCTGTGCCCCAGATGAGCTGACCTGATTGGTTGGACAGTAAGAACGGCTTCTCCCTGTAATCTCGATTCCTAGGCAGGAAAGTATAGAAGATGATCCTTCAGATAACCAGGTCCCAAGTCATGTGGGACGTTAAAGGACTAAACCAACACCTTGAACTGCACTCAGGAACAGACTGGTAGCCAAAGTAACTGCTGTAATATCAGGGTCACATGATGTTAGTAGCTGGCCCAGACCAGCAGTCTAGCCACCAGCTGCAGCTTTCAAACAGTCTTCAAGTGTAGCCCTGAGTAGAGCACATTGCAGGAGTCCAGCATAGATGTAACTAAGGCATGTGGCTAGATCTAACCAAGCCAAGAATAGATGCAGCTGATGTCCTTTTGTCCACCCTGGGCATAAATTAAAAAATCTCTATCATGTCCCCATTTGGTCATCTTTCACCTAAACCTAAAAAGCCTCAAATGCTTTAGTCTTTCCTCATACAGAAGATGTTCCACCCCTTTGACCATTTCATTGTCCCTTTTCTGCATTTCCACCCATCTCGTAGATATCTTGTTTGCAAGACTGTTGACATCCACCAAAAGCCCCTAGGCAGAAATACCTTTTTATACCACCCACGTCATGTTGATTCATCATTATATATTGCCACAGTGTGTATTTTGCTATGCGTTCTGCTACTGTCTTCCCATGGCAACAGGCCCAGGCCTCCAGAATTCAGATCTGGAGCCACCATGGTATAGTGGTTAAGAGTAGTGGACTCTGACCTGGAGAAATGGGTTTGATTCCCTGCTCCTCCACATGAAAGCGGACTTTGATCTGGTGAACCAGGTTTGTTTTCCCACTTCAACAGGCTGCTAGGTGATCTTGGGTTAGTCACTGTTCTTTTCTAACTCTCTGAGCCCCACTTACCTCACAAGATTTCTGTTGTGGGGATAAACTGTGTATTGTGGGGAGAGGAAGGGAAGGAGTTGGTAAGCTGCTTTGAGACTCTTTGCAGTTGGGAAAAGTGAGTTATAAATCCAAACTCATCATCATCTCTAGCCAGTCCCTCACAGCCTGGCCCTTTAAAGAAGGGGTAATCGGATTCAAATCCAAATGGAGCCTCACCACCGATTTCTTTCGAGGCCTTGTGTTATTGGCTGTTTGATATGCAATCCCTTCCTTAATTATCCATATCACAAGTTCTGTTTTTTTCACCATATATCACAGCCTGATGTACAAACATGTTTGAACAGGCTCACAGCCTCCCAGGATTCAAGGAAACGTGGTGCCAAAGCTGGGAAGCCTGTATCACAGAACTGTGAGCCTCTAGTCCACATGAGCAGATAAAATTAACTCCACTCTCCAAATTTACCAAAGCCTAGGGTTGCCAACCCCCAGGTGAGTCCTGGATATCTCCCGGAATGACAACTGATCTTCACACTACAGAGGTCAGTTGCAGGGGAGAAAATGGCCACTTCGGAGGAGGAGGAGGAGGAGGAGGAGGAGGAGGAGGAGGAGGGAGGGGGGAGGAGGAGGAGGAGGAGGAGGAGGAGGAGGAGGAGGAGAAGAAGAAGAAGAAGAAGAAGAAGAAGAAGAGGAGGAGGAGGAGGAGGAGTTTGGATTTATATCCCCCCTTTCTCTCCTGCAGGAGACTCAAAGGGGCTTACAATCTCCTTCCCCCCTCACAACAAACACCCTGTGAGGTGGGTGGGGCTGAGAGAGCTCCGAGAAGCTGTGACTAGCCCAAGGTCACCCAGCTGGCGTGTGTGGGAGTGTACAGGCTAATCTGAATTCCCCAGATAAGCCTCCACAGCTCAGGCGGCAGAGCTGGGAATCAAACCCGGTTCCTCCAGATTAGATACACGAGCTCTTAACCTCCTACCCCACTGCTGCTTCCTGAGGACTATTTCCCCAGTGATGTTATATTACCCTGTCTGGCCACTTGCAACTCTATGACCACATCCTGCCTTCCCCAGGGTGCAGCCCCAAATCTCCAGGGATTTCCAAATCCAGAGCTGGCAACTCTACAGGGATATGGACACACCTAAGCAGGTTTTCATGTGCTGGATTGGTAGAGGCAGGCACAAATTGGCAACGTGACTACAATTTTCTGGACACAGTGAAAGGTATACATGAATACCTCTTTTTTAAAAAATGCCAGGGATCAGAAGAGACAGCAGGACCTTGATTTTATGTTTGTCCCACTGCTTCCCTTTGGCTTGATTTCAGCTCCATATGTATTTCATTGGGTGAGAGCCAATACCTTCTACTTGTGACCTCCTAGATTCCGCCACGACCGACCCACTAATGTCTGCACCACAGCTAGAATTTCCTGCTCCTAAAGACCATGGGGACAGCAAACATCTGAACAAACATGCAGGCTTATCTGGTATTCCATGCAGCCAGCTGTAGCAACCAAATGCAAACACACAAATCTCACGACATCACGAAGAAAACACTGCCACCCATCTTGGAATAACTTTGTCCCTAATTTCGTTAGGTCGTTTGCTTTAAAGTAGCTAATTTGCAAAGCAAGTCCAGGGCTGGAAGGAAACAGAAAAGAACAGGTGGGTATATTTTTCCACTCTGTGCACCATTTTGACATTGAAAGGAACTAGCTTTAAATGTCCTGTCTGTTGCACTGATGATAAATGTTATATGCCAGGGCTGCCATTTTATCTGTATTTTTTTGCCAGTTCGTTTTATTTATCCTGGAAAATCTTCCTGAATGATTGTTAGGATTTCAGGCTGAGGCTAGACACTCGCTTACTCAGACAGCCCACACTGTTGAAGAGAAACGGCTCTCTTGCAAACTCTTCCAACATGAAGGTTTGGGAGGAAGCGGTTCCGACCCACACAGGCGCGCACACACATTCCTTCCAGCAGCCGAGGAACAAAAATCAAACATCAGTTTTATATGACTTTGCAGCAACGATTTTTAAAAAAAATGTTGCATAACGCCTCCACACCGGCACTCTTAAAGAAGGGACACAATTAGCTCCAGCATCTGGAGATGATTTCTTGGTCTGTCACTCATATCCACAAGAGGACCATGAAGCACAGCCCACAGTGGGCTAGGAGAATCGTGAACAGCTTCTACCACAGCAATACGCCCTACTTTCCGCATTCCTGTGCACGAAATTTTCAAACAGCCCCAAACCCAAAGTATCCTCCCGTGTGAGGAGAAACAAGCCCAAATGACCAAGGAAAGGGGGGCATGAGGGGTCGGGAGAGGCCTGTAGAACAGCTCGAGAGCAGCTTCTTCCCATTATAGGACCCTGCACACCACACCATTGCCTTGCGCAAACCAAGCAATGCATCTTTCCCGTCCCGACGACAATGTGTCGTGTGCAGGAAACAAGAGCGAACCAGCTTAACCCAGCCTATGAAGGAGAAAATGGCCTCGAGGGTCTGAACACAGACACATGCCATGCAGCAAGCAGGATTGTTACAGTTTAGCACAGCATCTCAAGATGAAGGTGATGGATTCGATTTCTGAGATGTCTCGTTAAAAGAGTTTCGAAAAGCAAGTGCTGCAGAAATGCAATTAGGCAGAGTCCAGAACGCCAAGCTAGAGGGACCCATTATCTGATTTAGGGCTGTTCCTTGAAACAATAATCTACAGTCATTTCTGATGCTGTGAAGCAGGGCCGGGGGGCGGGGGGTGTGGAGAAAGGGAGATTTCAGGAGGAAGTCATACCGAGCCGGCAAGTTAAACATAAGGCGTCATTTATCAGTTTTGTGAATCGCACCAGTGTTCAAGGGAAGGCCATGACGGGATACTGAACCTCGAGAAAGCCAGGGAGTCCACCGATCCATCAAGAGCCAGTCCTTGAATTATCTGGGAATTGACAGCCGTCACTGAGCCAAGCTCAAATCAGCATCCTGCTTGAACCAGAATGGGGTTTTTTTTAACTCCTCGAGATCCACAGGTCAGCACGTGGGGACTGGACCTTAGATACACAGCACCCAACCCTAGGTCCCTCGGGACTGGAGGAAGGCAGAGAAATTACGGCAGGGTGTCAATTGCTGGGACAGTCCTGAGTCCCTTCTGCCTTAACACCTGGTCCCCTATTCCAAAAGAACAACATGAGGCCCGCCTCTCTCTCTCTCTCTCTCTCTCTCTCTCTCTCTCTCTCTCTCTGTGCAAAGCATCCAAACTCCTAAAAGGGCCTCATTTTCTCCTGTGAAAGAGGGAGGCATTTTGTTCACAGGTGGAAGCCAAAAAAAACCGAGTTTGGTTCCACGCTTCCGTCTAACACAAACCAGGCGTCTGCTGCATCCCAGTGGAGAGACACATGAAGAACAACTCTGCTTTTACTATTTCTCTCCCCCGCACACACACATGCTCGAGTCTTGTAGCAACATCTGATCTTCAAGGAACAGCAAACCCCCTTCCGCCTACAAGTCGAGCTATCGAACCGCTAGCATGTCGGGGGACATTTTTGCACGTGTGTTCTTCCCAGAGCCAAAGGGCAGGCCAGCCAAGCTCAGCATTCCTCCCAGCACACTTATTCCCAGCCAGTAGGTGGAGAGAGCATGATCATCTTAAGCCAAAGCAAAATCCTAATCATTTCAAGACGAACCACAATGAGGTCTCACTGTTCGTTTAATCAACTTTCTACCCTTTCTCCTTCCCCTGATTTGAGCGCACCGAGATGCCAACTGCAGGCGCCATGCCCAGAGCACATGTCTCTGGGTGTGCAAGACGGCTGTTGCATAAAACTCCCCTTGAAACTTAAAAGAGTTACCTCTTGCCTGTACATGGAGGTCTGTTAACCATTGGCAGGCGAGTTTGCACAGGCTTGCAAGCGCCTGCCACTCTGATGCGCCGATTCCGCTCCTCGGCAGTCTTATGGGAGCTGATCAGGCGGTCTGGACTCCGGTCTGTGCTCCCCCTCCCCTTTTCATGCTCGGCACACTTTCTTGGGAGTAAGACCTACAGCACTCCAGGGTAAACATGCCTCCGGCTGGAAGTCTGGAGGGAGGCAGCTGTGCAAACGCACCCACCTAGGGAGATCTTCTCAGCTCGCATAAAAGCACTGACCCCAATTCTAGATCGGAGGCAGGGGAAAAAGCCAGCCTCAACTTCAAGGGCAGCCCCCAGCGGGGTGCAGTCCAGTTTGGAAGGAGGTGGGCCGAGGTCCTTTCCCTGAGCATCTTCCCCTTCCAGAACCAGAGAACTGAGTCTCCTCTGTGCCACTGGAGCAAGTCTGTGCAACCTAAGAGCGACAGAAGGGAGTTTGCCCTGCTTTGGGAGGTTGGCAGCCGGACCCTCCATTCTCTCTCTCTCTCTGTCTCTCTTTTACAAGAAGTTATGCAGAAGGTCATCTACAGCACACAACACACACACACACAACCCACACACACCAATTCTTAAGGAGAAACCTTGGGAATCAGCCACTCGTCCGAGCATCCCTCAAGTCCCCCCCAAATCTCCCACAACGAACGCATTCATACCCTCCCCCTGACTAAAAGCGCCCTCCCCATTGCAAAAGGTACCCCTTCCACACCCCCGCCCCCCACGCCGAGATCTCTTACCTGGAAACTAAAAACTGATGTATCCACATTGTCACGTCTTGGATCCCAGGAGTGGGGGGGCGGGGGAGGATCAGATGCTCACAGCCCCGCCATGTGTGCTACTAGAGGGGTACATGGGGGGGACGCAGTCCTGCGGGTGGGGTGGGGGGGTGAGGAGGGTCCTTCGCTTTGGATCAACTGGGGTGGGGGGAAATCAACCGGAGGGGCTGAGAACCGAAGAGTTTGCAGGCACCAAAGCCGGGTCCCGATTCCAGCCCCTGAAGGGGGTGCAGCCTATGTCTGTCCCGGCATGGTGGCCCCCCAAAAGTGGGTGCGCAAGTTGGGAGGTAGGGAGGCGGGGGAGTGGGGCTCCCCTCTAATCCTCCCCCGACCGGGGGTCCCTAGGCTGGTCCCCCTCCAAGGGAGCCCCGGGGACCCATGGACACCCCCCTCCCCGAAGAGGCCGCCGATGGATGTCCTGGCCCGGGCTGCTGCTCCTCCAGCCGGCCGGCTGAACGGTCTCCGGGAGCCGCAGCTCGACGCTGCCTCCGAGTCGCTCCTTCGCTCCGCCGCCGCCGCCGCCGCCGCCGCGTGGTCCAGCCCTGCCTGACGTCACCCCCAGAGCTGGGGGGGGGGGTTGAACCCCGGGATCAGTGAGCCCCCCCTGCCGGCCGGGAGAACGTGGGGGCAGGCCCTACGGAGACGTAGGAAGGAAGGAGAGGCAGTGCGGGCTAAGGGTTAGAGCGCGGCGCACCTGAGCCGAAAGCTGGCGGCCGTCAGCGAGTAGTCGTAGTCTTCGTCTCCAACAACCCGCTCCTTGCCCCCACTGTTTTTTGTTCCACATCAGCTAGGATTTTGAGGTAGACTGCTCCTGCACCTGGAAATTACCTGGAACTAATATAGTTAGTAGATATATCCCTTTAAATAAATGCATCTATGCTGCATCTTGTGGCAGCGAGTTCCGTGGTTAATGCTCCTCGCTGAGAACGGGGGTGGGTAGTACTGCTTTTTGTACTATGCAGATGTGGGCCAGCTGCTCAAGGGATTCGATTTTCCAGCAGCGTTGAAAGAGAGAGCCCCTCGCTCGACTAATGCAATCGCATCTGGCAGCAGGTTCCGTTGAAAACAGCGGGGTCTGACGTTCACATACATGTACCCAGAACTGGGCAGTGAGTGAGGGCAGTGGATGGAGTGTCAGGTTGAAATTGAGCTCCGATCACGGCTATAAAGATCACGGGCACTCTTACCAGAGTGAAGATCCTGCTGAATTCTTTGAGATTTATTTTGGGCTATGCACAGTTAAGGTTGCAGAATGTATGGCCTTGGGCCTCCGTCCCTATGGCTCAGGCCCACCTCGCAGGGCTATTCTGAGCATGGTTTTGGAGAACAGCTCTCTCCCTCTGCCCTACGACAGTTCTCTCTAGCTTGAGTTATGACTATTGCAAACCCCCCAGGGTTTTACCCATGTCCTGTTCTAACACTGCCGCAGAGGAGAACTCAGTGCATCCTTGATATTCCTAAACTGATTCAGTCCTCTGGCTAAAGTATCTTCAGTGGAGGGGGTGTGGTCAGAAAGGAATGGTAAAGTTGTATATTGATGCTTCGCTTTTCTCCCACAACGGCGCAGTTTACAATCTCATTCCCCTCCCTCTATTTGATCCTTACAACCACAGTCCTGCGAGGTAGGCTCGGTTGGGAGAGAGATTGACCCAAAGTCACCCAAGGAGTTTCCAGAGAGGGGATTTGGACCATCCTAGTCTAATCAGCGCATCCCATCAGTGCCTAATAGAAAGTCAAATGGGGCATTGTGGGGCAACATACCTGTCTGAAGGTGCCAATCTGCTTGGGGCAGGCAGAAGGAGAGGCATTGCCGTTTATGCGCCACATGAATGCGATGGCGAAGAGGGCAGAGAAGAGGCAGAGAAGCTGCAGTCCTTTCAATTCTCTTTATTATCCGCTCAAAGGACGTCTTTCAATAATACAATGCCATTAAAACAAACAGCTTGTCGTATTTGCACATGTTTAGTTAACAGAATGTCTTTGTCATCTAAGATCTAATCTCAATGGCGACACCTTTAAAAAACCACCCACGTTCCTAATAATATAAACATTGACTACTGCAAGAAAAAAAAGATAACTAGATCTCCCATTGGTTAGCCAGGGTGGAAAGATTCCTCCAGATCGAACCATAAAGATTTGGAGGAAAAACCTCACATCTGCACTGGATGGAACATGGTATCAGTGGTGAGACTGGGAATGGGGGGGGGGGGTGTAATTTTATGTACTTCTTCACATGGAAGACAAGACTCAGGTTTGAATCTCCATTCTGCCATGGAAAATGAGTGACTGTGGGCCAGTTACACGCTGTTAGCCTTGGGGGTGGGGGTTGAACCCACTCAAAGACTGGCAAAAGATACAGCACTAATCCCTGCAAGGTGGACCAAGCTGGACTGAAGGGGAATTAGACTGAAATGGACCAGGGATTGTGGGTCACGATGCTAGGGGTTCCCAGACACAGCCAGCTGTTCCATGTCAGAATTATGACCTGTGATTCCAGCACTATGGCCCAGATCCATGCATTATGGCCCAGATTGCAGACCTCTCTGCCCCAGAAAACGTCCCTGGGGAATCTTGTTCCTACTTTCCAGTACTTTGCAAAAACTTTCCTGTTTTTCAGGGCATTCAGTAAGTTCTTGCCTTGTTATCAAATACATTCTTATTTCACTTTTCCTCTAAGGGGGCTCAGGGTGGTAAACACTGTTGTCCCTTCATGTAGAACTCACAATAACCCTACAAAGTACGTTAATTTGGCCCAAGGTTCGTGTGCTTCAGAGAGGGGTGGCGATTTGAATCTGGGTCTCCTGAGGCCAACACACTAACCACTGCCCTGCTGTACCTGCTGATTTTGCTGTGGGTACGGGTAGTGATAACATTTTTCCTGGCTATTTTTAATAGATTTTTAATCATCTTTCTGTTATGTCTCTTGGTGCAGCTGTTGTTCGATTTTTATTTTATTATGTTACATTGCTAATTTACAATAACTGGAATCATGCGGCATCTTAAAAATTAACAGATCTGTTATTGCAGCAGCAGAAGCATTTATGCAAAAATATATTTTAGAAGTATTTGTTGCAGTGGAATATAACTGGCTGCCTCCTCTAGTGTTTGTAAATGGTGGTCCTTTTTAACCATCTCAGATGCCAGCAGGAAGTCTGAACGTAAACTTCTTAAATACATGCTGCTGGAGTCACCACCACATCTTGTGGCAGTGAGTTCCACATACACGCTGCATGAAGAATGGACCAACTTTCAATCTGTTAGATGATCCTAAGGAATAGCATTATAAATGAGGGCTAAAAAAATACCCAGTCTTTTTCATGCCATTCACAATTTAGAAAACCTTTCTCAAGTACCACCTTCTATTTAGTGCTTTGATTGTGGGTTCCTGCATGGCAGGGGGTTGGACTTGATGGCCCTTGTAGTCTCTTCCAACTTTATGATTCTATGATTCATGTGTTTTTCTGCACTAATAATTTTTTTATGGTAAGAGTTGTGCAACTGTGGAATCAAGATGCAGTAAACTCTCTCTCACTGATAATCTTCAAGCAGTGGCTGGACAAACACTTATCTGGGATGCTCCAGGATGACCCTGTCTTGACCAGCAAGTTGGACTAGTTGGTCTGTCTGGCCTCTTCCAGCTCTATGATTCTATGAAAATGAATCTTCAGCCTGTTCTCATAAGGAAGCAATCCAACTCTTTGGCTTTTTCTGTAAATGAAAAGAAAAGAAACCCAAACAGCGATGCAATAGGGTTGATCTTAGATTTGGGGGAGAGTTGAGTTTAGATCCTCACACAGTTGTGAACCTCACTAGCTATCCTTGAGCCAGGGGATGTCTCCTTGCCTAAGCCCTTTCCGCACATGCAGAATAATGCGCTTTCAATCCACTTTCAATCCACTTTGAAGCTGTGCGGAACAGCAAAACCCACTTGCAAACCATTGTGAAAGTGGATTATTCTGCATGTGTGGAAGAGGCCAAACCCACCTTGCAGGGCTGTCGTGAGGAATAAAGAGTGCCTAGGTAGGCCATCTGGAAAATAGTTTTTAAAAACACATAGATCTGCAAACTGGATCAGTTGGAAGAGCAGAATGTTACATAATTACATAAAGTCTGTGAGTGCGAGAGAGATCTTGAGAAGGAGGGGAAAGAATTTCAACGTTAATGCCATAATATAACAGAAAATGAAAGACGCAGGGTGGGGGGTGGGCAGGGAGTCTTGGAAAGGAAATTCACCTGTTCCGTGCATCCATTTTGCTGCCTCTTTAGGATTATGCTCTGCAAAGGTTTCCAAAAAGCGAGGGGCGGGGAGGGGGGATTGGGATTGGGTTGAATGATGGGGTTGCCATGGCAACTGGGAGGAATGTTCTCAACCAGGTCCCCAGAGATGAAGCAGGAGCGAGGGAGGGGGGCAGCAGATTTGGCAGGGACTGGCAAGGTGGGTCACGCTCGGGAGTGGTGGGTAGTGGTCTCCTTTTGCAAGCCCAACAGGCAAAGCCATTTCAGCACTTGAGTCACATTTGCAAGTGTTGTCACAAGTCTTTGGGGAGTGAGTTTAAATAGTATTACCACCAGCCTGTTTTTGGAAGGGTGTTGAAAACTCAGCAGGAAGAGCTGCGGGGACTCTGGAGGAGGGGGGGGCAACGGAAGAAGCCGGTCGCCTTAACTCCCTTGCAGTCATCCTTAACTCCCTTAACTCCACCCCCGCCCCCAGACATGAGAGTCAGCGTGGTGTGGTGATTAAGAATAGGTGGACTCTAAACTTGAGAACAGGGTTTGATTCCCCACTTCTCTACATGAGCAGATCTGGTGCTCATGTAGAGAAGCAGATCTCTTATCTGGTGAACTGGATTTGTTTCCCCACTCCTCCACAACAAGTCTTGGGCATTCCCACGTTTTAATCTCATCAACTCATTTTCCCACAGTTGCTTTGTTCCAGGAAGATTGCCCCTCTTTTCATCGTCAGAGGGTAAATTTTCCCTATAACTAGACCCCCCCCCCCCCAATCCATGACGAATCAAACTTTTATGTCTTTGAGCCTGTGAAGAGCACAGGTTTCTTTTCTCATGCTCTTTGGACCTCTTCACTTCTGAAATGGTAAATATCACCCTCACAATAAGCTGAACTATCCCCACTATTCCTGATCTCTCTGATGTGGAGGAGTGAGGAAACAAATCCAGTTCACCAGATAAGAGTCTGCTGCTCGTGGAAAGGAGCCTGCTGGGTGATCTTGGGCTAGTCACAGTTCTCTCCGAACTCTCTCACCAGGTGTCTGTGGTGGGGAGAGAAGGGGTAAAGGAGTTTGTAAGCTCCTTTGAGTCTCCTTACAAGAGAGAAAGGCGGGGTATAAATCCAAACTCTTCTTCTTCTTCCAATCTCAGCTTGCTTCTATCCTGTGAAACTGCACCGGTTTTCACAAGGTTGAACTGTCATGGTGCTAACCGCATCCACCATTTGGTTGCCTAGAGCAAGCAGAAATTTTTACCAGAGACTAGGCCATGAACCCAAACCTGGATAGGCTTAGGCTAGCCTGATCTCATCAGAACTCAGAAGTTAAACAGGATCAGCCCTGGCAAGCATTCAGATGGGAGATCTCCAAGGAATACCATGGGCATGACAGGGAGACAGGCAATAGCAAGCCACCACTGAACGTCTGTTGTCGTGAAAACCCTGCAGGGTTGCCATAAGGCAGCTGAGACTTGGGGGCAAAAAGTACAGTACAAAAGTTTTGTGGTTGGTTAGTAGCACATGACCTACACACAAAGATGCCCCTGCTGACATTAAGTGTAATTCTGTCGAGGTCGATAATGATGGATGGTTTTCACATCACCTACTGCCTGATCCGAGCTGCCACGGGGCAGAGAGTGGTAAGCTGCAGTACTGCAGTCAAAAGTCTGCTCATGATCTGAGTTCAATGATCCCAAGGGAAGTCAGTTTCATGTAACCAGCTCTAAATTTACTCAGCTTTCCATCCTTCCAAGGTTGATAAAATGAGGGCCCAGCTTGCTTTACCAAAGAAGAAGAAGAAGAAGAACAACAACAACAACAACAACAAGAGGAAGAGGAGTAGTAGTTTGGATTTATACCCCACTTTTGTCTCCTGTAAGGAGACTCAAGGTGGCTTACAAGCTCCTTTCGCTCCTTTTCCTCATAACAAACACCTTGTGAGGTAGGTGGGGCTGAGAGGGTTCTGAAGAACTGTAACTAGCCCAAGGTTACTCAGCAGGAATGTAGGAGTGCAGGAACACATCTGGTTCACCAGATAAGCCTCTGCCACTCAGGTGGAGGAGTGGGGAATCAACCCTGGTTCTCCAGATTAGAATCCACCTGCTCGTAACCACTACACCACCTGATCCATTTACCTGGAGATGTTATGAATTGTGCCTAAGACCCTCTGCATGCAAAACAGATGCCCCCCAAACTCAGGTGTAACTCCTTCCCAGATGACTTTTCAGCTGCTTGGGAGGTAGAGAGTCGGCCGGTCAAGCATGGGCTGATTTTTATTGACAATACGTGGGAGTAGCTTTTTCTGTTCATTGAAATCCTCAAAGCAGCACGCAAGGAAAAAGCAACATACAAGCAAGCATTTGGTTTAAAAATAACGCAGACGGCACGAAGGAGGGCATTCTGGGAAAAAGCTCCTCTTGAAGGATTCCTGCCCTACCATGTGGCTGTGACAGGTACGGAGCTCTGCCGGGAGGGAGGGGAATTTGTGATGCCCCTTTGGAAACACCAAGTTGAGCTGGAGGTCTTTTGAAGATGGGTAGCCACGGGCAGGCCACGCTCGAGCATCTGAAGGAAGGAAACGTTGACCTGGAAAGATGTTGCCACGCTGGCCAAAAAAGGGGAAGGAAGATGCACACAGCCAGACACGTGCTGGGGGCAAGGCAATGCTCAGATGCGCTGCCAGTATAGCCAAAGCTTGCCTCAGACCCAGATAGTGGCGGGTGGGTCCAGGAGAAAACGACAGGTATAAGCTGCACCAGTCACCTTCTCTCACATCACCACCTGCACCTCGGGGGCCCAATTTGGTCCTTGGGGCACAGAACCAGCTTAGATCTGGCACACTGCTGTCCAATGTCGTGTGGGATTTCCTACCCCTTCGCTGTGTAAAACCTACTATCCATTATTTAAAAGACTGTCAGCATTTGAGAAAGGCTGGGGTTAGCACGGGAGAGAATTGTGCCCCTCCTCCGAGAAGGAATTCAGGGCAGCATCCACCACGGTCCCTGGGCTGGAAACCTTTTAGAAATTTTGCAAGGTCAGCCACTGCTTGTCCACGTGCCTTTTCTGCTGTGGATGCGGCCTTATGGAGCCGCCTGCTTGATGAGGTCAGGAAGGCTCCCGTTCAGCTGGCATTCTACAAGCTATGCAAAAGTGGATTGTGCAGGAGGGCTTTTTCACAAAGGTAGGCGGTCTCTCCACTTCGCAGAAGAAGACAACGGCAAACCGTGGCTGCTTAATTACTTGCCTCGAAAACCCACGGGGACGCCGTAAGTCAGCCGCGACTTCACAGCTCGTTACCCACAATAGATCTATATGTTATAATGGTTCAGGAAGATGCTTAAATAAAGAGAAAGGGACTTTGGACTATACTACTGTGTATACCATAGACTACTGCTGTCTGAATTATTCGACTATTTAATTTCTGCAGTGTTTAACATGTCATGTTAACACTTACGCTTTTGTTCAGCTTTGCTCCAGACTGACGTGGTTTCAGATTTCTGCAATCCTATTACATTGCTTAGGGTGTGGAATGGTATGGGATAGCCGGACCTCATCAGATCTTGGAAGGCAGCCAGGATCAGTACTTGGATGTGAGGCCACTGAGGAAGATTTTGCAGTGAAAGGCATGGCAAAGCACCTTCTTCTCACTTGCCCTCAAAGTCCCATAACAGCAGTTGTCATAAGTCGGTTGCAACTTGACAACACTTATATATATATTACATGGCTTATTGCAGTGGTGGCAAACCTTTGGCACTCCAGATGTTATGGACTACAATTCCCATCAGCCCCAATTGGCCATGCTGGCAGGGGCTGATGGGAATTGTAGTACATAACATATGGAGTGCCAAAGATTCGCCACCACAGGCTTATAGGATCTCCGATCCTGCTTGGTCCACCATTTTACGCCATGTAATTCTCCTTGGGTCTCAGTGAGAAAGGCAGCTTCTATGTGCGTGTTCAGCGAAGAAGAAGTAGTTTTAGATTTATACCCCACTTTTCTCAACCATAAGGCGTCTGACAGCAGCTTACAAACTTCCTCTCTTCCACTCCCTACAACAGACACCTTGTGAGGTAGATGGCACTGAGAGAGTTCTGAAGAACTGTGACTAGCCCAAGCTCACCCGGCAGGCTTCATGTGGAGGAGCAGGGAAACAAAGCCAGTTCACCAGATAAGAGCCCATCACTCATGTCATGTGGAGGAATGGAGGAGGGAAAGAAACCTGGTTCACCAGATCAGAGTCCACCACTCAGGTGGACGAGTGAGGAATCAAACCTGGTTCTTCAGATTAGAGTCCACCTGCTCTTAACCACCACACCACGCTGGCTCTCTTCTGAGTCATGGCAACCCTATGAATCAATATCCTCCAAAACATCCTAACATTAACAGCTTCACTATCATGCAAACTGAGGCCGGTGGCTTTCTTTATTGAGTCAATTAATCTCATGTTGGGTTTTCATCTTTTCCTGCTGCCTTCCACTTTTCCTAGCATTATTGGTTTTTCCAGTGAGTCTTGTCTTCTCACAATGTGACCAAAATACAACAGACAGACTATAAACAATGTAATATACAACAGATAGACCAAAGCAGGTCTGCAGTTTGCATCTGCAGATTTGTGCCTGTTCATCATGAGGAGGTCGAGGTAGCGTCCGTGATCCCTGGGCCGCCTTCTCTCCTGCTGACCTCTGCAGCTGCTCCTTTCTCAATGGGTTGTGGCACAGACGGCCGCGCTTGCCCAGAAGTTGAGCCAGGAATTGTATCCCGGTCTTCTGCAGTCCGTGTCTGAAACTGTGTCTGCTGCATCTGTTCAAACGGGAGGTCCAACTGAGAGGGTTGTTTATTTCCCCAGGTGGAGAGGATGTAGCACATTCGAGCGACTGTAGACTTTGGCAAGTGGCTGTCTTTTTGGGGAGGATGTTATTGGCTCTCGTAAAAGACAAGATTTGGGGAGACAGCTTGCTTTGCCGGCATGTAGACAGCCTGGCATACCACTCCTTATCATTTAATTCGATACTGTGCAAACGCAGATGGGAATGGAGAGAGCCGCCGGCCAGCAGTTTTGCGACCCAATTGCTGCCAGTACATGCAAACACCGGGGGGAAATGTGTCTCTGGGCAAGTGGGTATGTATTTGTGGTGCACACAAAGAACCCTTTCCCAACTGTACATTCGAGGGTGGGTTTGGAGCTGGGATTGGGATGGTGGGCAGGGTTGTGACTCTCCTGTTAAGTCACCTGTTTTATTATGCCTCAGAGATGTCAACAGAAATGACAGTTTGGGATTCCTCTTCTTCTTCTTCTCCTTCTTTTTCTTCTGGGTCGTCTGTATCGAGGCCTTGCTCCTTTGTTTGTGAAGGTTCAAATCGCCCACCTGTTGTGAGGGCTGCCAACCCCTAGCTTGAAATATTCCTCAATTCCTCAGGAGCAGCAGTGGCGCAGGAGGTTAAGAGCTCATGTATCTAATCTGGAGGAACCGGGTTTGATTCCCCGCTCTGCCACCTGAGCTGTGGAGGCTTATCTGGGGAATTCAGATTAACCTGTGCACTCCCACACACGCCAGCTGGGTGACCTTGGGCTAGTCACAGTTCTTTAGAGCTCTCTCAGTCCCACCCACCTCACAGGGTGTTTGTTGTGAGGGGGGAAAGGCAAGGAGATTGTAAGCCCCTTTGAGTCTCCTGCAGGAGTGAAAGGGGGGATATAAATCCAAACTCCTCCTCCTCCTCCTCCTCCTCCTCTTCTTCTTCTTCTTCTTCTTCTTCAAGATTTGAGAAAGGAGCCTGTAGAGCATAGGTGTCATGTAGAGCATGATGCTGGCAGGGGATGATGGGAACTGTAGTCCATAACATCTGGAGGGCCGTGAGTGACACCTGTGCTGTAGAGGAAGGGAGGGAAGGGGTTAGGGGAGGAACCTCAATTGGATCCACCTTCCAAAGCAGCCATTTTCTCTGGGAGAACGGATGTCTACGGTCGGGAGATAATTTGTCATTCCAGAAGATTTCCAGGCCCTATCTGGAGGTTGGCAACTCTTGCCACTCTCTCTGTCTAACCTACCTCACAGGGTTGTTCTGAGGATCTGAGATGGCCATCCACACTGTCCTAAACTCCTTGGATGAAAAAAACAAACCCACACTGTATATGCCCGGGTCTCAGCAGAACACTTCCGGGCAAGGGGGGACCATCCACCTCCAAGCTCCGAAGCCTGAGTTCTCCTCTTCCAATCTCCAGCCGGCTCTGTAGCCTGTTCCCTCGGTGGGATCTCGCCCTGTCAGCACCTCGCAACCCGCCTCCTCTCCCCAAGTCTGCCAGCCTCCCGTCTGTTGGCGCTCCTGGCACGGTTCTGCGCCTCTCCACGCTCCAGCTTGTGCGCTGTTCATTAGGCCCAGCTGTTTCCTTGCATTGCCTAAGGCGCTTTTCCTCAGTTTGAGCACGGGGAGGGGGCACGTCAGGACTGCGGAGGCTTCCAAATGGATTTGCAGAGCTTCTGCTTCTTTGCACCCCCTGCATCTTCCCCACCCCCCAGTTCTGTGCCCTTCGCTGACTCTTGCTGATTTGCAAGTTTTCTGTACACAGGAAGGGCTGGTCGAAAAAGCCACCAGGCCGACCCCCTGAAGTTCTCTCCCATCAAGAAGCCCCACTGACCAAAAATACCAGCCCAGCCCACCAACTGGTCTTACTCAAATTCCTCACATAGTTTGGCCGAGAAGAAGAAGAGTTGGATTTATATCCCCCTCTTTCTCTCCTGCAAGGAGACTCAAAGGGGCTTACAATCTCCTTTCCCTTCCCCGCTCACAACAAGCACCCTGTGAGGTAGGTGGGGCTAAGAGAGCTCCGAAGAACTGTGATTAGCCCAAGGTCACCCAGCTGGCATGTGTTGGAGTGCAACCTAAGTAATTCAAGCATCCCCATACAAGGCACATTTGTCAGCAAAAGAGGTTTGTACGCATGGCTGTGCGTCTCAATTTCATGCTTCTCTAGTCCACGAGACCACTGCCAGGCAACTGGGGCAGGTAAACCACAGGAAACTGAAGTCCGGCTGCCTCACGTGGTTAGTAGCCACATCAACAATGGGAGAGTCGCCATGTGGAAACTACCAGTGCCTGAATGCAGTTCACATGTTTCACTACTCAAGCTGGGTACAGATTTGATGGCCTTCCCATATTCTTTGTTCCTGCAACTGAGATTTAAAGATATAGTTCTTCTGTACATGGAAGTGCCATTTAGCTATCGTGGTTGATTGTCCTAACCTCCATGAATTTGTCCTCGATCAATCTTACTGAGACATTTTGGACTTTTGAAAAATTTTGGGGAAGGGCCACACTTATGGCAGGTGACGGTGAATTCCTCCCTGGGCAGAAAGGAAATAGTTAAGCCTCGCCTTTTGCTATTAAGGCAGTCCTGAGATACTCCTTGGTAACTGTATCCAGGACAGCATCTTTCCTTCTGCCCACGGGCAAATTAGCAGATGCTTCCGTCAAGGGCACGAGCTAGGGATTGTAAAGCATGGCTGACAACTTTACTTAGCACCCACATTCGACAAAAGGTTATAGAGGGAGAGTGACACACTGGTACACATTACACTACTGGTTATTCGCAGCTGAAAGAGAAATCTGCCAAAGGGGGGGAAGTGTTGTTCCCAAGGGGGAATGTTTGCTGGGTTTCCAATATAGGGCCAGACAGGATTGCTCAAAATCACATTCTCTTTAAGAATTGGTTGGGGAAATGATGTGTGCATGGTTGGCCACAGTATGATGCTTTAGAACATCACATGCACACAGCACCAAGATTAAGTTTGTGGTGGATTCCAGTTGTTAATCTGCCATATTTCTATTATTATAGAAAGGGAGCATCACTCTGTGCATGTTCAGAAGCACCCTGTGCTCCAGCCGGAGAAACAGCTGTTGTGCTAATTTTCAATGGTATTGAGATAGAGAGATTCTTTTCTCTATTCCGATTTCACTCAGTAAGAGGTGGAAGGATCACGTTCTGTGACTACAGCGCACAAGCCAAGAACTGCCAAAATTCAACGCCCTGAGAATAGAAGCTTCATCCCTCTTTTTTTTTGTTTAAAGTCTCCAGTCGGCAAAGGTGTGAAGCTAGCTTTGAAAGAGTTTCTTTTCAGTTCATTAATGGAGAATATTATTTGTCAAAGAGAGCAAAATTCAGTCTACTGTGAACCCCCGCCTTCATTTTATAAGAAAACGACAGGAAAGATGTGTGGGCAGTGCTTGATGAAATCTCACATGCTGGATACATATATTTCCCCACAGTATGGATTGTTAAGTGCTGTTTTCAAGAGGATAGAAGAACAGTCAGATTGCAGCACACTTTGAGGATTGGTGAGGGCAGCATGTCGGGTACAATGGCCAATGCAACTTCTCATTGGCTCTGCCCTGTTCCTACAAATGACACGTTCAGCCATTGACTACTACTGCTGGTGGCATGCGTGTATCTGTGAAAAAAACAGAGATGTAACACTGTGTGTGTGTGTGTGTGTGTGTGTGTGTGTGTGTGTGTGTGTGTGTGTGTCCCTTCCCTGTAGTAGTTTCCAAGTGGTGCTGATCTATCTGTGCAAGGAAATAGTTAAATCTCCATAGAGCTTGTTCTCGTGGACTTCCCCTGGGCTGACACAGTAATATTTTTTATAACTTTATACCAAATATCTGTACCAGGTTCTCTGAATTCCCAGCTTTCATTTCTTTTCAAAGTAAGTCTCTGGCCTCTTACATTGTGGATATATGCCTTTCCCTTTATATCTCTGCAATGGTAAGGGCTATGACTGTCTAAAATGAAAACTGGACATTCAGAGAACCTGATACACACATTGGTGTTATGTTATGGGGCTATAATAATATTCTAGGGCTGATTTTTTTTAAAAAAAATAATAATTAAAAACCTCCCAGAGGCAGGAAGAGCAAATGGCTGCAGTGGGGATAGGGTTAGGGAAAATGAATGCCAAGTGGGCAGGAAGACCTGGATTTTCATCTAGGCTTTACCTTCCCAAAACTTGGCAGAAAAGCCAGTTTGAGAAAAATGCTCACAATTTCCCAGGAGCCATCCATGTTAGGGCTTTCTGCTCCACACCACGAAGAAAATATTATAGACTTTATCACTGGGTTAATGGCTGTCAATATATTACACAATGTTTGCCTATTGGGTGTTCCTATCAATGTTATATCCTATCCATGTTGAAGCTCCAGGTATTACCCCCACCCCCACCTTATGCCACTGGTTGATGTTCCTAGAATGAGCTCTTCTAAGAATGAAGGAGGAAGTTAAAAGAAGAAGAAAGACACTCTAGGGCCGTTTCCGCACGGGCAGAAAATGACGGCCTGGAGACTGTAAAAACGCCGTCTCCAGGCCGCCATTAGCACGGGGGGCGCAGCTGCAGCGCAGCCGCGCAGCCCTCGCGTCGCCTGGCTGGCCCACAGCCGGCGTATTCCCAGAACGCTGGGAAGCGTTCTTTTGAGGGCTTGCCGCCCGTGAGCACGCTGCCGGCGAATGACAAGCGGCTTCACGCCGCCTCCCCACCGGCACTCACGCGCGCCCGATGTCCCTGGGCCTCCGGCGTCGCCGGCGAACCTGGGGACCTACCCTGGCCTCGCCGCTCGAGCAGCGCCCAGGGGCGCCAGAGCGTGTCCCCAGGCCTCGCAACATGCCGGAAGGCCCAGGCCTACGCCGGAATGGCCCGGGGGGTGGCCCGGGGAGCTCAGCCGGCGCCCGGTGTCCGCCTCCTCCAGGACCGTCGATGCGGGGCCGGTCCCAGCTATCTTCGGTGGCAGAATGCGCCGACCCAGCCGTTTCCGCCGCCGTGCGGAAACGGCCTAGGACTTCATATGTGATGTACCCAGGGGAATTGCTGCACTTCCTCCAGGGGATCTGAAAATCTCTACTCTGGGGATCAGCTGTAATTCTGGGAGTTGTGCAGAGGCTGATCCCCTATTCCAGTGATGGAGAACCTTTTTGAGCCCGAGTACCCAAATTGCAACCCGAACTCCACTTATTTATTGCAAAGTGCCAACCCGACAATTTAACCTGAATGCTGAGGTTTTAGTTTAGAAAAAAAGGTTGGTTTCCTCTTCCTCTGCCCCTCCTGCTCGAGCAGGGGCTAGCCTGCTCTAGCCTCCAGCAAGTTCCATTTGCACCACTCCATGCCTCTCTAGCATCTCTGCCTCCTCTGCCCCCCCCCCCCCCCCCGGCAGCAGCCACCCGGAGCACAGGCACCAGGCCCGCCAGCCGATTCCTTCCTGCTCACCGCGGTGCGCGCAGATGTGTGTGTGGGGGGGGTGATTTTCCGCCCCCCACATGACGAACTCTCTGTGTGTGTGCCCACAGAGAGGGCTCTGAGTGCCACCTCTGGCACCAGTGCCATAGGTTCGCCATCACTGCCCTATTCCATTTCCATTGTGAAAGCAAGAACATGAAAAAATATTTCCACTTCCTTGATTCTGGCCTTTTCCACACAACCAAAATAAAACATTTTGAGGTAGGCAATAAAACATTTCTGAGGAGTTTTATATGATTTTTAGCCCAAAACATTTTATTTCCAGCATCAAAACATTTTATATGCACCCTGGATTTGGGTGATTTTTTTTGTGAAAACGTTTTTAGAACGTTTTCACTCGCTGTGTTTATCTCTTTAAAACATTCTACAAGCCTCTCTGCAGTCCCTGGACTTCCTCCTCAGTTCAATTTTCTGAGATCACTCCATCATATCGTCTGTTTACTTGCATCATTTTTTTTATTGGGGGGGGGGGTTGGTATCTTTGAAGCTATAAAGACACAACATATGGAGAACTGCAGCACGAGGCTTTGAAGCATCGAAGCTACAAATCCACGGAGAAATCAAAATAAAACAAGAGAATCACAAAATGGTGCCTAGGAAGCGTTTTGAGGGGGCGAGTGCAGAGAAATGGGGAGGATTCATAACGTTTTGCAAATATTTTCAGTGACTTGTGAAATGGCCTCTGACCAAAGGAAGAGGAACAGTCGATATCTGGGCACTGGCTGGCAGGAAGCAGCCTCCGGGGGAGAAGGCAACTTTACTGGCCGTTCTAGAGAACATCTATCCTTTTCATTTTCCATTAATCAGCTGAAAATAGTTCTAGGCTCCATTTCCAAATGCCTACCACGGCCTTGCAAATCATTCCCTTTGGCTCAAGCGCAACTTGTCCACATGCCTTCTGCCCCCCACCTGGGCTGAAGCCTGGATATGTAAAGAATCGGACGGTCCAAAAAAATGCCAGAAATCCCCAACACTCTGCTGCTTCCGAGGAGCGTCACCGTACGGAAAGGCTGTCCCAGAACTGCGCGAGGAAGAGGGGACAAAGCCCAGGCGCCTGCCCACCTTCATTAGGGGCAGCCTGCCATCAACACGGCATTTTCACTGCCGACAGCACCACTCACCCTATATTAGGAACGCCGTGACATTCCAGAAGAAGAAATCTCTTACAGAGATGCTTTGGCTCCTCGGCCACCTTTAGGGCTGCTTACCTGGCTGTTCCTCTGTTGTTTTTACTTGTTTGTTTTTAACAACAAAGCCACATTCTCGTTCATTGTTCCTACTAGAGTTGCCAAGATCCAGGTGAGAATTGAAGACTTCCTGGAACTCTATTTCCACAGGACAGAGACCACTTCCCCTGGGAGAAAATTACTGCCTTGTTTTTTTATCTTTCTTTTAAATTCCGTGGATTTGAAAAAAAATGTACTTCAAAGTCAAAATCCAAAGCGTGCAAAGACAAACGTTGAGCGAATTATAAAGGGCTTAGGAGAAGAATAACAGTTTGGATTTATACCCCCCTTTCTCTCCTATGAGGAGACCGAAAGGGGCGTGCAATCTTCTTTCCCTTCCCCCCCCCCCACCCCAGCAAACAAACACCCTGTGAGGGGGATGGGGCTGAGAGAGCTCTGAAGATCTGTGACTCTCCCAAGGTCACCCAGCTGGCGTGTGTTGGAGTGCACAGGCTAATCTAGTTCCCCAGATAAGCCTCCACAGCTCAAGTGGAAGAGCGGGGAATCAAACCCAGTTCTCCAGATTAGAGTGCTCTTAACTACTATGCTACTATGCCATTGCTGCATATCTCCAAACCATGATGGTAAGTGCCCCAAAGGCTGTTCCCGAGGGCAGGAGAAGTCTGAAACAATAATAGTGGAGCAGGGAGAAGATCTCACAATTGCTAACCTAGTTAGAGGGGAAAAGCTTCCTGGGATGTAACATTCTGCTCAGGAGTAGGGTAAGAAGAGTTGGGTTTTACACCCCGCTTTTTCTCTATGGAAAAAAAATGAAAACATTAATTCTCTATGGAATGAAATTGGCTCCTGATCCGGGGAGATTCTTCACCGTGAATCACTGCCCACCCATGGGGTGCCCTTAAAGGCTGGTATTTATTACCAGCAAACACTCTTCAAAAGGGAACCTTGCGGAAGGCCAGAGTACAGAGTATTTCCTGATTTAATTCAGGAAGAAAAAGGTATTATTCACACTCTTTCAGGTCGGGGAAGAAAAGGCAGTATGGCGTTAAATAATGCAACACGCTGAATAAGAATAGCTGGTTTGCGGTCATTTGGGCCAGAACGGTTAGAATGATCCTAGAGACAAATAAAACAGCAATTTGCTCATATAAAAATACTGCGATATGTTCGTTGGGAGACATGCCTGGGAGGTTTAGGCGTAAATAACTCAAACTTTTACTTGGGAAGGGCCAGTCTTCAGAGTGTCAAAGTATGAAAGATCACCTAGAGTTGCCAACTCCAGGTTTGAAAATTCCTGGAGATTTGGGACTGGAGCCTGGGTAGTCTGGGGGAAGGGTAGAGACTTATGATCCTGTTTTGTCCCACCTCCGAAGCAACCATTTCCTCCAAGGGAACCGATCACTGGAATCTGGAGGTCAGTTGTAATTCCGAGAGATCTCTAGGTCCTACCTGGAAGCTTGCAACTGGGCCTTCAGCCCTTAGCAGCGTTGTGTGCATGTTCAAAGGGTCATGGGATAACCCTGCTCACTTTCCACTTTGAGCTGAGAGTTCTCTATTTGGGGTTTCCAGATTTTTTTTCCCCAAAAAATAGTGGAGACTGGGAATGAAGCGTGGAGAGGTTTTAAGGCATCCTGCCCACACACAGAAGAAGAAGAAGAAGAAGAAGAAGAAGAAGAAGAAGAAGAAGAAGAAGAAGAAGAAGAAGAAGAAGAAGAAGAAGAAGAAGAAGAAGAAGAAGAAGAAGAAGAAGAAGAAGAAGAAGAAGAAGAAGAAGAAGAAGAAGAAGAAGAAGAAGAAGAAGAAGAAGAAGAAGAAGAAGAAGAAGAGGAAGTGGAGGTGGAGGTGGAGGTGGAGGTGGAGGTGGAGGTGGTGGTGGTGGTGGTGGTGGTGGTGGTGGTGTTTGGCTTCATATCCTGCTTTTCTTTACCTTTAAGGAGTCTCAAAGCAACTTGCAAACTCCTTTCCCTTCCCCTCTCCACAACAGATGCCTTGTGAGGCAGGTGGGACTGAAAGTGTTTTCAGAGAATTGTGACTAGCCTGGAGTCACCCAGCAGGCTTCATGTGGAAGAGTGGGGAACCAATCCAGTTCACCAGAATTAGAGTCCACTGCTCTTAACCACTACACCATTCTGGTTCTCTCACCCGGACCTGAAATGACTTCAGAGGACTGCCATTTTTTCTCTTTGGTTGGGAAACATGCCTGGGAGGTTTAGGCTTAAATCCTCACCTACACTCTCCAGTCTTCATCCAATAAAGGACCCTGCACATATGTGTGAGTCTGTAAAGTCAAATCACAACTGACTTACAGTGACCCCGTGGGGTTTCCAGGCAAGACACTAACAGAGATGGTTTGCTATAGCCTGCCTCTGGCTCATTCCGCACATGCAGAATAATGCACTTTCAAACTGCTTTCAGTGCTCTTTGAAGCTGTGCGGAATAGCAAAATCCACTTGCAAACAGTTGTGAAAGTGGCTTGAAAATGCATTATTTTGCATGTGCGGAAAGGGCCTCTGCTTAGTGACCCTGATATTACTTGGTGGTCTCCATTCTAGTACTAACCAGAGTCATCCCTGCTAAGTTTCCGAGATCTGAGGAGACCACCAGGGTCCCTGTGAATCTAAACATTTAAAAATTTCTAGTGAGCCCAAACACAGCTCTCCCGAAGTATTTCTGGTAAGACCTTGAGACCAGTCCTGGGCTGTATCTCACTAAGGGATTTTAAAGATTCAGGCTTTGGGGCATGTTTATTTTATTCCCCACCACCACCATCCCATCACTGAACTCCTGTCTTGAGGCTCATCCATTTAATTTTGCAAAGTGGGATGAAAGATTCCCTGCTCCAAGGAGCAAAGCTCGTCTCCCCTACTTCTCCCACAAGCCAGTTTTAGCTCGTTTCCTTCCCCCCCTCCTGCTAGCACTGTGCCAGGGGCTCCTATTATTTGATGGTACTATTTATCAATGCACAGCAGATGTATTACCTTCCGCTCTCAAATATGAAGCGTTCTGGTCTAATCATTGCTTTATTTTATCTCTTGGAGGAGAGAAAAGGGACTCTGCCATTCGGGCGTTCCAATTTGCTCGGGATAGAACATTCCTGCATTACTGCCAACTAAGTAATTGAACTCGGCACACACTTTCTTCCCCGTGACAATTATTTTATTTTTTAAAGAGCCTGTGAAAATGAAGCCTGCCTTCAATACTAGATCATAGGCTCAAAACAATCCCGACAGTTTGGCAGCACACGCTTTTGCGGAGATGGTGGGGGGTGGGGAAGGGTAGCTTAGGAGGCAACGATGTGGAAATTAGGGTTGCCAGACCCCAGGTGGGACAACACTAACAACACTGCACAAATAGATAGTAGAAAATTGTTGCAAGGGGTGTTCTTCTTATGAACTTCAACTATATCATGAATAATACATTGAATACACACATACATACACACACACATATACTGATATACTGATATAATATCATAATTATTGAACTTTAATTGCTCTTAACATAAACATTTCTTGTACCTGTTCAATTTCCAGGTTGCTTTAAGAGGAACTAAAGTACAATAATTATTATATGATATTGTTAGGAACCTGCCTGCCTGCCTATCTATCTAGAGACAGATCAATTCTCTGAGCATCACCAGCCTAAATACAGTTCTCTCATGGGGAGGGAGTTTTACCCCACTGGGGGAACTTACACATAGCTTGGATTCTGCTGTTTCAAGTTGGGAAATGAAAGGGGTAGGGAAGTCCTTTCTCCCCACACACTGCAAACTCAGCTCAAATCAGGTGTCTTCATGCCTGAAAATCTAAATTTCCAGCACAGAACTCTGGGGAAGACCTGGGGTAGATACTTATGTACATTAAGATATATTATATAGTGTGGCCTTTGCATATCAGTTCAAAAACCAGATGTGTGTGTGTTTGCTCTGTATGCTCTACATGCAGGTGTTTGGCTCTATAACCATATTGGAAGGGAGAGGAGGACCCTGAATCCAGACTGTCTTTATTTTGAATGCAAATGTCAGTTTCCACTCCTGCTCTGTCCCAAGACATCACATGGTTGTGTTTTAGATATTGTTTGTTTCCCTCTTGAGACATCCACTAGAATGAACGTATCGATTTCTTATGAAATTAATTTAACAGTGGACGCCTATCTGTGCATCAACACGACAGGCCGAAGGAGATTTGCAAGGCTCACAGGCATTTCTTCTTGCTCTTTGCTCATGGTGAAATGTTGGGCAAGGAAATCAGGGGATGTGCACCTTGCCAACTGCTTGCAAGACTTTGATTCATGCTGCAACTAACGTGTCATGGTTAATAACACAACTTCCTGCTTTGCTGAGATGCTTATTACTTTGCTGTCTTGCTGATGGCCAATTGCAAGGCAGAAGAGGAAGAGGAGAGGAGGAGTTAGGATTTATATCCCACCTTTCTCTCCTGTAAGGAGACTCAAGTTGGCTTACAAGCTCCTTTCCCTTCCCTTCCCCTCCCCACAACAGACACCTTGTGAGGGCTGAGAGAGTTCTTGAAGAACTGTGGTTAGCCCAAGGTCACCCAGAAGGAATGTAGGAGTGCGGAAACATGTCTGGTTCACCAGATAAGCCTCCACCACAGGTGGAGGTGTGGGGAATGAAACCCAGTTCTCCAGATAAGAATCCACCTGCTCTTAACCACTACACCATGATGGTGTAGAAGAGAGAGGTAGATTCTGCACAGAACAAATTTAATGTATGTAGGACATTATATATAGTGTTTTGTGGAAGAACTTCGCACAGTTTGTTTCTCCTTGCTATAGAGCTTTTCTGATAAGCTAAGCAGGGTCAAACTTGGTTAGTTGTTGGACGGGCAACTCCCAAGAAATACTAAGATTGTGACACGGAGGCAGACCATGGCAAACTACCTCCCAGCATCTCTTGCCTTGAAAATCCTACGGGGTTGCCATAAGTCAGCTGCAACTTGACAGCACACCCAAAAAAGAGACTTGGCCAGCTACAGATGCTTCATCCAGAACTCAGAAAAGCTTCATTTCTCATCTTTTCTTTGCACGATACCAGAAGGCTCAGCCGTAAAGAGAACAGCCTGTCCCCAAATCCACTTCTCCAGATGACGGACTCCAATCGTGCTGCTTTTATCTGATAACAGGGCAGATCTATAAAGCATGTTACTTCAGGTTAAACTGTACAAGAAAAGCATTTTCTTCTCTCTCGGAGATCCCGGCTATTGATACCAAGGCTTTCAGCTGTTAGCAATCTCATGCAGCAAAAAAAGGGAGGGGCCTCCCAGTTGCTTTGATCCAGCCCTTCTTTGAACTGACACAAGACTGGTGGATGGACCAGAAGATGGACAAAGAGATGGGTTGCGATCGATGTTGTGCTTGATATTGAATTGAATCGAATTGTGTTTGAGCGTGCATTCATTTTGTGAGCACCTCAGCATATGCTTGCTGATGCTCATTTTCAAGAGTCCAGTCGGAACAAAAGATGCAGGAGTCCCTACAGATGCAGAGCTGTGACACAGGGGTAGAAAATCTGATTTGTAGGTAGAACAGTGGTTCTCAACCTGTGGGTCGCGGCCCCTTTAGGGGTCGAACAACCCTTTCACAGAGGTCGCCTAAGACTCTCTGCTTCAGTGTTCTCCATCTATAAAATGGATAAATGTTAGGGTTGGTGGACCCCACAACATGAGGAACTGTATTAAAGGGTCGTGGCATTAGGAAGGTTGAGAACCACTGAGGTAGAAGATCCCATGCCTTTGTGCCTCTACTACAGCTGGCAAACCAAAGCTAAATTCTGCAAAACTGTAAAAACGGCAAAAGAAATTCAACAGAATCAGGCTTTTTTTTTTCCAGGCTGCAGAATCAAGGATTTTTTTTTAGCATGTAACTGGTTCCCTGGCTGGGCAGAAAGGTGGGAAATAAATTATGAAAACACGAGGTCATATGAAGCGAGGGTCATGCCTGTGTCATCAGTTGGGTCACACTAGGGACATTTATTTAGGTGGTTTAGTGGTTACACAATGATCTTGAAGACCCAGGTTCGAATCCCAACTCTGATATGGAAGTTTACTGGGTTGCCTTAGGCCAATCGCTCTCAGCCTACAGCGCCTTGCAGGGCTATTATTGTGAAGAAGAAGAAGAAGAAGAAGAAGAAGAAGAAGAAGAAGAAGAAGAAGAAGAAGAAGAAGAAGAAGAAGAAGAAGAAGAAGAAGAAGAAGAAGAAGAAGAAGAAGAAGAAGAAGAAGAAGAAGAAGAAGAAGGAGGAGGAGGAGGAGGAGGAGGAGGAGGAGGAGGAGAAGGAGGAGGAGGAGGAGGAGGAGGAGGAGGAGGAGGAGGAGGAGGAGGAGGAGGAGGAGGAGGAGGATTTATATCCCCCTTTCTCTCCTGTAAGGAGACTCAAAAGGGGCTTACAATCGCCTTTCCCCCCCACACACACCAAACACCCTATGAGGGGGGTGGGGCTGAGAGAATTCCAAAGAACTGTGACTGGCCCAAGGTCACCCAGCTGGCATGTGTTGGAGTGCACAGGCTAATCTAAGAGGAGGAGGAGGAGGAGGAGGAGGAGTTTGGATTCAAACCCCACCTTTCTCCCCTTTAAGGAGACTCCAGGTGGCTTACAAACTCTTTTCCCTTCCTCTCCCCACAACAGACACCTTGTGGGGTAGGTGGGGCTGAGAGAGTTATGAACCAACTGTGACTAGCCCAAGGTCACCCAGCAGGAATGTAGGAGTGCGGAAACACGTCTGGTTCACCCGATAAGCCTCTGCCACTCAGGTGGAGGAGTGGGGAATCAAACCCAGTTCTCCAGATTAGAATCCACCTGCTCTTACCCACTACACCACACTGGAGGAGAGAATGACAGTAGCTGCTGTGGGTCCCCACTGGTTGGAAAGGCAGGATATGAATGAAGTAAATAAATATTGCTTCCCAGACTCACACACACAGAGACACAGACACAAGATTTCTAGAGTTATGTCAACTCCCCTCTGTTTGAAATGTCAGTTGGAAAAAGAACCCCGACAATAATTGTAAAAAAAAACCTGCATTTGATCAAGCACTCAAAAATTTTCTTGTAGTGCAAATGTTCTCACCCTCCTATCTGGCAACTCTCCCTGTTCCCCATCTACTGTTTACCCAATCTGCCTGACAGAAAAGAAAATACTAGCCAAATTTTAGTGGTTTCAATAGCTGACTCAACCCTGCAGGACTTGTATCTCCCGTGCTCCAGCTAAGTCTGTTTTTCCTGTCTGATTTTCAATGCTGAGTGTGATTTGTCCATGTCCCTATTTGATCACTAATAGCATGACTCTATCCTTCTGGGAACTGGAATTTAATACAGTAACTGTACCTTGATTCAACTCTCCCCATGATTAGCCAAGAACAGACATAATCCAAGCAAGCCTGTTACATGATCCTCTGAAGATGCCAGCCACAGATGCAGGTGAAACATCAGGAGAAAATGCTACTGGAACACGGCCATATAGCCTGGAAACCCCACAACATACCCGTGATTCCGGCTGTGAAAGCCTTCGACAGTGCAAGCCAGTTGAATTCTGAGCACACATCAGTAACTACCTTGCTAGTGGCCAATAAATTCTGAGCACATATCTGTAGCTACCTTGCCAGTGACCATTAAGTTCTGAGCACCTATCAGGGGCTACCTTGCCAGTGACCATTAAGTTCAGAGCACCTATCAGGGGCTACCTTGCCAGTGACCATTAAGTTCAGAGCACCTATCAGGGGCTACCTTGCCAGTGACCATTAAGTTCTGAGCACCTATCAGGGGCTACCTTGCCAGTGACCATTAAGTTCTGAGCACCTATCAGGGGCTACCTTGCCAGTGACCATTAAGTTCAGAGCACCTATCAGGGGCTACCTGGCTAGTAGTCAGTAAATTCTGAGCATATATCTGTAGCTACCTTGCCAGTGACCATTAAGTTCTGAGCACCTATCAGGGGCTACCTTGCTAGTGGCCAATAAATTCTGAGCACATATCTGTAGCTACCTTGCCAGTGACCATTAAGTTCTGAGCACCTATCAGGGGCTACCTTGCCAGTGACCATTAAGTTCAGAGCACCTATCAGGGGCTACCTGGCTAGTAGTCAGTAAATTCTGAGCATATATCAGTCCCTACCTCCTCAGTGGCCTGTAAATTCTGAGCACGTATCAGTGGCTACATCACCAGTGACCATTCAGAACACTGTGAACAGTACAGATGCAAAGATGCATAAAATACCCAACTCATCACCAATATGGAGTGTTCGACTTAAGAAAACGCAAACACTGTGAGCAGCCCGAGCTGAATTTTCAAATGCGTTGATGAAAATTGAATTGCTGCTAATGATTTCTAATCCTGCATTCCTGCAGAGCCTCGGTGAAATGGAGCCACAGGGACCAACGGCAACGCTTCTCCCGGTGCCAAAGAACTGGGTTCCCGTCGGATTTATTTTTTCTTTAACCAACCAAATCATTACATCCTTCCAAGGTGGAGGATGAGCCTGAATAGCCTCGAAAGGTTTATGTTTCAGGTGATTAATCTGAAACATTTGTTACAGAAAAGTCGATAAGACATTGCAGCCTAATGTGGTTAATACACCAGAACACTGTACTCCTTGCGTGGCCGTGAGAAATCGATCCCTGACACTGGGTGACCCTCGACACAGTGTAATGAATGGCTGTTCTACAAACAACAGGCACAATTACAAGGGAAGTTGTGCCCATGCATAGATATGTGAGCCAAGCAAAGGATCAGACCCCTGAGACCTCAACGGGATGTGTCATAGATGAAAAAACTGAGCCACTGTGTTGAAAGCATCCTTGGTGCATCCCAGGATGATCTGGTGTGGTAGGTGGGGCATGATCCAGAGTCAAATGGCCTTTATACAGCTTTGGTACCCCCCTCTTTAAGGTAAACATGTGGGTAATGACATCATCGAGAAAGATGGAGGATGTCAGGATCTGAGGTGTGTCCACCAGAGAGCCAATGTGGTGTAGTGGTTTAAGAGCAGGTGGACTCTAATCTTTGTTTGCAAGGTGGTTTGCCACTGCTGTCCCTCACTGTCTACACTTTACCCCGACCAGTTTATCAACCTTGGAGGGATGGAAGGCTGAGACAAGTTTGGGCCAGCAACCTCAAACCGACTCCCTCGGGATTGAACTCAGGTTGTGAGCACAGCTCTGACTGCAGTACTTTATTGAAAACACATTGTTTGAAAAGGACAAAAAGTAAACAAGATATCCACCAATCAATTTGGCCAAGGTCAGTGACTTGACCCACCAGCTAAGAACGAAGGGAAAAGAACCTTTAGGTACCTGAAGACACAAAGCTGACTTTTGCTAAATCAGACCTTCTGTCCATCAAAGTATTGTCTAACCAGACCGGCAGCCACTCCCCAAGGTCTGAGGCAGAGGTCTTCTGCATGGTCTACTAGCTTATGCTTTCAACTGGAAGTCAGTGATGGAACCTGAGACCTTCTCCATGCAAAGCACTCGCCCTACCACTGTGCCACAACCCCTCCCCTCATGCCCCCAGTTATGCCCAGGCTATAAATACCCGCCAGCAGGAGAGAGAAAAACACTCAGTTTAGCTGCTTCAAGCTGGCAGCCATCTTCCCTCAATTTCCCCTCCTGCTGAAAGGTTCAGAAGTGCCATGGAACAATAACAAACTCAGCATGAGGAAGGAGAAACGGTGGCTAACCGTCTCCAGCAGAATCAAGTCCCAGGTCTTCAAAACATGGCAACGTAGAATGCTATCAAGACGCCCTACATGCTCTAAAGAACATCACGATTTCCAGTCCAGCGTCACCACTCCTTAGCTGTGCCTCCCAGGCAAACCGAAACTAGGCCCCCTGCAAGGCAGCACCATCTGGGTTTCAGCCCAATGGCTGGTCCCAGCCAGTTCAGATGTTCTGCTAGCTCATCCGCAGGGATGGAGAAGACTCTGCCCACGTGCAGCATCTTTAAGGCTTCAGCAAGTGGGACCAGCAAGTTCCCATGAATCAGGTCCATGGGATTATGTGACTGCATCTCCTTCACACTTAAGGTGGGGCAGCGTAGCTTTTATTATGCATGGAAGAGAAAAAAGTTCTCATAGAGCTGCCACCAGAATCCTCCAGCTGCTGATGTGGCTCTGGGTGTTTTCTTAGATTGTTCATTGGTGTGCTTTGAACCTCTAAAAAGGTCCTGCTTCTCCCCGTCCTTCTGCCCTAGCAGACTGCAAAATTTGCCCTGCTGGTGCTGGTACACCTCTCAGAACTTCCTTTGTGAGGGTATGTGTCTGAAACAGTGTCCTCCATGCATATCTTCCTGCTGCTGGAGCAATATCGAGAGTAGGCAGGACAGCCAGGACTGTCAAACTGGGGTTTCTCAAGCATCATGGCACCATTTTGGATCACACATGGAAGATTCTGTGGGTATAGCTTCAACATCCCCCTACTCAGCTGCAAGGGTAAAGTCATCAAGTATAAAGCCATTACAGAAGCCTTGACATGGGGAAAGTCCATGGTAAAGCACCCGTTCGGCATGCGAAAGATCCTGGGTTCAATCCCCATCAACTTCAGTTTGTTTTTTAAATAGTATTAGTTAATAGGTGAGGTGGGACATCTCTCCCAGAGACCTTGGAAAGTTGCTGTCAGCCGGTACTGTCCTTGATAGATGAGTGATCTGATTCTGTATAAGGCAGGACCGTGTGCCACGTGACATCTTGGGCAAAAATGCTGAAACAGAAAGACTACAAAGTCCATGGTCCAAAGTGACTGTGAGCACAGGCTTTAGTCTTAGGTGAGAGAGCTCTGAAACCAAAGGAATGCTAGCCCTAGAAATACTGAATTCTGCTACAGAGACAAATCAGGGCCAAGAAAAATCTGTTAAGTTCCTCACTGTGAGTTTTTCCACATACCTAAGTACTGTCCATTTGGGATTTTGGACACGTGCACAGACATATATCTGCAGAGAAGGACAATACATAATGCTAACAAGACATACCCTGTCCGAGGTCTCAGTGGTCTTGAAATAAACCAGACAGCCTTTGGTGTCTGGGGGAGAAAAATAATATCTATGACCTTCTTCTTCCAAGGAACAGTATCCTTGGGCTTCGCAGGCCTTTGATAGATGTATCTATGTATTAGGAACCATTTATATAGTATGATCTGGCTTTTTTTCCCTTTTAAAAATACAGGCTTCCTAAGAGGGATGAAATGTAGAACTAGAACAATCATTTTTTAAAAAAAAAACCCTATTAAATTAGAGAAAAGATATTCAGAGGCACATTGATTTGCAAACAGAAGAGCAGGACATTTGATAATGTCCCCAGAATCCTTCTCAAGAACTTTAATAATATAAATCTGAGATGTTCCTAAACCTGCTGTTTATTAAAGGCTGTGATATCACTGGGCTGGTTCACAGTGATAGCCATTGGAGGAGGAGGAGGAGGAGGAGGAGGAGGAGGAGGAGGAGGAGGAGGAGGAGGAGGAGGAGGAGGAGGAGGAGAACAATAAACTTATTTCCCTTCCACTCCCCACAATAGACATCTTGTGACATAGGTGGGGCTGACCGAGTTCTGAAGAACTTTGACTAACTCAAGGTCAACCAGCAGGAATGTAGGAGCGCAGAAACACATGTGGTTCACCCGATAAGCCTCTGCCACTCAGGTGGAGGAGTGGGGAATCAAACCCAGTTCTCCAGTTTAGAATCCACCTGCTCTTAACCACTACACCATGCTGGCTCTCCAAAAGCAGAGGGAGGTCAGTTATGAGAGAAGGAACTTCCAGCAAGGAGTGACTGGCATGCGCCTGGGATGTGCCGGATCAGGGCTCTTCCCTTTGCCATTAGGTACAATAGCACCCCAAGTCTGTCTATAATCTAATGAGTGGTACTCAGATCCTGGTTTGAGAAGCCTCCACCATCATTGAATGAATCAGGGCTTGCCCAGGAGAGCTCCATATTCAAGCCTCTCATTCTTGAGAAGCATGTGCATCAAATAAGGAGGGGCTGTGTTGGATTTGCCTTTAAACCTGATCAGAGAATCCATGTGGCTGACTTTTGCATCAGCAGAAGATTCTTTAAGATTCATCTTGAGGCATGGGGCAATTTGCTTTCAGCCAGTGGTATGGCACTGCTGGAAACAGGATACTGGCCTACGCTGATTTTCTTCTGGTTTAGCAGGAATATATGCTTACAGTGCTGCTCCCCAAACTGGACAATGGCAGTAGCCTTGAGAAAAGCAGAGATCTCCTGACCCATCTCAGAGCATGTGCAGCCAGGCCTAGAAACGCACTAGAACCGTTCCAACCAAACAGTTCCATTTCCAGACAGGGTACATTTCCAGTCCAGGATAGAGCCCCTTCCAAAGCAAGTCCGATTTGGAACGCTGCAGAATTTGCCAGCGTTCCTTACGAATTGTTGTGTAAGCAGCTTTTGGGGCAAAGAAAAATGTGAAAAGCAGAGCCACAAGGACAAGTGACAAAGGAACTTCTGTAAGGAGGTGAACGGCTTGAAATACAGCCAAGAATTTTCTGTTGCATAAATATATTTCTGATCATTGAGGCTAAATCATCCCGATTGTCCCATAAATAAAAGGAGAAGGGCATTGCACATGTTGTAGATTCCTCTACCTTTGCTTAGAACAATTGCTTTTCTTGTCGGAAAAGAATTTAGGCGAGCTTGTTTCTTTCTCCTGGGCGCTGGGTACAGATTTTCCTCTCTCTGCATTTGTGGGTTTCTCTCCTTCCTTTTGGCAGTAGGCACGGGGGATTTTTCCCCCTTTGCAAATCCAGGTCTTCCACATTTTAGATTTGAAGTGCTTCTTTCAGGGAAGATTGCTAAGATGGTGAAAATCATGGGTCGGACTGTCTGTAGCCCCACACCTATTCTTTATTACTTTCTCCAAATTCAGATGGGCTTTTTCTCAAGCGTGTTTTAATGCTCTTCTAGAGGTCTTTCTTTCAGGGAGATTCCAGCACTGGTCTATGGAAGCCCACATATGCCCCTGTAGTGCTGGAACAGTGGAAACATTTGCTCATATCTTTCTTTACTGTGAGTAATATGGGTATGTTAAGAGTAGTCTAATTTTATTTCTGCCGCACAGAGCCTTTGATCATTTTGGTCATTCTGATGATTTGCTGGCTGATAAGGATGACATAGTCTCGCTCACAGTGGCAAAGTTTTGCTACAGTGCTTATAAAATACAGAAGGCTTTGGTTGGAAAATTCATTAGATAAAGGGTCTTCTTTACTGTATTGTGTTATGTAATGCTTTGTTTCGAGTTCTATTGTGCTGGTCTATGGCTGTAATTAATAAACGGAAACTGCTAAGTATCCATTATCACAGCTACCTTATGCTGAGATCCTTTGGTTCACGTTGAGACCAACCCTTTCTCTATGAGTGGTAGCTTTCTGGAGCACCTGGCTTCTTCCCACACTGCTACCTGAGACTCAGGAACTGAAGAGGCCAAGGACTGGACCCAGAATCTTGTCACTAGACCAAGGAGTTATGAGATGTGTTTTCCAGCTGGTGTGTTTCCTGAGCAGGAACATCCAGAGTCACCTCAAAGTCGTTCCAACCATAGCTGAGAATCAGATAGTCTCAAATCTCACCTGATGACCTCAGTCCATACTTGGGTTGGCTGTCAGTCTGAGAACCTCCACTCCAACTATAGGATGGAAATGACAATTCAAAACTTACAAGATCCACTCCTCACTTCTATTTTCAGAATGGAAATCGCAATACCCACTGTTACAGCACTGCTGTTGAAGTATCACGGGGTGGGGGGATGGATGTGAAGTGCTTTGAATGCTCAAAAGCACAGCACATTATGCTATGGCTATTTCCAAAACCTTCATCCTCCAGGCATCTGATGAAGTGTTAAGCCTGGAGATTCCACAGGATTCTTTGTTGCTTTGGTGGCTACTTTGGTGGCTACTTGAGAACCAGCGTGGTGTAGTGGTTAAGAGCAGGTGCGCTATAATCTGGAGAACCAGGTTTGATTTCCTGCTCTGCCACTTGAGCTGTGGAGGCTTATCTGGGGAACCAGATTCACTTGTGTACTCCAACACATGCCAGCTGGGTGACCTTGGGCTAGTCACAGTTCTTCAGAGCTCTCATAGCCCCACCCACCTCACAGCATGTATCTTGGGGGGGGGGGAGGGAAAGGAGATTGTAAGCCACCTTGAGTCTCCTCATAGGAGAGAAAGGGGGGCTATAAATCCAAGCTCTTCTTCTTGATGGGACTGGTTGCTTCCATGCTCTCTGGATTCAGCACCATGGAGAGATCTCAGTCCCCACTGATCCATCTGGCAAAGTTATTGATACTGATTAATTGCTAATGATATTTCTATGTATTGATATTGTTAATGCCTTGTTAATGTATTGTGGATTTATTGTTATTGTATCCATATAGATTTAGTATGGATATGTATTAATATGTTTTGATATAGTGCTGCTGTTATTGTTATTAGCAAACTGTTAGGCTTGATATGTTTAACTCACCATCTGTATTGTGATCTTTATGCTTAGTTTTATGTATTTTATTAGTACTAACTTTGTTATAATGTGTACTGTTTTGCTATGTTGTTAGCCGCCCTGAGCCCTGTGGGAATAGGGTGGGGTATAAATTGAATTACAAACACAAATACAAAGAATAATACATATTATTGTGGATCTGCTACCCCAAATGACACCCAGGTGTTTGGTTCTGACCCCCCACCCACACCCCAAGAATGTATGCGATCACTTACCCTGTGTCCTGACATCATCATATCATGAGTTTTCCCAGCCCCATAAGTACCTAAGAACTGGGAAAGGATTCAAGGTTGCTGAGGTGGAATGGGAGAGGGTCCAGAGAATGGATAAGATTTTAGACGGAACTTAGGAGACCTGGCTGTGGATCCTTGCTTAGCTAGGAAGAACAGTGGGGATTAGAATCCAGATCTCCTAAATCCCAGTTCAACAGGGCAACTATTACATTAGACTGGATTGGATCTTGGTGATCTTTCAACCATTTCTCAGTATTTCCCAGTGTCTTTTGGGTGCAAAATTCCTGTGATTTGCCAGTAACTCCAAAGTTTTGTTTTCATCTAGGGGGATATTGCTGCCTAGGAAAGGGTTAATACACGATACAACCTTTTTTACTTACTAAATAAATGCATTAGTTTTTTCCCCTCCTCTTACTTCCTGGCTTTACCATCAGTTTCTTCAAATGCCCTGCTGCAGAAATCAAACATTGTTTGTTTAGATGTTTCCAGCCGTTAAGCGCTCCGTGCAGAAACGTAGAAAAGAAATAGGATTTTTCAAAGCTCCGAGCCCTTTAAGAGCTAATGAGCTTCGGTTGTTGTTAGAATATATGAGCTTTCTGTTACACGGCTCTGGCTGCGGGGCTATTTGGTTCTCATCAACTCTGATTTTTCTTGCCTACATGTTCTTAAACTCTGGTTTATTGCAAAACTCGGCCCGGCTGCTCCCTGGGATATGATTTTCTTTTTTTGTGGTTGGGATGCCAGGAGCCATAGAGAGAGCTCTGCTTCTTCATTTTCCGGCTGGAGCTTCATCTTGCAAGGAAAGACGCTGCTGTTTATTACAACACCTGCCCACCTCTCCTTTCCTCTCCAGGTGACTCAACAAGAAGATGCAGAAGCTCCCCAGGAAAGTAGAATTGGAAAGAACAACCGCAAAACAGTCGGGTTGTAGAAAAGATGGACAAGGAATACAGAAAGGGGGAAGGGGTCTGAGCGCAGACAAGGACAGCATTTACCGGCCCAGCTAGCCTGGGGTGTAATCTGTGCTCCAGTCAGATGTCTCATAGGCAAAGAATGGAAGAATAATAATAAGAGTTTGGATTTATACCCCACCTTTCCCTCCTGTAAGGAGACTCAAGGCGGCTTACAAGCTCCTTTCCCTTCCTCTCCCCACAACAGACACCTTCTGAGGTAGGTGGAGCTGAGAGAGTCCAGAGAGAACTGTGACTAGCCCAAGGTCACCCTGCAGGAATGTAGGAGTGCGGAAACACATCTGGTTCACCAGATAAGAAGAAGAAGAAGAGTTTGGATTTATATCCCCTCTTTCTCTCCTGCAGGAGACTCAAAGGGGCTTACAATCTCCTTGCCCTTCCCCCCTCACAACAAACACCCTGTGAGGTAGGTGGGGCTGAGAGAGCTCTGAGAAGCTGTGACTAGCCCAAGGTCACCCAGCTGGTGTGTGTGGGAGTGTACAGGCTAATCTGAATTCCCCAGATAAGCCTCCACAGCTCAGGCGGCAGAGCTGGGAATCAAACCCGGTTCCTCCAGATTAGATACACAAGCTCTTAACCTCCTACGCCACTGCTGCTCCTCTGCCACTCAGGTGAAGGAGTGGAGAATCAAACCCAGTTCTCCAGATTAGAATCCACCTGCTCTTAACCACTACTCCATGCTGGCTCTCTTAATAAGGCCTTCCCTTATTGTTGGTGTTCCCAACATGGTACCCACAGGCAGCATAGTGCCTGCTGGCTCCTTTCCAAGCCTGCCAAGTGCTTTTAGAAAATGGGCAAGTCTGGGTTGGCTGTGCAGGTTAAAAGCCAGCTTCTGGCTGAAATGCTGATGAAGTACTATTGAAGTTATATGTAATCTTGCTCTCTTTCACCTGCAGTTGTTTCTGCCTCCTGCAACTGCCATTTTGTGATCAGCTTCACATCCTGTGGCAGCCATTTGAGCATTGGGTTCCTGTGTCGGAATTTCAAAGTTGCCCGCTGGCTCAAAATGGTCGGAGATTCCTGCCCTGTTGCTTTTCCCCTGCAGGGCTGCCATGAGCCATCCCAGGCCCCTAGACCAGTGGTGGCGAACCTTTTCGAGACCGAGTGCCCAAACTGCCACCCAAAACCCACTTATTTATCGCGAAGTGCCAACATGGCTATTTAACCTGAATACTGAGGTTTTAGTTTTTAAAAAACGGTTGGATCAGAGGCATGCATTACTCGGGAGCAAGCTTGGTGGTTGTCGGTGGCTTTGCTTTGAAGAAACCGTGCAACTCTTCCAATGGGTGAATCACGACCCTAGGAGGGTTTACTCAGAAGCAAACCCCATTGCCAGCAACTGAGCTTACTTCCAGGAAAAGGATCGAACTTTAGTTCTTCACATGAAAATCTGTGGGGTTTAACAGCACTTAACAGGGTTACCTACACTGCTTCCCCAAAATTAGGTCTTAGGTTTAATGCTAATAATCGAGCCCAGTGGCCCAGGCCAGCCTAGATGTGTGTGGGGGGATGGGGGTGACTCTGTTTGTGCGTGCCCACAGAGAGGGCTCTGAGTGCCACCTGTGGCACCTGTGCCATAGGTTCGCCACCACTGCCCTAGACAAACAAAGGTCCCCTTTGGAACACTTAAAGGAGCCACAAATTAAGAAGGAAAAGAAGACAGAAATATGTGGCTTATGTGGAAAGAGTGAGGAAAGTTGGTGGGGGGGAGGACACAATAGACTCGGTGGGATTTATCTCTGCTTCATTATCCCTTCTCAGCATGACAAACCAGAGAGACAGAGGTAGGAAGAGATAGCGCCACACAGCAGAACGTACACACAGGGGAAAGGAGAGGAGAAAATCATCAATGCTTAAGGGAGCACTTAGAGAGTGGTGTCTAGGAACGCTGAGCCTCCCCCTTTAACCCTTTGCTCGATTGCAGAAGGTTGCAAGTGTTGCCTTGCTGGGATGACTTCAAATCAAGTTTCCAAACAAGCAAAGGGTTAACATGAGTGCTTTTGGATTCTCTGTCAGTCCAACCATCATTAGGTTTCCTTGGTTCTTGCACAGTAGCAAAAGGAAGCAGGGTGATCAATTGCTTGGCTTCTTGGGACCACCCCCAGAGCAGACCTAAGCCCTGATCATTTACTCCCTGTAGTTCTTCCCCTTCTCAGCATCCCTGTTCCTTGAGATGTGGAATATAGTGTTTACAGCTCTGGACTGGGAAATACCCGGTGATTTTGGGGGTGGAGCCTGCGGAAGGTTGGGTTTGGGGAGAGGGGAGACTCCAATTTGGTATTATGCCATACAGACAAACTTTCAAGTGGCCATTTTCTCCAGGGGAACTAATATCTGTCAGTGGTTATCCCAGGATATCCCCAGCCACCATCGGGAAATTGGCAATCTTAGTGATTGTGAAATACCTGGAGATTTTGGGGGCGGAGCCTCAGGAGGGTGGGGTTTGGAGGGAGGAGAGACTCCAATTGGGTATCATGCAATACAGTCCGCCTTCTTATCTTTTAAAGCGGCCATTTTCTCCAGGTGAACCGATTTCTGTCAGTGGTTATCCCAGGATATCCCCAGCCACCATCGGGAAATTGGCATGGCAATCTTAGTGGTAAGCCCAAATCAATGGATGCCATCAGGCTTCGGCCTATGAACCAGAGGACACCTGCGTGGAAACTCTGAGCTTCCTTGGTGGTCTCCCATCAAAGTGCTAACCCTGCTTCTGAGATCTGATTAGCCTGGGCCATCCAGATCAGGGCAAAAAAAAACAAAACCCTGAAACACCCCCCAACCCGTAAGAGCCAATGTGGTGTAGCGGTTAAGGGCAGATGAATTCTAATCTGGAGAACTGGGTTTGATTCCCCACTCCTCCACCTGAGTGGCAGAGGCTTATCTGGTGAACTAGATGTGTTTCTGCACTCCTACATTCCTGCTGGGTGATGTTGGGCTAGCCACAGTTCTTCGGAACTCTCTCAGCCCCACCTACCTCAGAAGGTGTCTGTTGTGGAGGCAGGAAGGGAAAGGAGCTTGTAAGCCATCTTGAGTCTCCTTACAGGAGAGAAAAGTGAGGTATAAATCCAAACTCTTCTTCTGTAGTCTTGCAGCAACAGAGACAGAGTGTCGTTTTGGTGAGTGAGAGATGCAGAGGCAACTCTGCCATCCCATTTCTCCCCAAGTCCTTTTATTGACAGTTTACAAGAGGAAAAACAAACAAGGCAGGCAGGGGTTTGCAGCACCTGGATACAAGACAATGAACAGGGCAAAGGGCGCAGGGGGATTTGGGCACGGGATTTGGCAATTGCATGTACACATTGGAGCCAGAAGGTCTTGCAACCTCAGCGGTTTCTCTGAATCCACATTTTGGAAGGAGAGGTCAGTCGGGGAGTGTGGGAGACCCTTTTCCGGAGGTGTGCCCACCGTACTCAAGCGTCTTCCAGGCACTCATGCCCTCCAACATCTTCTTCTCCTCCTCTCCTCCTCCTCCTCCTCCTCCTCCTTCTTCACTAAATTCATCATTTTCATCGTATTTCTTCCAGCTGTGTTCCTAGCTAAGCTAGGAGTTCTCACTACCCCTTGCGAAGCTGTTGAGCTGGTATGGGGATAATTGAGCGAGTTCTTACCTCTTCACCAAGTAATGGCAAAGTCTTTGTTTCTTTCCCTCAATGCAGCAGGCATGTAGCAAGCTTCCGGGGAAGGAAATGAGGCTCCATCCAATCCAGCAATTATGCAAAAGTGCAAAATTGCCTAATTTGCATAATTCATCCTGGCCAAAAAGAAATCAGCTGGCCTTGGCAAAGAACTGGGGTTGTCCGAGTGCAGAATTCATCGAGGACAATTTGGCTGTTTTGCAGAACAGCGAGTGCGCGTTAGGGCTTGGATGCTTTGCATTCAAGCAGGGAGCCATTTTTTTTTTGGAGGGCGAGAGAGATTTCCTGCGGGGTTCCTCCAATGCAGCTGCATCTGACAGTAAGCTGGAAACTTCGGCTGATTTAAACTACTGCTGCTCATTTGTTGTTCAATGTAGGCCATTCTGAACATTCTTGAAACAGCTTTGGAGGTGATCAACTTGTTCCTGGACCTATTCAAAGTGCTGGTTTTGTTTCCTGGCTCTGGAAGGTCAAATGATCCTTCCTTCCTTCCTTCCTTCCTTCCTTCCTTTGAACTATTTATAGGTCTTCCTTTATCCCAAAAGTCTATGGTTTAACCAACGATAACAATACAATGAGAGAGAGAAGTACAGTGGTTAGAGTACAGAGTTAGGATCTGTGAGACCTAGGGCCATTTCCACATGGTCAAAATATCCTAGGTTGAGCAAGAAAAATATCCCTGTGCTGTCAAGATGTTCACATGGTTCCCGGTCCTAAAGTGGGTTTGCCCTGCGATGTATTCAAAAGATTTTCAAATTAAGCAAACAGCTACATTAAAAGTTCATTACACCCCCCCCCCCCAAACAGTGTTTGTGTCCCTGTGGACCCTCAGAACTGGAAGACTCACCTCCGTGTGGTTTATTTTATCTACTTTAGCTGGAGGCCAGATCTAAGCTTTCTTGAAGCTAGCTAGCCTTGACCTGAGTTCCACAGTGGAGAAAATTATTCTTCTTTTGGCTGGTGTAGATCCATACATTACCCACATGTTTGCATTGTCTGCCCTGAAAATACAACCCAAAGACGGGCTCGAGGGCTAACTTATCATAACTTGATTTGTGTCTGGGGGCCAGGCTATCTTTATTTTGCCAACTTTCAGTTTCGATTTTATTGTTGGAGTTTTTTTAATCTCTCTTTTTCAAATATTTCAGTTCCTCCCTCCAAGATTGCAACAGCTTTGCCCACATGCAATAAGTTTTACTTTTCCGACTTGTGCGTAGCCTAATATATGTCCTGCTACTGCAGCAAAAAAATATGTTCAACTCCATGGACAAATCCTAACCTGCCCCCCAAGCCTTCGTAAACAATTCAGTCTTGCAGTTTTGCTGGAAACTTGACAGAGAGCAAAATTTACTTGTCCCCACAAGGAGGTTGTTCTAGAGGAGTGTGGCAGCTGTTAAGAAACCCTGGGTCCAGGTGGGTTTGCCAGATGCTGTCTGGGGGTGGGACATATGGTTGCTGACCTATAGGTGGGGTCTGGAATCCTCCCAGAATTACAACTGATCTGTTCCCTTGGAGAAAGCAGCAGCTTCAGAGAGCAGACTCTATGTGGTATACGATAAAGTGTAGCTGCAATCCCTCCCCATATTCCCCCTTTAGAGAGCCAGCATGGTGCAGTGGTTAAGAGCCAGTGTGGTGCAGTGGTTAAGAGTGGATTCTAATCTGGAGAACCAGGTTTAATTTCCCACTCCTCCACCTGAGTGGTGGAGGCTTATCTGGTGAACCAGGTGTGTTTCCGCATTCCTACATTCCTACTGGGTGACCTTGGACTAGTCAGAGGGACTAGTTCCCTCTGAACTCTCTCAGCCCCACCTGCCTCACAAGGTGTCTGTTGTGGGGAGAGGAAGGGAAAGGAGCTTGTAGGCCACCTTGAGTCTCCTTACAGGAGAGAAAAGGTGGGGTATAAAGCCGAACTCTTCTCCTCCTCCTCCTCCTCCAGACTGGAGTTGGCAAGCTAGAGGGGAATTCCTATTCATAGCCTTCCATTGCCTGCTCTCACTCTGGCAAGCAGTGGGAGGAAAGGGGGAAGGGGGCTACTGACATCACGACCACCCAAAGTGCTCTGACCAAATTTCTGAACCTGGGTTTTGAGTTTTCAAAACCAGCCTGCTCTCCAACACACCAAGTCAACAGGATGGCTCAGAATGAATCATGCCAGTTATGCTACAGAAACGGCTGATCCTCTCGTTAAAGTCAAGGCAGAATATTTATTACCGGCCCATAAGAACAAAGGCATTCATTTGCCAAAGCTTTTAAAGCACAGAGGGAACTCTGTGAGAGCTTGACAACTCTTCGGTGCCGAATTGCTCATGCAGGTAACAGCTCTCCCCATCGGAATGAGATCTATGCCCTGGACAAATTGCCCCCTGCTGCAACACCTCTCTGTATATTCTTCACGTGAGGTTAATATCTTCACATTTCTCTGCAACCTACCTTTGGCCCTTATTTCCCACAATGCACTGGCTCACAAGTTTTGTTTAACCAAATCTTTAGCTAGGGTTACCAATTTCAAGGTGGTATCTGGAGTTCTGCCAGAATTACATCTGATCTCTGGACCATAGAGGTCATCAGTTCTTCTGGAATTAATGGCCACTTTAGAAGGCAGATTCTGTGGGCATCTTTTCTCCACTGACCCCCAACCCAAATTTCCTCCTCCCCAGGTACGGTCCCCTATCTATCCAGGAATTTCCCAAGCTGGAGTTAGCAACCTTGTACTTGTGATGGCTCTCTCTTCTCTCTCTCATATTGAGTGGCAGAAGCTTATCTGGTGAACCAGATGTGTTTCTGCACTCCTACATTCCTGTTGGGTGACCTTGGGCTAGTCACAGTTTTTTGGAACTCTCTCAGCCCCACCTATCTTACAAGGTGTCTGTTGTGGGGAGAGGAGGGAAAAGGAGCTTGTAGGCCACCTTGAGTCTCCTTAGAGGAGAGAAAGTATAGATCCAAACTCTTCTTCTTCTTTTTCTTCTCCTCTGGTTCTGAAACGAGGTCCACAACACCTGTATGAGGGTCACCTCTCTCTTCTTGAAACTAAAGCCATTTCTCCAGCTGTGCAGAAAAGATGGTTCAAACAAATGCATGAATGTGTTCATTTATTGTAAATACATCCCAAATGGTTTTGAAAATGGAGGTTGGCATACATGTCCTCTCTCTCCATCGAGCAAAAATAAAATTGTGCACTGACTGAGTCGGGAGCTCCAAATATGCAGGTAAGCAAGATAACAACATTCTAACCCATCAAATTCTTCCTTTCTCAAGGGCAGGTGCTTTCCAGAGAAAGCACAAAGAACATCCTCAGGGGATTCTCACCGTTCCTCTGATCTATCTTAAAGCAATTATCCAGTCATTCCTTAACGTCTATGACTGTTTCAAGTGACATTTGCCCTCCTTGCTGAAGGCAGCGCTACAAGTTCTATACCTGACAAGGGAAGAACATTGCTTCGGAATGGTTCTCTCTCTGCTACAGTAAAATGTCTGCAGCCGGGAATAATGATCTATCACATTTTCATTGTGACCTTCCTCCGAAAAGCTCAAGGTGGTCTATGGATTTCCACCCTCCATTTTATCCTCACCAGTCTTGAGGATAGACACACACACACACACGCACCCCGCCAATGTATGAACCTGAATGAAATTTCTCCAGAGGGTTTCAGAATCATCTGTCGTGCTACGAAATCATGGGTTGGATGCAATCTGCTTTGTCAGTTGGTGAACAAGAGGGGCTATGCTAGGGGGTCATGGACAAAAGTCTTCTGTGGTGGGGGCTGTAATTAGGAGGAGAATTCTGCAAGATTGTGCAAAAACAATTGGATGGACCCGACCCTATATTGTGAATGACCTTGAACCAGTCTTAGGCCCCTTCCATACATGCAGAATAATGCACTTTCATTCCACTTTCAGTGCACTTTGCAGCTGTGCGGAATAGCACAATCCACTTGCAAACAATTGTGAAAGTGGATTGGAAGTGCATTATTCTGCATGTGCGGAAGGGGCCTTATGCTCAGTAAACAGGGTAGAGCAGGGACTTCTTCCCAGGTGTCTCTCCCTCTTTTATTCTGTGTCAAGGGCCATACTGAGCTCTATAGGACAGAGAGTTGTAAGAGTCAAGGCTCTGCTCATGACCCGCTCAAGATTAACTCAGCCTTCCATCCTCTGAAGGTCCATAAAATGAGTACCCAGGTTGCTGGGGGTGAAGTGCAGACGACAGGTGAAGGTAATAGCAAATCGCCCCATTAAAAATCTACCTAGTAAACATGATGTGATGTCACCCCATGGGTCAGTAATGACCCAGTGCTTACACAGAGGACTACCTTTACCTTTAAGGATCTCATTCCATTGACTTTATGTGTCAGTACTTAGCTGAGCTGGATGTCCCAGGCTGGCCCGATCTCATGAGATCTTGGAAGCTAAGAAGGGTCAGCCCTGATTACTACATGTAATAGGAGACCACCAAGGAAGTCCAGGGTTCTATGCAGAGGTAGGCCACCACCACTTGCTTTGAACATCCTCGGGGGCTTTCATACAAACTTTTCACAACCATTCAGGCGAGCTTGAAAGACCACAAAGGAAGAGGAGTTTGGATTTATAACCCCCCTTTCTCTCCTGTAAGGAGTCTCAAAGGGGCTTACAATCTCCTTTCCCCCTCACAACAAACACGCTGTGAGGAATGTGGGGTTGAGAGAGCTCCAAAGAACTGTGATTAGACCAAGCTCACTTAGCTGGCACGTGTTGGAGTGCACAAGCTATTCTGGTTCACCAGATAAGCCTCCACAGCTCAAGTGGCAGAGTGGGGAATCAAACCCAGTTCTCCAGATTAGAGCGCACCTGCTCTTAACCACTACACCACGTTGGCTCTCAAAAAGCAGCTCACCCATTCTCACAGCATCTTGACAGGTCTCTGCTGTCATTGGAAACAAGCACCTCTTCAATGTCCTTAACAGGTGTGCTAGAACTTGGTCCCTTTTTGTCTCCAAAGCACCCCAAAAATAGAGCCACCCAGCTGCAGCAACTTTTAGGAATCGTGCAGTGACAGCCAGTCTCTCCCTTCTCATTGTGAGCACTCTTTGTTAATATTTCACAAGGTCATTCACTTTCCTAATAGCTAATGGTTGCCTCCGGCTTTTGGGTTGAGTAATTTGCTTTTCTGTCCACCTCTCCGTACTCATCTGTGTCACACACGCCCTGAGCAACCTCTAAAAGGGGAGAGTTTTAGAAAACTTCAACTAGAACACGAGGCAGCAACACGCCTGTGTGAGCAACAATCCGAGAGCCTTCCCTTCCTCTCTCCCCAGTCCCACAAAACATGTAATGGGACATCATCCCTCCTGCACTTCACTGGTTGCCCTCTGTACAGGAGGACCTTGCAGAAGGAGAGAAAAGGCAGTTGCTTGTAGTCTTGTTTCAGTGGGGATGAGGCTGTGACTCGAGAGGAGCATATCTGCTTATTGTTAAAAAGGTAAAGTTTCCCCTTCAGTTGTATCCGACCCTGAGGTACCACTGCAAGCAGTGATTTTATAGGCTTTTGTGGGGTAGTTTGCCATTGCTTTCCCCGGCTATTCTTTGCCCCCTAGCTATGAGCTAGGTCAGTGATGGTGAACCTTTTAGAGACCGAGTGCCAGGGGCAGAGCAAGGGGAAACTGCGTCCAGGACATGCGTGCGCCCTGCGCCCCTGCCATGCCCCATCTGCCCCGACCTTGTCCTGGAATGCGCCTGGAACATCCCAAAACACCACCACCACACCCCCGGAATGCCCTCGCCATGCCCCTGCAGGGGCGTGCACCCAGTGCATTGTGCACCCCTCGCCCCCTTGGTGCTATGCCACTGCAAAGTGCCCAAACTGGGGCAACAGCGTGTGTGCCCACAAAAAGGGCACTGAGTGCCACCTCTGACATGCATGCCATAGGTTCACCACCATTGAGCTAGGTACTCATTTACCAACCAAGAAATAAATGGATGGATGGATGGATGGATGGATGGATGGATGGATGGATGGATGGATGGATGGATGGATGGATGGATGGATGGATGGATGGATGGATGGATGGATGGATGGATGGATGGATGGATGGATGGATGGATGGATGGATGGATGGATGGATGGATGGATGGATGGATGGATGGATGGATGGATGGATGGATGGATGGATGGATGGATGGATGGATGAGTTGACCATGAGCCAGCTGCCAGGATATCTGACGCACAGGGGGCTTGAACTCCTAACCTTGTGAGTGGCAGTGCAAGCACTTAACCACTACACCACACAGCTCCTCTGCTTATTGTTTACAACAACAACAACAAACCTTTATTAGGCATTAGGAGGAAAAGGAAGGAATCAAGGACAAACAAAACGAAAACATTAGCAAGCCAAAGTAAGTTATTCCAATATATCAAGGAAAAATTTAGCTACAGCAGATACAATCAGAGAGGAAGAATTATTTCATAAAAATATAACCTTCCCAGCTATTGAATATTCATTGAACTTTGCAGGAAGCAAAGAAAAAAGAAGGGACCTGGACATTTAGGGCAATGAAGCAGAATATCTTCCATGGTTTGAACCTCAGAAATGCAGTGGGGACATTTTTGCTCTTGTTGGATAATCTTAGTGACCTCAGTGATGTAGCACCCACGGGGGGTGGGGGGGTGCGATGCTCTGGGCAGATCAGCAGTGGAGGCATGGCCAGGCCAATAACCCCAGGAGCAATGCAGGAGGAGGCTACATGCTATCTTACAGCAAAGGAGATGCAGCAGCAAGTTAACAGCTATGGGGCAAGCTAGAGTAGATGCAGAGTGTTTCCAGAAGCCAGACTAGAGTAACCCAGCTATAAAAGAGAGGCTGCAGCTGAGCTAGCTTGTGGCAGTTTAGTCTGCAGGGTACTATTTCTGTTTCTTGTCTTTGTCTGGATTCCTTGCTCTGTGCACATATAACTTTGGAACCTGTTAAGAGCTGGTGTGGACTATCCTTGGTTCCTGAGGGCCCGTGTACAACATCCGTGACTTCCTCCTCTGTGCCTCTTCCTACCCCTTGTCTAATTCAGATAAGGCAACACACACAAAAATACACGGAGGATTGGCATGTGAGCTTTCTGGTTCTGATAGCTGCTATCTGATCCAAATGAAACACGGCAGGACTGGCCATAATGAACTGGCTCTTGCCTTCACTGTTATCTTGCAGAGGGTTGGCCTTCCAGCCCTCTAATCTGAGCATCCTTTCATTTTGCACTTTCCTTGTTCCATTAAAAGCTTTGCCTCTTCAAAGCCCGCAGCAGACAGAAGGCGCTTAGAGTGACAGTGTGTCCCTCCCCAAGTTTGCTGTGCTTTCAGCCGCGGCCGCTTTCACCCATGCTGTTCTCAGTCCAAGCAGGGCCAGTCAGGTCTCCTCGGGTGTAATGCTCTCAGGCTTGGATAGTGAGACTTGAGCACAGACCGAGCTGGGATTCCTTTCTGCACAGCACAAGTAATAACAAGAGTTTGGATGTATATCCCATCCTTCTCTCCTGCAAGGAGACTCAAGGTGGCTTACAAGCTCCTTTCTTTTCCTCTTCCCACCAACAGATCCCTTGTGAGGTAGATGGGGCTGAGAGAGTTCCAAAGAACTGTGACTAGCCCAAGGTCGCCCAGCAGGAATGTAGGAGTGCAGAAACACATCTAGTTCACCAGATAAGCCTCTGCCACTCAGGGGCAGAGTGGGGAATCAAACCCGGTTCTCCAGATTAGAGTGCACCTGCTCTTAACCACTACACCATGCTGGCTCTCAAAACGTCTTGATGATGTGAGAAGAAGCGTTTTGAGGAGGAACTCCACAGTTCCCCCTCCCTCAAAAAAACTTCCTGAGGACTTTTATTTCAGCTCAACGGGGTTTTTTTAAAAAAATGCTAAACTAACAATCTTTTTTTCTGAAGTCATCTTAAAGTCATCTCCTGCTTGATGTGCAGAGCTCAAAGGAAGACTTATTTCTCCCGCCCAATCACACAGCTCTCCCTTTCCCTTGCACCTGCCATTTTCTGCCACCGCACTCCATGCACGCTCTCCTCTGTGCCACCGACCATTTGCTAAGCCGTGGATGTTTGCTCTGCAGACGTCGCTGTTGGCTGCCTTATTAGCTTATAAAATATATGATCCAACTCAGCGTTTCCAGCCGATTCTGGCAATATAGTTTCTTGTTTTTCTTTTTAAAAAATCAATGAGATGTCTTCAAACACGCAATATGAGAATCACATCTGATGCCTGCGGAGCAAATGTCTTGGGGCAACTTTAGTGAATGGCAAGAGGGACAAAGGAATCAAGCGGCGTAAAATGGTGGGTGCAAGGAAGAGAGAAACCGAAAGAGGGTGGGTGAAAAACCTGCTGTCTCCTTTTTGTTTTTTGTCTGTGCTATTTGGACAAAAAAAATGAGGAGACAGTTTTTTTAAGACATCCCCAGAACATCTTATTTTGGTTGTGCGGAAAGAGTCAAGGTTACTTGTAATGGGCCGGTTGATTCAGCAAGCTTCCCCTCTTGATTCAAGGCTTAAATCGGCAGAGGGGACACCTTCTCTGCCTGCTCTGGAAGCAGGACCTGAGAATCCCCTGACCAGACACAACTGGGCCCAGAATCCTGCAAAGAATGGTGTCCACCACGATTTGTCCTAGGGGGCATTCATTGAAAATGCTGGGGGGAAGAATTAGGACTAATAAAAGGAAACATTTCTTCACGCAACGTGTGATTGGTGTTTGGAATATGCTGCCACAGGAGGTGGCCACTAACCTGGATAGCTTTAAAATGAGCTTGGACAGATTTATGGAGGAGAAGTCGATTTATGGCTACCAATCTTGATCCTCTTTGATCTGAGATTGCAAATGCCTTAACAGACCAGGTGCTCGGGAGCAACAGCCGCAGAAGGCCATTGCTTTCACATCCTGCAGGTGAGCTCCCAAAGGCACCTGGTGGGCCACTGCGAGTAGCAGAGAGCTGGGCTAGATGGACTCTGGTCTGATCCAGCTGGCTTGTTCTTATGTTCTTATGTTCTTATGTCCCAGGAAGTAGAGCATGGGCTGTTAGCCTGGCATGGCATGGTCACAGGATTATCTCTAGGGCTGCCAATTCCCAGACAGAAGTCTTTCAGATCACCAGATCCTTTCATGTGGAGATCCTGGGAACTGAGCTGGAGACCTTCGACATGCCATGCAGGTTCTCCATGACTGAGCTATGGTCCCTTGGTCCCTTCCCTGATTTATTAGGAGTATGACATTATGAACTTTGGTACCATTGCTGGTACAAAGCACGTGCTCTATCACTGGGCAGAGGCACTCCCCAAGAGGTACACATGACTTCTGCTCCTGTGCACTTCACACTTGGTGGAGTTTGGGTATGTGTTGCCAGATATCCCGCAACTGACATTCAAGTGGGAACCGGTCCCCTGTTGCTAAAGATGAAATATGGGCAACTCATAACCCAAGTCCCCGAGGTCCAAATCTGGCGTTCCAGCTGCTGAACCCCGGGAGTTAAATACATTTCTCTATTTTTTTCCCCAAAAAAGGGTCAGCAGAAATCAAGCAGAACATCATTTCACCTGCCAGAAAGCAAGAATAAATCAGATTTCAGAGGGGGCGGGGAGTGAATTACACTCAGAGAAAGCCGAGTAATAAAAATGATGCTTAAATGTGCCTGGGAAAAGTAATTACATTTCCTTCGGTGGTTTTTACCCTTTTCAGTTTCCTTTGGGGGAACAGAATCATCAAAAAAGAGAAGAGAAACTAACTCTACAGTGGTTACTTGTTTCAAATCGCCAACAAATGAAACTGGTGGAATAAGAGAAATGTCTGTTTTCAAACCACAGAGGTTCATTACTGGTGCTGCAAAGTCACCACACGCCTCTGTCATGTCACGTGGGAAGGCAAAACTGAGGGCAGGTGGGAAAGGCTATTTGCTTTACAGGGAGGTAGCGGTGGTATCTCCAAGATCCTTCAGGTCCTCACAGATAAATATCAGCACAGAGTAGTAGTAGTAGTAGTAGTAGTAGTAGTAGTAGTAGTAGTAGTTGTAGTAGTAGTTGTAGTTGTAGTTGTAGTAGTAGTAGTTGTAGTTGTAGTTGTAGTAGTAGTAGTAGTAGTAGAGGAGGAGGAAGAGGAGGAGGAGGAGGAGGAGGAGGAGGAGGAGTTTGGATTTATATCCCCCTTTCTCTCCTGTAGGAGACTCAAAGGGGCTTACAATCTCCTTGCCCTTCCCCCCTCACAACAAACACCCTGTGAGGTAGGTGGGGCTGAGAGAGCTCCGAGAAGCTGTGACTAGCCCAAGGTCAACCCAGCTGGCGTGTGTGGGAGTGTACAGGCTAATCTGAATTCCCCAGAGAAGCCTCCACAGCTCAGGCGGCAGAGAATCAAACCCAGGCTGATTCCACATGGCTGAAAAACAGTGGTGTGAAAACAGTGTGAAAATGGTATAAACCCTTTTACACCGTTTTAAACCCTTTTACACCATCTTCACACCGTTTTCACACCGCTGTTTTTCGCCCATGCGGAATGAGCCCCAGTTTCTCCAGATTAGATACATGAGCTCTTAACCTCCTCCTACACCACCACCACCACCACCACCACCACCACCACCACCACCACCACTACTACTACTACTACTACTACTACTACTACTACTACTACTACTACTACTACTACTACTACTACTACTACTACTACTACTACTACTACTTTTGGATTTATACCCCACTTTTCTCTCCTGTAAGGAGACTCAAGGTGGCTTACAAGCTCCTTTCCCTTCCTCTCCCCACCACAGACACCTGGTGAGGCAGGTGAGGTTGAGAGAGTTAAGAGAAAACTGTGATTGGCCCAAGGTCACCCAGCAGGAATGTAGGAGCGTAAAAACACTTCTGGTTCACCAGATAAGCCTCTGCCACTCAGGTGGAAGAGTGGGGGATCAAACCCGGTTCTCCAGATTAGAATCTACCTGCTCTTCTGAACCACGATACCATGTTGAGTCATAGAGATAATAGAATTCAATGGTGCCATGAACCCCTGAGGCAGAGGGCAGTGAAGGATGAAGCTGGCAAATGATGCCAGGTAGGAAGGCAGCATTTAAAGCAATAGGTGTCTTTTGAAACATGCAAAGATAGACATAAAAGAAGGAAATAGGGTCACTTGGTCCCTTTTAATGACATTTAGCCACATACATCATTGGAAAAATGCACAAGCAAGGGCCTAGTGGCCCATTAGGGTTTGCCAGCTCTGGTTTGGAAAATACCTAGGGATTTGGGAGCTGGACTTGGAGAAGACAGGATTTGGAAGAGGGACATAATGCAATAGAGTCCACCCTCCAAAGCAGTCATTTGCTCCAAAGAGATCAATTGTAAAACCTGGGGAACTTCAAGCCCCATCTGGTGGTTAAGCTAGAGAGATTTGCACCAGTGAAGGTTGGTAGTCACAAGACAGAACATCTTTGCTCAGAATACTGTACTACTATATACACAAAACTGTCCTCTGAAGTTTCAGTACAATATAGAGTTATGTGAGAGACTTATTCCTCAGTCTCCACTATAGCACGTTGACCATTTTAAGCGATATACGGGTATGTAGGACTTGTTTCTCCGCCTCCACCGTGACGGTTTCAGTACAATGCACGGATATGTAGGACATATCGCTCAGTCTCCACTGTAACACTTTGTCCTGTCAGTACTATTCCTAGCAGCATACACCTAACCTGCAAACTTATGGTGTGCTGCAGATTCTTAGGTTTGAAATGGAAAATATTGAGCTATACCCTTTTCCACAGAAAGATAACTGTGTGGTCAGTAGCTTTCTCGGTTTCTGTGCAATAGACATTCCGTACCACTGAGGCTCCTTCCGCACATGCAGAACAATGCACTTTCGATCCACTTTCAATCCACTTTGAAGCTGGATTTTACTGTATAGCAAAATCCACTTTCAAACAATTGTGAAATTGGATTGAAAGTGCATTATTCTGCATGTGCAGAAGGATGGCACAGAGGCCGCACAGAAGTTCCCTACTACAGTGGCACAGAGACACCTGCGAGAGCTCTGCAAGAGTTCTTGCTGCCTGCGGCCACCCGGTCTACATTGCACCAGCATAGTGTCTGCTCACCTGCAGAACTGTGTGGCTTACAGGGAACATTGTTCCTGTGCCAAACTTTATTCCTGCATTCTTCTCACCTGGGATGTATTTTCTTGTCAAGCATTACAGGAAGGGTCAAATCTGTTCCCCATGAGGTATTTGGGCCTGGTAACTAAAGGGTACAAAGAGAGCTGGCTCTGTGCCAATGTGTCACTGTTGTAATGCTGTTAGAGACAGACAGACAGGCAGATAAATAAATAGATGACTCCACATATTTATTCGGATACCATTGAACATAACAGTGATCACTCCGACATCTCAATGCGATTTGCGATCAAAAGCAGCCTCTTGCTGGCAAGCGAAATGAATTCCACTTCTTACACACAACCAAAATCAATTATTCCTTGTATTCCAAAGGCTTTCAACACAAAAGAAGAGATCTGACTTGTTTCATTGTCACTAGAGTTTAAAAGGCAATTTGCTGCATTAAACTTGCAAGGAGAAGGTTGGGAAGAAAAGAGGAAGAATTAAAGCCACTTTAATGATATCGGTGTACCTTGTAGGGGTTTTTTTCCCCCTTTCAAGGAAAAAGACCCCACAAAGGCCCAAAGCCGCAGTCAGCCTTTGTGGAGAACTTTTGATTTCCAAGCCAAAAGTTTGTTATGCAAGTATTCTAACCTGGGGGTGGCATCGTCGGAAGTTCTGCTATTGTTGTGCTACAGCATAATTCGCAACAGGGTTGTCTTGTCTGCACTAGAAAATCTAGTTGCAAATGGCTGCTATAGCTACACCACTGTCTCCTACAAGAAGAAAACAAACTTTAAGGAGTTCTAGTCCTAAGTATGTATCACTTTATTCAGGGTGATTTACTCCCAGGAAGGTCTGCAGCCTAAACCACCTTCCCTCCAGTCAATCGATCTAGAACCCAGGAGGCATGGTGATCCTAATGACCAAATCAGAACTTCCCAGAAAACTCTTTGAAGTTAAGCACTCAGAAGCACAGGAAACGGAATGTGCAAAATACAGTCAATGTGTGAACCAGGATTCCCCAACATGATGTCAAGTCCAGCAGTACTTCCTCTTGGCGCTCGCCAAGATTTTCAAGAAACTAATGGAGCCATTCTAAAACAGGACTTGTTTTAGAACAAGTCCCTCTTGTTCCTCTTTCAAATGAGGAATATTTCCATTGGAGAGTTAAGAGGAATGGTAAGCCGCTGGGTTTTCCTTAGCAAGTTTGTGGTTTCATTCTCCTTCATGTTTTCCTTCTTCTTAGATGGTATAAAGAGGGAAGCATTCTTCTCAGCTCTGCCTCTTGGGGCCACCATTTTGGGTTCAGCTCCACCCCCTGTAGCAGCCATTTTGGAGCAGCGTTCACCATCCTCTCATAAAATTCCGAAGGGGCCCACATGCTCAGAAAGGTTCCCCGCATTATGTAGACAAAGCCCTCCAGCAATTTCTCACATGCTGCTTCCTTTACGACCCACCCCCAATACCAGCTAGTTTCACTTCCATCTCTATGGCAGCTGTCTACTGGGTGGCTCAGCTAGAATCCAGTGCATCTGAATTCCACAGCTCATATAGACAGTAAGGATGAAGGAAACAAAACACAGTTGAGAGCCGGGAATCTTGGTAATACAAGGAGATTGGATAATATAGATGTTCAAGGGCTGCCCCATCTACAGCACATTGCAGTAATCTAGCCAAGAAGTTATAGAAGCATGGCTTGATGTAGCTAGATCTGCAGAGTCAAAAAAGAAGGAAATATTTTGTAGATGATGAAGGTGATGAGGGCATTTCCAGGAGCATCACCATCACGTTCTTCCAGGAGCAAGGCTGTGCCCAGATACCTCCCCCCCCAAAAAAAAATGTTTAACCCATTTCTGATTAAGATAACTTATAATCAATAAGTCAAGAACATCAAGGAAACTTGCTTTCCCCACTAGTGTTGTTTTGTCTGGATCCTATTTTAGCTTGTTTCCACTCATTCACTTAAATGTATCTTAACTTTGTACCAATGGGGGAAATAGCAGCCATGTACGGTTATTGTGTGTTGGGGAGATGGCAGGAGAGGATCACAACCCTACCCACACCCACACCCACACCCACACCTTGGTGCTAGTCAGAATCAGGACCCCACTTTCTGGGTATTTTAAAGAAAGGCACGCAGAATCCAGACTCAGGCCCCTTCCACACATGCAGAATAATGCACTTTTAATCCACTTTCAATCCACTTTGAAGCTGGATTTTCCTGTGCGGAATAGCAACATCCACTTGCAAGCAATTGTGAAAGTGGATTGAAAGTGGATTATTCTGCATGTGCAGAAGGGGTCTCAGAAATCCCAGCATGTCCTCAGGTTTGGCTCACTTGCCCATGAGCGGCCTAGCCAATCAGGAAGCATACTGGCAAGAGAATTGTGTCACATTGATGCATAGCCTATCTGACAGCATCACTGAGAGCAGAGCACTGAGAGACATGGATAACAAAACATCTTGCAAGGAGTGCAAAAAAAAAGGAGGATTTCCTCTGCAGTATTTAAAAAGTTCTTAGAAAAACCCAGGGGCACTGGTTCAGTTTTATACAGAATCCAAAAACTGAATTTCCATAAGAATTTGGCTGTTCAACAACAGTGGAATGCACTCGGAGTGTGGTGGAGTCTCCTTTGGAGATTTCTAAAGAGAGGCTGGATGGCCATCTGTCAGGAAGAAGAAGAAGAAGAAGAGTTTGGATTTATATCCCCCCTTTCTCTCCTGCAGGAGACTCAAAGGGGCTTACAATCTCCTTGCCCTTCCCCCCTCCCAACAAACACCCTGTGAGGTAGGTGGGGCTGAGAGAGCTCCGAGAAGCTGTGACTAGCCCAAGGTCACCCAGCTGGCATGTGTGGGAGTGCACAGGCTAATCTGAATTCCCCAGATAAGCCTCCACAGCTCAGGCGGCAGAGCTAGGAATCAAACCCGGTTCCTCCAGATTAGATACACGAGCTCTTAACCTCCTACACCACTGCTGCTCCAAGGAGTGCTTAGATTGTGTGTCCCAGCATTGCAGTGGGTTGGACTGGATGGCCCTTGGGGTCTCTTCCAACTCTATGATTCTAAGAAGTTTTGTATTCGGGGGGGGGGGGGTTGCCAGAGGTTGTGTTCATTTCCTGTAAGGCTTGGATGTAGCTGTTGGAAGTTCTGCATGCCTAGTTGCCCAAGGACATGCAGCAGGACGGGGGTTTGTAATCTTTTGCCCAGAAGACTGTTACATAAAGAGAACAGATGAGGAAAAAAGAGATATCAAGGACTAGTCAAAAGTAAATAGGATACTTTGGCACTGCTGCACAAATTAATACTGGGGGAAAAACAGATGGGTTTTGATGAGATTAGACAAGATGGTTTGGCACAGGAAGGATGGTTAAAAAAATATTGTGAGACATTCCAGAAGGTGCATTGCGGTAAGATGAAGACACAGTGTCATTTTTGATATGAGAATATATCACGGGCAGGATGAAGGCGGTGCGGTTTTCAGAAGGGCTGGCAAAATGGGATGAGGCATGCGCCAGTGCTCGAGTACAACTCTGATCCTTACAAATCTCATAGGTGCTGCAGATTTGGTGCACTGTCAGGGCAGGTGGGTCAAGCTTGATTTCAGTCAAGGCAGGTGGGCCAAGCTGATGTTGTGGTGGGTGTGTGGGCTGCAAGTCTGGAGGAACCCCCAAGAATGGAGGAACTGTAGACAAGTCTTTAGTAAATGACCCAGTTTGGGATAGTTGTAGCTCCAATGCAGTAAGTTAGCTTTTCTAGTCCACCCACCAGCTGGGGTCTGAAATGGCCTCCATGTTTAAGTATTCAGAGATCTGCCAAGGCTGGGTTCAAAACCAATATTCCCGACTGTCGTAGACTCATCTCTGCAGTATCCTGATATAGCCCACAAGTACATTTCATTTTATGACAGGATTTGTCAACGAACTTTAAATCTCTCGCTTCGATTCTACAGAAGATTTCTGAGCGGGTGTAGTTTTCAGCAATTCACTCTCCAACTAGGGCATCTTTTCCTCCAAATTCAGACTTTTAACTCTCTCTCATTCCCTTTCCGGCAGATCCCCTTTCTCTGGGGAGCAGAATTTTAGGGACTGTTTTGGACTGCAGTAGAGCAAGGGATAGCCGTGGAAAGCAATGGCAAACTACCTCACAAAAATGGCTTGCCTATGAAATCACTGCTCGCAGTGGTACCCCAGGGTCAAACATGACTGAAGGGGAAACTTTACTTTACCTTTAGAGCAAGGGAAGCAAAGGAGTTGCAGTCCATGGACAGAAATCCCTTCTGTCTGCAGAGATTCCCCATGGGAGGTGGGGAAGGGCCAATGCACAGACCAGTCCAACTCAACTATTATTCATTGTTGTGGTGGGGGCTGTTACAAGTATCAAAGGGATCTTCTGCCTTGCCTGAGACCCCAGAGCAGAACACAACAGTTGTCAACTGTGGAGGATTCCTTCCTCACACCCTGATCCTTCAAGCCCCTGAGCTCAAACAAATTGTAACCATCTGCAGGTCTCCAAAATGGGAATCATATCTTTACTGAGTCCCATTGGCATTCTACAGAATGTCTTGGGTTCCAGTGTGGTGTAGTGGTTAAGAGCAGGTGCACTCTAATCTGGAGAACCAAGTTTGATTCCCCACTCCTCCACCTGAGTGGCGGAGGCTTATCTGATCAACCAGATGTGTTTCCGCACTCCTACATTCCTGCTGGGTGACCTTGGGCCAGTCACAGAACTCTCTCAGCCCCACCTGCCTCACAAGGTGTCTGTTGTGGGGAGAGGAATGGAAAGGAGCTTGTAAGCCACCTTGAGTCTCCTGACAGGAGAGAAAGGTGGGGTACAAATCCAAACTCTTCTTCTATTTGCCATGTTTGTGGTAACAATTTATCGCGGAAGTTTTTCGACTTCATAGGGCTGCTGAGACAGAGGCTGAGCAAAAAGCCAGGAGAGCTGCAAGTAACCTCAATTACCCACAGATAATGAGGCCCGGGGCACCTTTCAGGTACTCAGCTCCATTCAGCATGCTCAGCGTTAAAGGAACCAATTTGTTCCTATTAAAAGTAGACAATTGGGTCTTTGGTCCTGGCATGTTTCTGAACATCAGCTTCTTCTTGAAGGGTGACACATATCAGCTGTTCTTCTTGCCTGCTGATGGGGCACATTGCCATAGTCATTACCCGGAGAAAAGCTTCTCCAAGTCCTAAATGAGATATTTTGGGAAACATTTGGGCGACTGCCAAACGAAGCAGTTCGGCGTCCCCTTTCTCCTGTCCAACCTGTCCACTTTTAATAACAGAAAAATACGGGCATTGCTAAATTGCATGGATGCTGTTCTTCCATTTGAAAAGCCCAGTTTCTGATGTGGGTTAGAGTCGTAGTATCATAGAGCTGGAAGGGGCCATAGAGGCCATCTAATCCACCCCCTGCTCAACACAGGATCAGCCTAGAGCAGTGATGGCAAACCTTTGGCACTCCAGATGTTATGGACTACAATTCCCATCAGCCCCTGCCAGGATGGCCAATTGACCATGCTGGCAGGGGCTGATAAAATATGTAGGCCATAACATCTGTGAAGTAAAGGAACTCCTCTGACGAGCCCTAGGGAGCATCTGAGACAAATGTTTATCCAGCCACAGTTTGAAGGTTGGCAGAGAGGGGGAACTCCACACCTCCTTTGGCCATCGATTTCACTACTGAACTAGTTCTCTCTGTAAAAAGTTTTTTCCTGTCCAGCCAATACCTTTCTGCCCGTAATGTATACCCATTATTGTGAGTCCCAGTCTCTGCTGGCAAAAGGAACGGCTCTGAGTGGCAGCCTTTCAAATACTAGTTCTCCCTGCCTGAAACGAAACCACCATTGTCTACCTCTCATGCGCCATACTAATGACATTCAATTAGTGTTAAAATTGGCACCTGTTTTGGCTTTGAGTACATAATATGACGGATTAATGAAGTGCAAATGACACAAAACACTTCTTTTTAATTCAAAAACAAGCAAACCAGAAACCCCAAAAGGGCTTGAAATGAAAAGGGTCACAACAACCACTTATCAAAACAATAAGAAATGTAAAAGAGTCGAATGTATTGTCGAAGAGGCTTTCACGGCCGGATTCAACTGGTTGTTGCGAGTTTTCCAGGCAATGCAGCTGTGCAGAATAGCAAAATCCACTTGCAAACAGTTGTGAAAGTGGATTGAAAGTGCATTATTCTGCATGTTTGCTGCTAAAGTTTCAACCGATGTGGTGGTTGTATTGTTGTATTGTTTTATATGATGTTTGCCACCCTGAGCCCTATTGGGAAGGGCGGGAAATGAATGAATGAATGAATGAATGAATGAATGAATGAATGAATGAATGAATGAATGAATGAATGAATGAATGAATGTGTGGAAGGGACCAAAATGATGACATTACTTGTCACATTTTGTGTGACAAGATGTTATGGGGAGAAAGAGAGGATCTCAGGGGTATTTTTTTTTTTGGAAGGAGTTTTGTGCATGCTGCCATGTCAACAGTGGGCCTTAACTTGTAATGCCAGAAATGGCTCATCTGTTGATCAAAACTCACACACACACACACACACACACACACACACACACACACACACACACACACACACACACACAAACACACACACACACACACACACACACACACAAACCCCTTTGCAATTTTCATTTCCCTGCAGTGATGAAGGTCACCACCACAATCAAATATTTTGCATTTATAAAATGTTTTTGATCCAATGTAAGCTTGCCTAGTTAACACAAGAAGATCTTTGTGGGTGAGACTAAAGGTCTCTCTGGTTTAGCATCTGGCTATCAGTGATGGTTACTAAATGTCACATTGTTAAGAAGAAGAAGAGAAGAAGAGTTTGGATTTATAGCCCCCCTTTCTCTCCTGCAGGAGACTCAAAGGGGCTTACAATCTCCTTTCCCTTCTGCTCCCCTGTGAGGTGGGTGGGGCTGAGAGAGCTCCGAGAAGCTGTGACTAGCCCAAGGTCACCCAGCTGGCATGTGTGGGAGTGTACAGGCTAATTTGAATTCCCCAGATAAGCCTCCACAGTTCAAGCGGCAGAGCTGGGAATCAAACCCAGTTCCTCCAGATTAGAAACACGAGCTCTTAACCTCCTACGCCACTGCTGCTTTAGTGTGTCATCTTCAAAAAATCGTATGTTTACAGAGCCAGCAGTCACAACTGCTACAGCCTGTCTCTAACAACCAGAGTTTGTTTTAAACATCTCTCTTTTTCAATAATTATTCACTACTCACATGGTTGGATTTAGGGATTGTTTGGGAATTCTCTTAATTCCTCTTTATCCAGTTTTTCCCTGAAACCCAACAATCTGCTTCTTTTGTACTTTTTAGAAATTCGGAGTCAGTTTCCAATCACTTCTGTTCTGACCACAGAGAAATCTGAAGAAAGGGAAGGCAGGAAAGGTGTTGCAAAATTTCAGAATTTTACTCTGTACATGGTCAGAGGCTGGCAATGTCTGCCCAGACCTCCCCATCTTCCTGCTCTAGCACACAGACACACACCCATGGTGTGTAACATAAGACAACAGCAAGGGCTGAAGTTTCAAAAGGGTGCTTTGATTTCTCCACAAAGAGAAATGGAGGAGGAAGAAGAAGAAGAAGAAGAAGAAGAAGAAGAAGAAGAAGAAGAAGAAGAAGAAGAAGGAGGAGGAGGAGGAGGAGGAGGAGGAGGAGGAGGAGTTTGGATTCATATCCCCCCCCCCCCGTTCTCTCCTGTAAGGAGACTCAAAGGGGCTTACAAACTCTTTCCCTTCTTAACAAACACTTCGTGAGGTGGGTGGGACTGAGAGAACTCCAAAGAATTGACTAGCCCAAGGTCACCCAGCTGGCATTTGCTGGAGTGCACAAGCTAAGCCTCCACAGCTCAAGTGGCAGAGCAGGGAATCAAACCCGGTTCTCCAGATTAGAGTGCACCTGTCTTAACCACTACCCCACGCTGGCTCTCTTAATTCCTATTTGAAATCCCTGTTTGAAAAGAGAAAAAATAAAATGAGACGGATCAAGGGATACAGGCCATTGTGAGTTTTCTCCTAACTGGCCATCAGAAAAAGTTTTCAGTCCTGTGTGGCCATGGTCTGCTAGTTTTTGCTCCTAATGGTTTGCCCGCATCTAGGGCTGACATCCATCGATCCAGTAAGACTCTTGTCACATTACATCACGAAGGCTGTTTAACTTTTTCTCCTTTCTTTCCATCATAAATACCACGAACCTCAGTGTCTTCGAACTCTGTAATCTGCATTGAATCTCAGCGACAGAAGCTGTGGATAAATGATGTCAACCAACCAATTAATCAGTCTTTATGAGACGGTACTATTACATTATGGGATGGTACTATTACCTTGTGGATTCTTTAAGAAAAATCAGAATTCAGCCCTTGCCTTCTAAACCTGCAGGTATGAATATCTGAATGGCTTGTTTTGGAGCGGACTAGAAGAAGAAAAAAAGCTAAATGTGAAAGTGGATTAAAAAGAAGAAGAAAAGGTATTACAGTATCTCTAAAACCAACCCAAATATCATACTGAATTAATAAGCTACACCTACAGTTAAGCTTTCAGGAATGACCTTCTATTTGAAGCTAATGATTTTTTTAAGGTTAACATTTTTTGCTAGCTGAGCCATATATTATTTAATTGATGGCAGAATTACTATGTTCCTATAAATTAAGTCTGAATGAGACATTTGTTAACTGTTCTTACTTGGAATAGTGTAGCTGTAATATTTTTCTCTCTCTCCTGTCTTCTTGTCCAAGGTCAGTTCAACTTTATGTTGTGTCCCAACGGCTCTGGAAATGGGGTAGGCATCAGGAGTAATCTTGCATGTAATTTGCTTTTTAATTTATTATTTCTCTCAGATTTACAATGGGACAACAAGCTTTTAACAGCAATTTCGGAGGCATACATTTTGACACAGAGAATTGACTGGGATAGAATCTTGAAGGAACGTGCTGATTCATGGCAAGTGACGGCCCAAAGTGAAAGTGTTTTAACATCAGCCATTAATGGGGTGACACTTGTAACTTTGCCTTTCATCACTGATAACAAACACTCAGTATGTGTGTAGTTCACAAGACTGGGGTCCAAGCCTTTAGTATGAGCTACTCACATTCACCATGACTGCTAGCCTATTCTGGGTCAAAGAAAGGCAAAATTCACAATTGGAATCCATAGAACGTCAGCTTTAGAATCATAGAATCATAGAGTTGAATCATAGAATCTTTGGCCCTTTCCGCACGGGCCGGAAACAGCACCCTGGGGACAGCAAAAACAGCGTCCCCAGGGAGCTGTTCGTACGGGGGGCACAGCTGCTGCACAGCCGCACCACCTTCACGCCTCCCGAGCGGCACGAAGCTGCTGTTTTCCGACCTCGCTTCCCCAGCGAGGTTTTTGGGAAACGGCGGCTTTGAGCCGCTGCCGTGCGAACGGCAGCAGCTCGGAGGCGCCCTCCCTCCCCCCTTTTTACTGTTCACCTACCATTTCTGTGGCCATCCAGCTGGCGTCGCGGGGACGCAGGGACATGCACCCCTGCCCTCGCGGCGCCCGGAGCAGTCAGCGTAGAGCAGGGGAGCAATACGAAGGCCTCGGCATCCATTGCTCCGAACAGCCACAGAAACAGCAGGTCGACTGGGCAACGGCGCTCCGCAGCGCCGTCTTCCCGGTTGTTTCTGGGACCGTTTGTGCGAACAGTCCCAGGGGGGTTGGGTCAGCGTCATATACGCCGACCCAACCTCCATCGTGGCCATGCGGAAGCGGCCATAGAGTTGGGAGAGGCCCTAAGGGCCATCAAGTCCAACCCCATTTTAAAAAATGTTTGTTTACATTGCCCTCATCTGCCTTCACTTTCATTTTGCCCTCACTGACATTGCTATGTAGCAGAACCCAACAGACTGCATAGTACCATAATGTCATCCCATTCGCTATGCAATACCTGATTTGGGTTAACACAGGGGTCCCCAGCTTGGTAACCATAGGAGCCATAGGGCCCACTGTAACTTTTCCTTATGGTCTCTATTTTAGCTTTTGCTCAGCCAGGCTCCTAACTGGCCATCAGAAATTTGATTGGCTGTGAAGATTTCTGAAAACATAGCTTCGGCAGCAGCCGTCTCCATATCACATCTATCTTCACTGTGTAACTGAAGGTCAGCTTGTGTATGCAAGAAAAATGTTTTCGACAATATGTTCATTTTAAGAGGCATCCTGTTGAAACTTCTGCCTGAAATGTTGAAGGGTTACTCCTGGAGTGAGACATAATCTCGCTCCCTGACATTTTGTGGTTGGTTCTGCATCTTGGGGCAGCCATTTTGTGGTTACGCCCACCATTTTGTGCCAAAATTCCAAAGGTGCTCACAGGCACCAAATGGTGGAGATTTTTGGGTTTGTGGGATTAGCACTGTGACTAATCCAAGAATTGGAAGTAGCAGCAGCTGGTGGTGGTAAGGAAGAGAGTGGTACTGAAACAGCAGTTGCCAGGAGACAAAATGGCATCAACCATCAAAAAGCAAATATTCACACATTTATTTTTACTCTACCAACAGGGTTAGTTTCCGCTCCAAAACTGAAAATGGGCCATATTCAAAGCAGATGTGATTACTGGGAATGTTGGACAGAAAAACGAGAAAGACACTTATTCATCCATTTCTTTATTTAAAGGATTTTTAACCTTTCCTTTCCACCATCCATGCAAAATCCATTAAAATTGCAATAGCTTGCTTCCTCAGTCTGAAGCGATGGTCCCAAAGAGATAACTGTGAAAGAACGAAGTCTCTGAGAATGATTCATTGTTTCTACGATTCCCTCAGAACGTTGCTTCTTGCCAACGATCAGGTCACTCTGGTGTGATTTTTGCATGTTTTTCTTCCTTCTTCCAAACACACTGTTGCCAGGGAGAAATTGCTTACAAAATGCATGTTAAACTATCTCACACCCACAAATTAAGATGGTTCCGGAGCAGCCTGCATGGTTGATCTGGCTAATTTTTTTCTTTGCTGTTGTTTTTCAATCACTGTTTTTAATTCTCTTACGTTCCTTTTGGTGTATGGTTTATGGTTTCTTGGTGTATGGCTTAAGTTTTGGGTTTGTTTTTTGCTGGTGACCCCATGGGGTTTTCAAGGCAAGAGACATTTGGAGGTGATTTGCCATTGCCTCCGAGTCACAATCCTGATATTCCTTGGAGATCTCCCATCCAAATACAACCAGGGTCAGGGCTGAGAGCGTGTGGCCCCAAGGTCATCCAGCAAGCTTCCATGACATGAGCAAGGTTTCAGACCTATGTTCCCCTGGTCCTAGTCAGACACCTTGACCACTACACCATGTTGGCTCTCTAGGTGCATGAGCTTATGAGCTGTTAAATCTGAAGACAAAATACAATAGTTTGGTCCGACTGTCCAAAGTGACAATCCCAAACAGATAATTGGAACAACCAAGACTCTATTTCCGCACCTGCAGAATAATGCACTTTTAATCCACTTTCACAATTGTTTGAAAGTGGATTTTGCTAACCTTCACAGTTAAATCTAGCTTCAAAGTGCTTTGAAAGTGGATTGAAAGTGCATTATTCTGCCTGTGCAGAAAGGGCCTGAGAATGTTTTCCAGTTTTATCGCCTGCATTGCCATTAATTGGCTCTCACTGATTCAGTCACTTGAAAACACTGGCCACACTGCCCCCCACTGGCTGTCCCAGAGATCCAACATACATGATATGTGAGTCTCCTATACAGGAGCGGGGGTGGAAACCTGGCTAATTTATCAAGGAGAAAAGCCTTATGCAGTGCAGCCAAGGGCAATCAGAGTGTGAAAGGATCCTGGAGTTATTATAATAAAAGGGTTTTTTTCAAAAGTATTTTAAATGAAAAATCAGATTTTACAAAGAATTGACATAGGAAGGTCCCGTCAAAAATGTACCAAAATACAAAAGTTGAAATATTCTGACATTAACTGATTAAAATCAGGGTGGTCCCTAATTGACAAGAATAGTCATTTGTCTTTTACCACTTTCCAAGATGGCCTCAGCCACATGGTTGAGCCTAGCCAGAAAAAAACAGGAAGTCAAGTTGTGTGGTTTTCTTTTCTCTCTTCATCCTTTTTTTTTTCAGATTATTGCTTGGGGTGGGGTAAAAAGCAGCTTACCCAATAAGGAAAACAGCAAAACAGTAGCATTATCAAGAAAAATCCCCTTAATTCTTCTTTGCCAATTTCTCTCTGAAATTGACAATTGATTTGTTATCCTCTAAGATGACTGAGAAAAGTAGAGGCACACCACCTCATAAATAGTCTGGCTAGTAAACATCGTGATGTGATGTCACTGCTTGACCAAGGGACTACCTTTACCTTTGTTAAGGAATCCGGAGTGAGTTTCTGATCAATTCTGTTTTGATCACAGAAAAATTTGAAGAGGGGAGGTTCTGCTAAATTTCAGAATTTCACTCAATAAATGTTCAGAGGCCGTGGTGGATTCCACGCAGCAAATGTATAATAGGTTGCAGTCGTGATACAAAAAAACCCATTTTCCTTTTTCTCATTCACGCGTATGCCATTCAGGCAGTGTTGGGAGCCCATGGAAACAATCCAGGGTGCTTTCGTGCCTTCACATGGAGACGCTTCTCTTTTTAAAAAAAAATTCCTGCAACGCATGCGTAGCTACGCAGGCATATGGAAATGAAGCCCTGCAGCCATGCCGATCGTCCCACAATACGATCGGCTGCACCTGCATAGCTGCACATGAACAGGGCAACCCACAAAATAAAAAGGGATCTCCTTCCAACGGCAGGTCAATAATGAACATGTTGCCGTAGATCAGTCATACTCGCTGTCATGGGGAGAAAATATGCTTGGGGGGCTTTGTATCCTGTGGAGCTTTCGGAGAATCTGCCCCCAACCTGCTCCCCACCCCGCAAACAACCCAGGTCCAAGGGTGTATTGATGATCTCTACCCCGAGCCTTTTCCTACCTTGATATTCCCTAAGCTGTTTTCGTACACAAAAGTATGTGAGAATGAATGAATTTAATCAACTCTCTCCCCACCTCCCATTGTTAATAATCATAATGTCAAGGCAATATTAAGTCAGTTAATTTCCCCCCTCTTTTTTCCCCCTCTTCTTTCCTTTCTCTTCTTTGTTTTCGCACAGTTGTGCTGTAATTGTCAGTTTAATTAGTTTCTCTGGTTTTGATGGCAACAGGTTTACATTTATCTCCTCTTTTTTAATATGCCTAATTGTTTATCCTTCCTTCAGTAATAACTCATTAATTTTATAGCCCGCCTGCACTCTCTCTCCCTTCAGCGTCAGAGGAATTAATTCCTTCTCGATCTTGCGGGCCTGAATTTCCAGCACACCTTTCCTGGTTCACTGGCTGCAAAAACCCAGTTTGAACTCGGCCACCCTCTTTATTCGGGGCCACAGTGCTGAAGAACCAGATGTTAGCTCTTCTCGGCATGTTTGATTATAAATGAAGACCCTCCTGGCTGTTTTGAGATCTGTTTCCTATAAGCCAAGCAGAGGCCTCACGGATACCAGCCTCCATGTGAAGCCTCGGGGTACCTCAGAATCATAGCTCATCTCCTGACTACAGAAATCAGTTCCCCTGAAAAATATGGGCCCATTCCTCACAGCGCAAATGAGATGTCTGGGGAATGTCTTAAAAATGAGCCAACTTCTTAATTTTCACTCTGCACACTCAAAAGAAGACGTCCAGGAAATGTTTTCTTTAAAAAGCCATCTCTCATTTGTTTTCCTGACAACACAGGTATCAAACGAGGAAAAGGGCTTTTTCTTGCTCAGCCAGTAAGCTCTCTAGTCAGTGTCACCCTCCCCTCGTGCCCGCCATTTTGTGTTCTGCTGAAGGGATTCTCCCTGCCTCCGTTTGCTGAAGGTTGCTCCAGGACGTTTGCAGGCTCTGATCCTGGGTGCCTTTTCAGCCCCAAAAGTGCATAGTTGTACTCAGCTCTTCCTGATGATTCCAGCAATATATAATTTTTTTCTATTTAAAGAAAGAAAGAAAATTGAGGAGTTGTATTTGAAGATATGCAGACACACATGTGAGAATCTTAGCCACTTGAAGGACTCCCATTGACAAGCATTGGGACCATGGAGGCAAGATGGTCCTCTGCATAAACATCCCACCAGAGAGGGCTATGGCACCCATGTCAAGAAGAAGAAGAGGAGGAGGAGTTTGGATTTATACCACACTTTTGTCTCCTGTAAGGAGACTCAAGGTGGCTTACAAACTCCTTTCCGGGGTGCTGTGTGGTTTCCGGGCTGTATGGCCGTGTTCTAGCAGCATTCTCTCCTGATGTTTCGCCTGCATCTGTGGCTGGCATCTTCAGATCCTGATTCAGATCCTCTGAAGATGCCAGCCACAGATGCAGGCAAAACGTCAGGAGAGAATGCTGCTAGAACACGGCCATACAGCCCGGAAACCACACAGCACCCCAGTGATTCCGGCCGTGAAAGCCTTCGACAATTTCCCTTCCTCTCCCCACAACAGACACCTTGTGAGGCAGGTGGGGCTGAGAGAGTTCAAAGGGAACTGTGACTAATCCAGGATCAACCAGCAGGGATGTAGGAGTGTGGAAACACACCTGGTTCTCCGGGTTAGAATCCACCTGCTCTTAACAACTGCACCATACTGGATCTCAGGCAGATTGCCCCCTTCCCTTTGGATGGAATGTTAAACACTTTTCTTTTTCAGACAATTGAAATTGTCATCAATTTTTTTCCAACCTATCAGTGAACATTTGGGGAGGTCACCATGAGCCTAATAAGCCTCGATGTGGGCAGATTTCTTCCGTGTGAGCTCCCAGTTGGCCTTTTCTGCCCTCAAGGGTTCCAAAGTGTGCCTCTCTCAGTTGTTCAGTGTTCCCTCAGCTTTTGAATCCCATTCTTGAGACTCTGCAACAAAAGCAAGGAGGACATGATGAATCGGCTCCCCTCGCCCCCATTTTTAAATGGGTGACAATGCTTTACATATTTGCAAGAGGATTGTTCACCTATTTAATTTTGCGTGACAGCCGAAAATGGGAACGGAGCTACCTGCTGATAGGAAGGGAAAATTGGCGTCCAGATTGTGCCAGTCGTGGGAGCGTGCGGCAGATAAGCGGGATGAAAAAGTACCAAGGTGTTGTGAAACAACCGAAAGCACGGTTCCCTTCATAACCACTGAAGCTTCCTCCTGTTTGCAAATAGCATGTCAATGAGTCCATGAGTGGCAGCAGATGGACCGTCCCCAGAAAGCAAGCAGAGCATTTTACAAATGAACTGCACGGATTTGCTAGTAGATCATTAAGCAGCAACCAGTGTTAGCAAGAAAATTGAAAAACAAGCCTGTTGGGCCATTTTATTCTTATTGTAGGCCAAGAAGCTAGCTATGAGTAGCTGAGCTCTTCAATAGTGTTTTTTGGAATATCTAATCAAGGGGAAGTACCAGGTAATGATCCCTTGGCACTACTCGAATACAAATATCTCCTTACTGAGAGGGAATGGCCTCCTGAGATGGAACCATCTTACTGTTCTTTCTGGTAGAGTTTGCTTCCCATTTTGCCACCCAGTCTGTTATAATGATTCTGGCCCCTTCCGCACATGCAGAATAATGCACATTCGATCCACTTTCACAATTGTTGGCAAGTGGGTTTTGTATATTCCGCACAGTAAAACCCAGCTTCAAAGTGCGTCGAAAGTGGATTGCAAGTGCGTTATTCTGCATGTGCGGAAGGAACCTCTGTAAAACACGCCCAATTTTCAGGCTTTGGCTTAATCAGTGGTAGAGAGAAGAAGAGCAGCAGCAGCAGCGGCGGCGGCGGCGGCGGCAGAATGGAATGGGCAGGGTTAGAAACCTGTAGGGTTGCCAGCTCTGGGTTCCTGGAGATTTGGGGGTGGAACTTGGGGGGGAAAGAAAAGGGAGCTCAGGAAGGTAAGATGCCGTAGAGTCCACCTTCTGAAACAACCATTTTCTCTCCAGGCACACACACACACACACCCTCGGTTTGGCACCTTATCTAGATTGTTAGGTTCCCCCATTTCTCCAAATGGGGAGAACCAGTGGCGGGGTCCAAAAATTTTAGTAACAGGTTCCCATGGTGGTGGGATTCAAACTGTGGCGTAGCACCAATGGGGCTGGGCGGGGCATGACGGGGGCGGGGCCGGGCATTCTGGGGCGGGGCATTCCTGGGCAGGGCTGTTGGAAGGACGCAGCCGCTGCGCCAGTCCTTTGGCAGGAAACAAATGCACACGGGCGCAGGCTGCCACGCACGCTGGTGCACCTCCTGCTAGACTGCTTCAAGTTCTGTGCGCTACTGCTGAGAGGAGGGGCGTAACTAAGGCAAAAATCACATGGCAAAATCACCAATTAGTAACCCCCTCTCGGCACACACAAATAATTAGTAACCTACTCTCGGGAACCTGTGAGAACCTGCTGGATCCCACCTTTGGGAGAACCTTCAGAAAAAGGTTGTTGTGGGTTTTCAGGGCTGTGTGGTGGTGGTCTGGTACATCTTGTTCCTAACATTTCAACTGGACCCAGTGTGTAACAGACTTCTCTCTGGAGAAGGGAGCTGAAGATGCCAGCCACAGATGCAGGCGAAATGTTAGGAACAAGATCTATCAAACCACAGCCGCACAGCCCGGAAAACCCACAACAACCAGTTGAACCCGGCCATGAAAGCCTTCAACAATACATTCAAAAGAAGGGTTTACCTGGAGAAAGTGCCCGAGTCCTATGGTCTTTTCTCCTCTTTTCTTTATTTAGGAATAATTGCAAAATTGCAGGTATTATATACAGAACCAACCACCCACTCCAGTAATGCAAGAACCATCCCACAAAAACTAGCTTTAATGGCAAGGAAGAGGTGGTTCACAGTTTCCATTTCATGATTGCTGGTTTTTCAGCAATCATGTAGCCTGATGTGAAACTTTCAATTTTCCCTCAGTGGTCAACTTTGCTATTCCCGCTTTATGATTTCCAAACTCTGCTTCTAGACCAGCATGAGGTAGGACAGCTGTCGGCGGTCAGACATACATTCTACACAGCCCCACTGGGGGAAGAACTTTGACAGTGGAATATGCTGCCTCCGAGTGTGGTGGAGTCTCCTTTGGAGGTTTTTAAGCAGAGGCTGGGGGGTCATCTGTCAGGAGTGCTTTAATTGTGTGTTCCTGCATGGCAGGGGGTTGGACTGGATGGCCCTTGGGGTCCCTTCCAGCTCTATGATTCTTTGTGTGCGGGAAACTTTTAAAAAGATCACACAGCAAGTCAAAACGTTTTGAAAACATTTCAGCCAAAGAATCGTCTTGAGGATGCGTTGAAAACATTTTCAGGCTGGAAATAAAACATTTTGGGGTAAAAAAAACCATGCTGAACGCCTCACAAGAAATATTTTACTTCCTGTCTTGAAACGTTTTAAAGATCCGGTGAGGAAAGGGCCACTGTGTAACATTCTGTTGATGCTTACTGTATACCATGTAATTGATCTGTAACATAGTGGACTACATAGCATCATAGAGTTGGAAGGGACCCCAAGGAACATCAAGTCCAACCCCCTGCAATACATGTTATTCTACAACGAAATTTGTGTTTGAAAAAGACACACACTTTTAATATATGAGAATGCAGAACTTATTTTGCATATCCAGGGCTTCTACATAGCCAGGTTGCAGTTTGTGATTGATTTGGTGGATTTCAGAACTTGTGAGGCTACAGTCTTCCAGTTCCCCAAATCCAGGTGGCTTGATTTGCATATTATACAAATTATTTGCTCATTAAGCACAGCAAAGCATATCTGTTGTTACACTGTCAGTCTCCCGGTTGCTTTGTGTCCACTCCTGGCAACTCTGACGGGAAAAAGGATTAGCGGAAGGATTAGCGGAAGCTTCTTTCCCTGGGCCCAGGCCAGGCCATCTTCTTGGACCGTAGCAAAGATATTTTAGGGAGAGAGATAGCAAGTGTGTCAGTCAGAGCTGTGACTTGGCTCGTCGGTTAGAACAATGGGAGGCCGGAGGTGGCTTGTTTCACAATAATCAGGCAGGCAGGAGACCTTCATTTCGCTGTGTATCTCTGGATCGGCTTACTTTGTGTGTGGTGAAAGCGAGGAAATCCAGGCCAGCTGATGATCCAAGTGGGTAAGATGCCCAGAATCCGGACAAAAAATGAGACAATTGCACCATATTGCAAGCCTGATAGCTTGGCACATGCATAAGGTATTTGTCTTTGAGTCAGACCATTCTTCATCGAGCTCAGTATTGTCTGCTCTGACACACGTCACATGCTGTTTCACCCACGGTCAGGGTGTCCAACCTCCAGAGGTTGATGGGGTTGATCAAAATTGAGCGGACAAGTGGATCAAACCCACTGTCCAGGGTCAGGCAGAGAGAACTTTCCTCATCCCTGGACCAGAATCTCAGTTCAGTTTTTATTGGAGATGGTAGAAACCAAGTATGGAACCTCCTACATCCTCTATAGAGAACCAGCGTGGTATAGTGGTTAAGAGCAGATGGATTTGAATCTGGAGAACTGGGTTTGATTCCCCACTCCTCCGCCTGAGTGGCAGAGGCTTTTCTGGTGAACCAGATATGTTTCTGCATTCCTACATTCCTGCTGGGTGACCTTGGGTTAGTCACAGTTCTTCGGAACTCTCTCAGTCCTATCTGCTATTTTTTTGCTATTCCACCCAGGTGTCTGTTGTGGGGAGAGGAAGGGAAAGGAGCTTGTAAGCTACCTTACAGGAGAGAAAGGTGGGGTATAAATCCAAACTGCTGCTGCTGCTGCTCTTCTTCTCTCTACCACTGATTATACTTTTTCTTAGATCCTATCTTTTATACCACTGACAGTCAGCAGAGACAGGTAAAATATCAATTTTTAGAAAACCAATTACAACAGATAAAAATACACAATACAGTTCATCTATCAGAGTCATCACAAAACCAATGCAGGCTACCATTAACTGAATGCCTCTGCAAGCAATACTGAACTAGATCTCACCAGATCTTTCACTGGTGGAAGAAAAGGAGAGAGGGAGCTGACTTATGGTGACTCCATAGGATTTTCAAGTAATAAACACTCAGGTCCATTCCACTCATGCAGAATAATGCACTTTCAATCCACTTTCACAATTGTTGGCAAGTGGATTTTGCTATTCCACACAGTAAAATCCAGCTACAAAGTGCATTGAAAGTGGATTGAAAATGCATTATTCTGCATGTGCGGAAGGGGCCTCAGAGGTGGTTTGCCATTGCCTGTCTCCATGTCACACCCCTGGTATTCCTTGGAGATATCCCATCCAAATACTATCCAGGGCCAACCCTGCTTAGTTTCTGAAATCTAATGAAATCAGGCTAGCCTGGGGCTGTCCAGGGGCCTTTCCCCACTCCCTTCCATCCCCCCTATGCCGCGCGCTGCTCTCAGCGCGCGGCATCCCAGGCGCGCGCCCAGGCGTCCCCACAACCCCGCGCTCTGTGCGGGGTCGTCAAAAGGCGCCGTTCGGAAGAGCGCCTGGGATGGGGCGCGACAGCGGCAGCATCGGGGCGGCTGCGCTGTGGCTGCCCCTGCCGTGGGGAGGGAGGAGGAACCCCGCGCTACTCTCCTCAAGTAGCGCGGGGCTTACGGTAAGTGGAGAAAGGCCCCAGGTCTCAAAAATAGCTCCAGATCATTTAAAATCCAGACAATACTTTGGCTTAAGATTTCCGAAATCCCCAATAAATGAACTTCAAGAGGAGTGTAGGACTTCAGATCCAGTCATGTGGCTCGCAGATCCAGTGGATTGCTTTTTACGAATCGTCCTAGATTCTAGAGGCATCATGGAGTGGCACAGGACTTGTGGGAGCCAGACTTTCCCAAAGATAAACCTATATGCAAATGGAATAGCGTTCCCTCTCAGCTCCTATTGACATCGGCTCCCTGGATCAATTTTCCTTATTAGCTGATGAATCTCTTCGAAAGACTTTCTGTTCTGGATCGGGATAAATTATTTAAGCAGTAAATTGTTTCCACTTTTAACAGGGTTACAGCCAAGTGATTGAGCAGAATAGGGCAGGAAACAAGGTCACCTTTAAGTAGTGTGAACACATTAACCAGACTAGTAATGAATATGTCCACGACTGAGGGTTTAGGAAAACAAAGAGAAGGAAGCTGGGAGGGATCAATGGCTAAATAGATTGCCAATTCCCGCCACTCATCATACGCACATTTGAGAGGTTCTATTGTAAAAATAGGTGAGTGCAAGTGACTATTACAGTCACATTCAAAGGCCTCGCTTCAGGTATTCTCATCTTTTGAGATGATGATGAGGAGGAGGAGGAGGAGGAGGAGGAGGAGGAGATGAAGGAGGAGCAGGAGCAGGAGAACAGGAGCAGTTTGAATTTATACCCCCCTTTTTCTCCTGCAAGAAAACTCAAAGTGGCTTACAACTCCTTTCCCTTCCTCTCCCCAGAACAGACACCTTGTCATGTAGGTGGGGCTAAAAGAGTTCTGACAGAACTGGTTCCACAGTCACCCAGCAGGCTTTACCTGCAGGAGTGGGGAAACAAACCCAGTTCACCAGATCAGAGTCCACCGTTCATGTGGAGGAGTGAATTATCAAACCTGATTCTCCAGATTAGAGTCCACCTGCTCTTGACCACTATACTAAGCTAGCTCTCTGGGGTAGGAATCTCAAAAGTATCTCCCTTATCCAGCCAGACCGGTTTCAAGGCCTACCCATCACTGAGATGGCCAGGAGGCCCAAAGGATTAAGCTGCCCAGGATTGTGGGAGCTAATCAAGAAAATATACGCAGTGTAACAGTGTAAGAGCGGCTTGTTTGGAAGTCGACTTTTGCACAATGCTGAACAAACCTGGGGAAGGCCATTGCTTTCACCTCCTGCATGTGAGCTCCCAAAGGCACCTGGTGGGCCACTGCGAGTAGCAGAGTGCTGGACTAGATGGACTCTGGTCTGATCCAGCTGGCTCTTTCTTATGTTCTTATGTTCTTAACCTGCTGCCACTAGATGTGGCACTGGCCACTGGCTTAGACAGCTTTAAAAGAGGGTGAGACAAATCTGTGGAGGCTGTTTGCCAAATGGCTATTACCTACGGTAGTTAAAGGGAACCCATTTAGAGTAGGGTTGCCAATTCCATGTGGGGCCCGGACATCTCCCGCTATGACAATTGACCTCCGGATCAGTTCCCATGGAGAAAATGGCTGCTATGGAAGGTAGACTATATGGCAGTGGTGGCGAACCTATGGCACGGGTGCCAGAGGTGGCACTCAGAGCCCTCTCTGTGGGCACGCGCAAACAGAATTGCCCCCCCCACACACACACATCTAGGCTGGCCTGGGCCGCTGGGCTCGATTATTAGCATTAAACCTAAGACCTAGTTTTGGGGAAGCAGTGTAGGTAACCCTGTCAAGTGCTGTTAAACCCCACTGATTTTCATGCGAAGCACTAAAGCACGATCCTTTACCTGGGAGTAAGCTCGGTTGCTGGCAATGGGGCTTGTTTCTGAGTAAACCCTCCTAGGGTCGTGATTCACCCATTGGAAGAGTTGCACGGTTGCTTCAAAGCAAAGCCACCGACTACCACCAAGCTTACTCCCGAGTAACGCACGCCTCGGAGCCAACCGTTTTTTCTAAACTAAAACCTCAGTATTCAGGTTAAATGGCCGTGTTGGCACTTTGCGATAAATAAGTGGGTTTTGGGTTGCAGTTTGGGCACTTGGCCTCAGAAAGGCTCGCCATCTCTGCTATATGGCATTTCACTGTGCTGAGGCCCCTCCTCTCCCCAACCCCAAAATCTCCTCCAGGTATTTCCCAAACCAGTCCTGGCAACCTTAATTTGGAGGGTGTTTGGGCCATGGGAGATCTGCTATCTTGCTTTCAATCGAGGAAGATTGGATTGGATTGGATGGATTGTGCATGCTCTTCGGGGAGCTTCAGATTGGCCCCTGTGGTCACTGGATCGGCTGGACCCGCAATCTGATCCAGCCGGGCTGTTCTGACCTTAGCCTCTCTCTCTCCAATTATTTTACACTCATGCGGTTGGAAAAGTCTGGAGCTCTCTCGGAGAGTAGGCTATAACTTATTCCATCTCCCGAGTACCAGTCTGATTTGTGAGATTGCAGTGTCGCGTCCCCAGGGTCAGAACTCTGCTTTTAATCTGTTGCGCAGCTCGGCTCGGCTCGAAACGGAATATTCCTCGACCCCCGAAGAAATCAAATCGTCGAGGCGAGAGCAGATATTAGTCTCTGATCCGTACAACAGGCGTCAGACTGGCCGGGTGGGCCCGGTTGCATTGGATAATAAGGTTCTCAGAAATAGAACAAACAACTGTTGCTCATGGAGTGCATTCTCCTTTCTTCGTCTCCCCTGTGGAACACAATTGCCTTTGTTTGTGCCAAGAGGGAGTCATATTGTAGTGCAAGCCAACGCAGAGTTATGCCCTGCTAAGCACTTTGATTTCAGCAGTCTAAGAAGGGAGTGACTCTGTGTGGGATTATACTGTCAAGAACTGGAGACTCCTGCATGATATGTGCCTGGGGGCACATTAATAGATAGCCTGTGATAGGACACTTGTTTTGCATGGGAAAAAAATCAGAAATCAATTCCTGACATTTGTAGCTACAGGATAGCAGGCTGGGGAAATAAAACAAGGCCACGGGACTGAAAAGAACCAGCGTGGTGTAGTGGTTAAGAGCAGGTGCACTCTAATCTGGAGAACTGGGTTTAATTCTCCACTCTGCCACTTGAGCTGTGGAGGCTTATCTGATGAACCAGATTAGTTTGTGCACTCCAACATATGCCAGCTGGGTGACCTTGGACTAGTCACAGTTCTTCGGAGCTCTCTCAGCCCCACCAGCCTCACAGGGTGTTTGTTGTGGGGGGGGGGAGGGAAAGGAGATTGTAAGCCCCTCTGAGTCTCCTTACAGAAGAGGAAGGTGGGGTATAAATCCAAACTCTTCTTCTTCTTCCCTGCCTCTTCTACAAGGCATTACCCCAGAAACACTGAAAATATCTTACAGGGTCACAGGTGCAAAATAAGATAATCAGACTTCACCAAGCTTAGGGAAACTGACTTCACCAAACTTAGGGAAACAGACTTCACCAAACTTAGGGAAGGCAAAGCTCAGCCCTCTAGTTTTAATGGGAAGAGCACCCAGGCAAAGGGAACTTGACTGGAGCTGAATTTAGTTCATGGCAATAGAGAGAACTTAATGAGCACCAGAGAGTCCAGTCTTTGCTTATCGTGGAAGACATGAATGATGACATGATGCCCCCTAGAGGGACCTCCAGATCATTCACTAAGTCCTGATGAAGAAAGGTGAGAAAATGACATGCCCTGGAAAAAGACACCAAAGGGAAGCTTTGGAGGACACCGGTGTCCAACAGAATTCCTTGCTGCACAAAAACAGAATAAATGAAGCACATTTTCACAACTGGTACCAGTCAGAAGAACATATGTTTGCTCAGCACAGAGCTTGGGGTTTTAGCAGAATATTTTTTGGGGAGGGAAAGGGAATTGAAAGCAAGATTAACATAGCACCGTGTGCATGTTGTCATCCTAAATATATTAAATTGTGCAAATACCAACATAACTTTGGGTGTCTCCATTCGCCCTTGGCAGCCGAGAAGTGCTCCAGGCTATGGTCGCAAGTGATTAATTCATTTTTTGCAACACATGTTTTCCTCTGTAGAGTGAATTACCATGTACTTCTCAAGCTGCATGACAAATACCTTTATTGATTAGGGTACTTAAATATTTACACTCCTGGGTGACCTTTTCCCTTTAACTAGTTGGTTTTTAAATTGCTTTTTTAGTTCTTCTCCCCCACCACCATCTTTAAATGAAAACACAACCAGCAACATATTTTAACGAGGATCTGTGCACACACATTTCGATCCCAATCCTAAACTGAGAAGGAAAGCCGATTGATTTTAATAGCACTTACTTGCAGGCAAAATTGGAATGAGTCATTTGGCAGTAGATTTGGATCTAGAGAACTGTGTTACTAGCAACGGCCGTAATACTGCGGGCCAGCATTAACAAGGTAGAATTGGCAGGCAAGGTGAGGGATGATGACTCACCTCTTTTCCTGCTAGAGCAGTGGTCCAATTGGCCATGCTGGTAGGGGCTGATGGGATTTGTAGTCCATGAACATCTGGAGAGCCGCAGGTTGCAGATCCTTTTGCTAGAGTTTGAGATATCTGTTTGCATCAGAACAGGTGGGATGGGGGCTCCAGGAGAAGAAGAAGAAGAGTTTGGATTTGTACCCCACTTTTCTGTCCTGTCAGGAGACTCAAGGTGGCTTACCAGCTCCTCTCCCTTCCTCTTCCCACAGCAGATACCTTGTGAGGTAGGTGTGAAAGCCTTCCCACTATACACAGTTAATAGTTGCCAAAATCTGGTGGCAATCCCTCCAAGGTTCATTTGAGTAGGAGATTGGCTACAGATTCTGCCCTAGGCAAAACTCTTGGGCCAATGCTAATCATGACGGTTCTATTATTGTTCATTGCCATTTATCATTTCAGCCAGAGGGAGATTCGGACAGATCGGAACGGAACAACCAGATGGAGAGCAAATTGATATTCCAGCCGTCCCTACCTTTCTCCTCTCCTGAAAGTTCCTCTCCTAGGATAAAAGATCCTTTACGCAGCTGATAACAGTTGCTGTGGATTCCACTTTATGTAAATTTCATGTAGATGAGTAAAACCTGGTCCCGGTAATCAGCTATGAATAGAAGGCATCAATTAGCACAAGCGCACAAAAGAAAATGCATAGCTCAGGATAAGGGAGGAGGGTGTCTGGTCTCACGTTCTCTCCCCTTCTTGAATTAAATAGATTTGTGTCACATGGAAATAAGCAAGAATGTATAAGGGGAGGTATACTCGGAGGAAAGAGGCAAGACGTTTTATTTTCATGGGCCTTTCGGTCATGTGGTTTTGAGGGAAAGGAATAGGTCTTCTCATTTTAAAAAGTCACTTTTGGAATTCATGTTAATCTTATTCATTCATTCATTCATTTATATCCCACGATATTGTCAGGGCATGCTTAATGTCTGGGGCCTGTTTGGGCTACTGTATCTTTCTGTTCATTTCTTCTTTCTCTATGTGCTTGCAATTGTAGATAACAGTGGCATCTCTGGGCCTCTTTGCATAGGCCGGGGGAGCCAGATGGCTCTATATCTTTCCCTAGACCTTGGAAATGAACTTTTGCTTTCCTCTGCTTCTCCCACTTTAACTTTACATAGTAGGGGGCAGGGAAGGGAGTGGACAACGGAGGTAATAAAGCTCTGGGTATTTGGGGAGTGGGTCAGAACTGGCTTTGCAAAAGTGAGGGGTTCAGTGCTCACTCCAAGAAAGACTTCAGATGGATGAAATCTTGAGTCTGTCATTGAACGAATCATAGACCTGACACATATTTCCAAAGACTCAAGGCAACTCATGGTAAAACACACATAATAAATGCAATAAATATCATAAATATATAAAACATTAAAAACATCAAAATTACATGAGTTTAAAACCAAATGCAAACAGGTGGCGTAAAACCCCAACATGGGAGCACAAAGAAGCAGATGCATGTGCCATATCCAACAAGAACCAGAGATGGTTTAAAAAGACCAATCTTGAGGTCCTGTCATACCCCTGGACTGCTCAATAATGAGACTTCATATTCAGACCACTTTCCTTTATTGAAAACAGCATCAGGATAAAGCATTTAGACTTTCATTGCTAGAACTAAAGACTAAGAGCCCGAACAACTTACTTACTTACTTACTTACTTACTTACTTACTTACTTACTTACTTACTTACTTACTTACTTACTTACTTACTTACTTACTTACTTACTTACTTACTTATTTATAATTGGTTTTATATACTGCCCCTCCCCCGAAGGGCTCTGGGCGGTGAACAACACAATAAAACAATAGTTACAATAAAACCCCATTAAAACAGCAATCAATAATGTTACATTGGCATCCAATCGTAAAAACAGAGCTTCATAGATCCACCCTGGAAAATAAAACAGAGAAGCGGAGAACCCAGAATGTAAGGAAAAGGAGAGGGAAAGGGGAGGGGGGCATCAGCGGCCTGCCCCTCCAAACGCCCGGTGGAACAATTCGGTCTTACAGGCCCTGCGGAACTCTCCAAAATCCCACAGGGCCCGGATAACTTCTGTTATGCCCGCCTCCTCCAGGTCACACAATGCCACCCCTAAGTTCCAGGAGGTCGGCAGGCCCACTGAGAGGGTAAATCATGTCGGAATGTTTCTCCATACCGAATATTCCCTCTATGCAGAACACAATGAGGGAGGAGGAAAAAGGAAGAATGGTGGTGGGACTCTCCAGGCATGCCGTTACCACAGACATGGCCCTGTGAGAACAAAATTGGGGACATCTACTTGATGCTAGCAACGTCACTGATGGGACTCTGGAGCTTGTTGTCTGCTGCTCCAGAGACTAGGACCAGGAGTCATGGGTTCAACCCCACAACAAACATCCTGTGAGGTGTGTGGGGCTGAGAGAGCTCCCTAGAGCTGTGACTAGCCCAAGGTCACCCAGCTGGCGTGTGTTTGAGTGCACAGGCTAATCTAGTTCCCCAGATAAGCCTCCACAGCTCAAGTGACAGAATCAAGCAGGGACTCAAACCCGGTTCTCCAGATTAGAGTGCACCTACTCTTAGCCACTATGCCATTGCTGCTCCCTCAGGGTGTGGTGGAGTCTCCTTCTCCGGAGATTTTTAAAGAGAGGCAGGATGGCCATCTGTCAGGAGTGCTTTGATTGGGTGTTCCTGCATGGCAGGGGGTTGGACTTGATGGCCCTCGGGGTCTCTTCCGACTCTATGATTCTATGACTCACGTATGAGGAATGGGACAAAAATAACACTATAAAAACAGTGCCATAAGAGAGACAAATGGTGTCAAATAGGATCGGGGGATAGGTGTAGAAGAAGATTTTGTATATCCCACTTTTCTCTATGCTAAGGAGTCTCAAAGCAGCTTACAATCTCCTTCCCGTCCTCTCTCCACGACAGGCACCTTGTGAGGTAGGTGAGACTGAGGCTCATTCCGCACATGCAGAATAATGCACTTTCAAACTGCTTTCAGTGCTCTTTGAAGCTGTGCGGAATAGCAAAATCCACGTGCAAACAGTTGTGGAAGTGGTTTGAAAACGCATTATTTTGCATGTGCGGAAGGGGCCTGAGAGAGTTTTGAGAGAACTGTGACGGTCCCAAAGTCACCCAGCAGGCTTCATGCAGACGGGTAGGAAACCGAACCTAGTTCTCCAGATTAGACTCCACCACACTCAACCACTCTGCCACACTAGTTCTCAAGGGTGAATTTCATCACACCCAAATGGACAGTTTCTCCCTGAAAATCGAAACTACAACACATTGGGCACACTCCAGATTTTTTTTTTAATCACTTCCTTCAGAGCACATCATCTTTCCTATTCAGGGGACAAGATTATGGATGGAAATGGAATCATACAGGCCGCCCCAACAGTGCATTTCGAAGAAGGCAAGAAGGAGGACGGACAGAGAGACGATTTAATTTTTCTCACTGCTGTGATGAGAGGAAAATGTTTCTTGCTTCAGCTACCATAGCTTTATATCCTCCCATCACTTGGGAGTACTTTGGCCTATGTGAGAAAAGAAAGCTTATCGGGAGGGAAAGAGGAAGCGTAGCTTTCCCTCAATCTTTCTGAAGTGTAACTCGCTTCTCTTCCTCTCCTCCCAGGCAGCCCCATCTCATTGTGTGGCCTCAATAATTTGCCAGAGTTCTGTGTCCTTTGCACAGGTTGTCAGCAGGCAAAGTGAGCCCTGGTCCTTAGGGTCCAGAATCAGTGATTTGGTTTTTGTTTTGAAACAACTCTTTCTGCAGCCAGCCACACAGGAAAGGTGGTCAGCGTTTGAGGTGGCAACCAGTTTAGTCTACAGCCAGCATTTCCAAGCAATTGTGGACGTTTGAGAGAAGCATCCGAGGATTTTGGAGGGCAAGCCAGTTGCGAGTAGACGCTTGCCATTTCTCAAGGGAGGAGGACTGTTTGAAATATTTTTATTCTGCTGAACAAACCTCCCGAGGCAGCTTTAGAAATGCAAATGGTAGAATAAAGCTCAAACCAGTGGCAGCAGCAAAGCGGCTTTTAATAAAAGCCACAGATCTGCGTATTCCCATTTCCTCTGTGCTTTGTCAAGATTCACTGGGGCTTTCCGCACTGACAGAGTTGTACTGGTTTCTATCTAGGTTCACCTCAGTGTCTCCGCACTGCAACCGAGCTCAACATTGTTTTGTCTCAGTTCCCCCTCCTCAGAACTGCGACATCCTTGTCGCAGTTATGAACTGCACCTTTCTGCTGGAACAAGGTCGATACCGCTTCGAAGCTTCGAAGTGCGGACGCATCGAAACGACACCTCATCCGTTCAACCAATCAGGAGCCGCTTTTGTGGCATGCGCAGAACGGGAGAGTCATGGCGGGCATGTAACTGTAAACTGTAAACTGTAAACTGTAAAAACTGTTAAAAAAAAGAATACTCCTATTTCCTATGGTAACACAAGCTCCAATCACGATTGAGGAGCGAAACAGGCACCAAGATGATCCTGCCCACTTAGCTCGGTTCCAGGGGGCCAAGTAAGTTGCTGTGCGGACAGCCTGGAATCACCCCTTACTGAAGGGAACCGAGTCGACCTTAGCTCCCTTCTGTAGTGCGGAAAGCCCCACTGTGTTCCAAAACCACAATCCAGTCCTTACCACGCTGCAGTACTGTTTCTGCCATATTATCAATGGGGGGATGGAAGCCGCTTGCAATCACTTAGTGAGCACAATTTGAACCCGGGACTTCTTGACTTGCAATGCGCCGTTGGGCGCCAGAGATCTCATCCCATTGCTTCCTCTCGCCCTGACTTTTCCCAACCTCACCCCACGCTCTGTGTTTGAGATTTTATGCGACTCTCGCGATTAAAATTGTAGACAGGCATCTCAAACCGGGGGCTTGCTCCTTAAACATATACAGTTTCAATCTGTATCTCACCCGAAGTGGCACGGTAATAGGCAATTACTGCTCTTAAACAGACAAGCCATTCACCAGTGTCTTAAATTCCCCATAAATCCTCTAATAGCACTTCTATTAATATCCAATTTCTGGCACGTTCCTAATTACCATGCTCCTTATCAACTGGCAGCCTGCTGCTGTTGAGCGAATGCACCTTTACAGACAAGGCGGGGGGAGTGTTCAGTTCGGAGCCATTTGGTACACACGCGTCCTGGTGCCCAGGGGAAGTCTGGCATTTCTAGCACTGCAACTCAAGAAGGATATTGATGAGCTGGAATGGGTCCAGAGGAGGGCAACCAAAGTGGTCAAAGGTCTGGAATCCATGCTCTACCAGGAGAGACTTAGGGAGCTGGGGATGTTTAGTTTGGTGAAGAGAAGGTTAAGGGGGGACATGATAGCCATGGTTGGATATTTGAAGGGATATCATGTTGGTGAGGGAGCAAGCTTGTTTTCTGCTGCTCCAGAGACTAGTCATGGGTTCAAGGTGAAGGAAAAGAGATTCCACCTAAGCATCAGGAAAAACTTCCTGACAGTAAGGGCTGTTTGACAGTGGAATCTCCTTCTTTGGAGGGTTTTAAAGTCTCCTTCTTTGGAGGGTCTCCTTCTTTGGAGGGTTTTAAAGAGAGGTTCGATGGCCATCTGTCAGGAGTGCTTTGACTGTGTGTTCTTCCATTGCAAGGGGTTGGACTTGGGGTCTCTTCCAACTTTATGATTCTATGATTCTCGTAGCACTGAGCTATTGCCAAGCTAGTGTCCCTTCCGCATGGGCCAATAAACAGGGGGGTAGGATGCTAAAAAAAACCGGGGGGGGGGGGCTTCGCACAGATCCCACCCCCAAAACAAGTCTGCCCCATGTTATTTCCCCAACCCATTTTTTTTATTGCTAAACAAGCGATTCTTGTCAAAAATGCCAGATTGCAGCCACTCACGAGCGAACATCCAGGCAGGCGGAACTTTGCCTCCCTTTTCCTTTTTGTAAAAAAATTGTGGCTTGCATCTGAACAGCTATGCAGGTGAAGCTGGTCATACTGTGGGATATCATCATGGCTGGGGGCGGGGGTGGGGGCTTCATTTGGACATGCCTGCATAGCTATGCATGTGTGGGAGGTAATTTTAAAAAAAGAGACACGTCTCTGTGCGAAGGCACAACAGCAACCTGGATTGTTTCTGTGGGCTCCAATCGCTGCCTGCACAGATGCATGTAAATCCATCTCTAGTTTCCTTCCAGTGTCCAGCCAGGTAGATGCCCAGCCGGCTTGACCACCCACACAGTATACTTAAGGCCTAGCTATAAATGCCACCGTCCCTCCCTTTAGAACCATTTCATTCCACAGTCTACTGAATGAGGAGAAATTCATGTCTCATTTTTTAAAGAATTCTTTTTTAAAAATATATATATTATTATCCCTTTCCCTTCCCTACACTTCTTCCCTTATTAAAACAGAACCCAAGCTTCCTTTGGAGAATACAAGCAATTTGTTACCATAACAACACCTTTCCTCTCCTACTCTACAAAGTTTAACTACCACCTTGTCTCGGCTGGTGTTTCTCCCCTCGGGAGCTGAGGTCCGGCACTGCTCCTCTCACAAACATGAGCCTGGCAAAGTGTGGGGGGAAGGGGGGAACAGTCTAGACTGGAAGACAGGCTTCGGAGTGGAGTTCTTCGTTGATTCACAGCAAGGACAGGCCTTCAGCCTTCTTCTTAGTCTACATAGCGCCAGATTCATAGGCTGCCAACTGGATTCCTGTTAGGCACTGAGATAGCTGATATAATTCATGTTGGTTGGATCCAATCAGCTTTTTGACTGTTGAAAGAGGGAGGAATGGCCCCTCAGGATACCCAAAAAAGGGGCTAAGCTGGGGTGGGGGACATGGGACCTCCATCTACAAAAGCCATGTGGGAATAGCTGAGAGGGAGCAAAACAGCCGGCTGGATCTAACCCATTTTAGAGTAGAGCATGTGTGAGCAGAGAGCAGTGTAAACAATTGGTTGCTTTACAGAGTGATTCCTGCTTATGCTATCCATATTTAATGTAGATAGGTACTTGTGTTGGTGGTAGGGTTGCCAGCTCCAGGTTGAGAAATACCGAGAGGATTTGGGAGGTGGTGGGTTTGGGGGAGGGAAGCCATTTCAGGAGGGTATAATCGTTATAATGCTATAAGTCCATTTTCCATTTTTTTTTTTTAAATATTTTTATTGATATTTCGGAATTATTACAGATTTATATTGTATACTTTATATACATCCTCCATATCATTTTCCCCCTTTCTCCCCCCTCCCTCCTTCTTCTTCTCTTCTTTAGATGCGCAGCAGCAGGTCCATTCTTTTTTCTAATCTTCTTGTCCATTTCTTTTCTTCAATTCCAATTTCATTAGCCAGTCTCTTGAATTCCATCCAAATCTCCTCTTCATATCCTTTTGTTTTGCCATATTTGATTTCTTTGACATTGTAAATAAAAATTTCTAAGAATTGTGGTTTGTCTCTCATACATATTCCAACCATTTCTGCATTGTCCAGATTTTTTGTCCTTCCACCCCAATGCTATTACTGTATTGGACCGCTTCTAATGAATGAAAAGTTTTTTTTTTCTTGCCCTATTATAGTATAATCCACTATACCCATAAATAGTAAATCTATATTTATCTTATTTTACCTTTACATATTTTTCTATGTATTTTATCACATTTTCTCACATATTTTTTGTAATTTCTATACATCTCTGTAGCCACACATAAGGGTATATTGTATTTTTTCTCCACAATGCCAACATTTCTCGACTGAGCCCACTTATCATATATACAACTGTTTCAGTGTTCTATACCATTTTAATATTAATTTTCTAGTTCTTGCATATTTATCTATTTCTTTTATTTTATCTATATTATTCTATAAGCCTTTTAATAAGGTCTATGTCTTTCACTCCATCTTGTTGCTATTTTTCCATTATGATTCTTATCATAATTTCTTGATCTTCTATCATGTTTTTGTATATTATTCCTAATATTTTTGTTTTCTTTTCTTCATATATTTTTATACAACTTTTCATTATACACTCTTCTCCTCCTCCTGAGGTTTATCTCTTTTCCCCAGACTCCTCCTTAATAGGTAACCAGTTTTCTTTAATTCTCTATAAAATTTTAAAACGTATTAATTCTCCCTTTCATTGTACAGTTGTGCTACCTTATATATTCCTTTGTCTGTGTAGAGATCTTATTGTTTGTGTTCTTCCTGTCCAACTAGTCACAGTGGTGCCACCCAGTAGCCCTGCATCCATTTTCCTTCCATTCCCAGATTTCCATTAACACCTTCTAGGGTCTCTAATTTTTTGTCTTTCTATTTTGAACAACTTGAATATATTCCAGTGTCTGTGTTCAAGTTTATTTCATTTTCAACTCTGTCCTGACTGTCTCTTTTATTCATTTGAATTCCCATCAAACCTTTTATTTGAAAATGCTCCCTGTATTATTCTGTAATTTTGGGAGCCCCCCAGCCCATTAGTTTTTTAGACATATAGACTATTTTATTCATCACTCTTGGTTTCCTTTTGATTAAAATGCCCATAGTTTAATTCTTCTTATCCCATTCTTCAAATTGTTTTTCTTAATTCCAACGCAAAGTACCTAAATATAGTTTCTGCATTATACACACTTTAATGCTACTATTTCTGAAATAGATAGATTCTTCCCCTTGCCACCTTTAATTGTTTCCATTATTTTTTCCATATTACTCAGAATTATATTTAAACATCTTTTCCTTCTTATTTGTTACAATGCTAGTACCTAAATATTTAATCTTCTTTCACCATTTCTTTTCCTAGTAGTTTTTTTCTATTTATATTCCCAGGATTTTCCAGATTCCTATATTAACCAATTTCAAACCAGAATGCTTTTGAAAGTCTTCTAATATTATTTTTAATTCTTTTTAAAGTTTCTACAGGGTTAGTTGTTATTGTACAAATCATCTGCAAAAGTCAGCTAATCCTATTTCTTCTTTTTATTGATTTTATAGCCTTTGGGATCCTACTCATTATTTCTAATTCTATCCGCTTTGTATTCCATTGTTGTTATAAATAATGATGGAGAAAGCGGACATCCTTGTTTCACCCCCTCTTTCTATCCTCTTAATTCTCACCATCCATTATTTATCATAATCTTTGCTTTTATTGTTTTTATTTATAATTTTTTTTAATATCATTATTAACTCCTTCAAATCCTGTCTGTTCCATTATTTGAATAAATATGTGGCTAACTGTGTCAGCCTTGCTTAGTAGACATCTAATTTTATCATGGTATTTTTATCCTACCATAAAACCCATCACATTCAATACATTTTATGGGATAAGCACATCTCTATCCTTCACGAACTGTATTGATCTTGACCAATTATTTTGCAATATTGCCTTTGTTCTGTTCATTGACAACATTTTAGTAAATATTTTATAATCCTGGTTTAATAAAACTTATAGGTCTGTAAGGATTCAACCTGTTCTGGATTGGTACGCCCTGGTTTTAATATAGTGATTATTTCTGTTTCCTCTCCATGTTTCTGGTATTTTCTGTCCCTAATGTTCCTGCTATATAACCTTTGTAATTCAGGTAATAATATTTGCCAGTTTCTTTGTAATACTCTGCTGTAAATCCATCTAAACCAGGAGACTTGTTGGTCTTAATTCTTTTATTGCTGCCTATTTCTTTCTTGTGTTATATCTTTCTCCATACTTTGTTTCCTCCTCCCAGGTTAGATCTTTTATGTATTTCCTAACCTTCTTGTGTCTATTCTTTTAAATAATTTCTTTTGATAAAATTGTGCAAACCTTTTGTCTAATTCTCTTATGTTTCCGTTATTCTTCTCTTTGTTTTCACTCCTTATTATTGATTTAACTTTGTTTTTCTTTCTTTTCTTTTAAATAATTGGCTAGTTGTCCTATTCTATATTGGTTCTTGAAATTGATTTTGACCCATGTGTCTTTTCCATAACTCTTGAATTGACCCAATTCCTCCAGTTGGTTATTTTAGTAGTTTTAATTCATTATAGCCGGGGTTATTATATTATTTTTTGTTCTGTAGTTTTATCCTGCAGTCTCTTTTGATTTTTTCCACTAATTGATGTCTTTCCTTATTTAATGCCTTTTTTCTGTCTTTTTTTTTGTATTTCTATACAATACCCTCTCATTACTGCCTTCGAGGTATCCTAATAAACATCCTCATTAGAGACGGTGTTTCTATTTTCTAAAAAAATAGTTTTTCATTCCTTCCTGTAAAATCTTCATTTCTTTTCATTCTTCATTATATTATTGCTACATTCCATCTATACTGTTTTGTCCCTCTTGCCAGTCCGGGAGTGTAGCTACCACTGATAATGGTCTTGACACCCACTCTTTTGTGTGTCTGAATTTACACATTGTATAGACTCCATGTTCTTTGTCGTAGCCTCATGTATGTAAATTCTTAAAAGTCTGTTAGAATAGAAAGTTATTGTTGTGGATTTTCCTGCCTCTCATACATATTAGTTATATTCCATTGTTTAAAGCCCTTATAAGTTCTCAACCATACAGTCTCCCACCATTAATGTTTCCTCCCTTTATATTCCCTTTTGTACTCTGTTAAATTGTTTCTGTGTTCCTTTTGCTTTTTGTTAGGTGCATATAAGTTCATTAGTGTTATTTTAAATTCATTAAGGAAACCTTGTAACAAAATCCATCTCCCATTTTGATCCCTTTTCCAATATTTTTTGTACTTTGTGTTGTTTATATTATTTTTCACTAAAATAGCAACACTATTCTTCTTCTCCTTCCCTCTGCCCTGATTCACATAAGGTTCTCCAGCCCGTAGCTTTATTAAAGGAGCACATCTCTTCTTTTATGTGTTTCTTGGAGGCAAACTAAAATCCCAGTTTTCTTTTCTTAACTAGTTTTGTTAGTTTAAATTTTAAAATTGGAATTTAATCCGTTAATATTTTCATAGATACAAGTTTTTAAATCTCCGCTATAAGTATACTTTGTCTACTATTTTCGGGTCTGTTGCTGTTTCCATATCTACCATCCCTCATTTTCCTTCTCCCTTCCCAGATGTTCTGAGTGAGAGATTCTCCCTCCCACATCTTGGCCTGGCCTCTGCGGTCTCCTCCCAGCATATATTCTTAGTCAATTTCCTCTGTTACAGTAATCAATCAGTTTAAAATCTTATAACATTCCAATAAAAGATACCTCTCTAAATACATACATATATCAACTAAATTGTATCTACAACCTATTTTTTCCCCTCAGAAGAGAGTTTTTTCTTTCTGTCTGGGCATCCTGCCCATTTTTTGGATGTTTAACAGCAGTACAAAGCTAGATAATACTATTCAAAACAAATGTCTTGGGAACCTTCCCAGATTGTTAAAGCAAACAAATGTTAGAGCAGATTACTGTTTTAATATATCTCCAAAACCAAGGATACAAGAGTTATTTTAGTTAGTGATTGTTATTCAGTTAGATCTCTATTAGTACCTCTAGGAGTGAAATGTTATATAGCCATTTAAAAGAATTTCGTAGTCTCATTTATGTTATCTTTCTTACTTTGAACGCCTGCTGGTATCTTCTGTGAAGTCAGAGTCTGGTCCCTGTAATGTCAGCCCTCTTCTGAATCACTGTCTGTCTGAGGTTCTCCAGGCTTCCAAAGAGACCCAGTTTGTCCAGAAGTTGTTGTGCCTCCTCTTGGGGTTCTTGCTATATATTTTGATTGTTTTCAAATGTAGGATCACATTGGTAATATCCATGGAAAAATCTCTATTTGCTTTAAAATAGAGTCAGCTTGTGACATGGTGCATTAGTGTTTTCTTGATTTGCAGCTGCTTCTGAGAGAGATCTTGTCTCACAAAAAAATTTTCTTTCCTTTATACATCAAAGGCCGAGCATTTCAGCTCTTTGTATAGTGTTTCTTTGATCTCTCTGTGGTACATCTGAAAATAATGTTCAAATTCCTACTTGAGAAAATCCTCTGTGGGCTCTATCTATCATTCTCGTGTCGCTTGGAATGTTTATAGAATTGAGCCAATTGTATTAATTGGTTTTTATATCTGTTTCATTCCTCCATTCTGGACCCAATTAAACGGTTTGCTGCCTTGTCTTCCATCTTGAGAGAGGCTATTTTTTGATTTCAAGAAGTCAATATCAGCTAGTGTTTTTCTTTATTTGTTTCTCGCTTTTTTAATCACTCTCCGCAGTTGGAAAGTTCTTTGACATGTCTTGTATGTCTTATCAATTGCAATCAGGTTGATCTGTGTTGTCTTAGTAAAGTCATCAAAGGAAGCCTTTATCTGATTTGTTAGCTCTGACAAATCTGTTTTAGTTACATGCTTCCGGCCATGTTTTTTTGCTTCAGCCTTTATCTTTAGTATTTTAATTGGACTCCACCGGGTTTGTTTTTTCGCCTCTTCAAAGTTGTCCGTGTTCCTCTTTGAGTTCTCTGTTTCAAGTTGATTATTAGTCTTTATCTTCTCTTTTATGCCATTAAATCTTTGTTGTTTGCCGGGAGGGTGTCGAAAAGCGTCTAATCCTTGTCGGACATGCGCAGAAAAGCCTAAGTCCATTTTCCAAAGCAGCCATTCCTCCAGGGCAATTGATTATGATTGCCCGAAGATTCATTGTAATCGCAGGACATCTCCAGGTGTCACCTGGATATTGGCAACCCTTGATGGGGAAATAACAGTAATAAGTTGACACCAGAATACAAAAATATGTCACCTGAGGACATTTTAACTATTGTTCTACTGGGTCAGTCTAGGAATCTACCTTATCCAGCACTGTTAGCCATGGCTATCCTAATTTCTGGGAAAGCCTCAGGTTGAGCATGAAGAAAATAGCTCTTCTCTTTGTTGTCCCAAGAATCTCTCAAGGATATATTGCTTCTGACAATGGAGGTTCCATTTAGCTTTCATGACTAATAACTGCTGGTAGAGCTATCCTTAACAAATGTATCTAACCCCTTTTAAACCATCAGTGTTAATGGCCACATCTAGTGGCAATGAATTCATTGTTTATTATGCATTTAGTGCCAAACTAAACATTCAGGATTTTGAAGAGACTTGTCCAGGTTCCCATGTTTGAGTGTAGGAAAATGGCTTTGCGGGAGGCTGGACCTCTTTTTCTCCCCATGGTGGCATTCCGGCCCATTTGGGCTCTCCTTTATTTTTAAAAAGCTATTCCCTGCAGCCTCTGAATGGCTAAAGGAAAGCCAATGGGTCCAAAGGACTCTTGAAACCCCCAAACATGTAGCTTGACCTTAAATACTGAAGAAATACTTAACTGCCAATCAACCTTATTGACTGATTTCATCTTCTTGCAGCCAAACAGGCAGAAATCTACCTCTCTGCCTTTCCAGACCAATTTTATCAGCGCTGTGCACCTCTAATATTTTCTTTTTCAAACCAAAAAGTTCCTGTTGCTTTTAACCTCTCCGCACAGGAAAAGTGATCCAGGCTCTTAGCACTGAATAATTCTGAAAGTGCTCTGTGAGCAGTACCATGGCCGCATAAGTGGAATATTTAAATAACAGAACAATCCTACGTGGAGTTATTGTCCTCTCAGACCACTGAGATAAACAGGCCTAGACCGGAATAGCTCTGTATACAATTGCAGACTTAAGTTCTCAGCAACAAAACCTCTCAACATTTCATCTGCATGGTCAACCGTAAAATAGTATTAATTACATTAGTTAATTAGATAACTATAACCAGATGCAATAGTCTTTCTCCTGGGCAGTTTAAGTGCTATTAATGATAGCAACACATTCCTGAGAGATCACTGGTTAACTGCATAGTCTGATCGAAGTCCCATTACACTTCAAGTAGCAGAGAGTACAGGCAAGATTTTCTCAGTAGCGAGTTAGTGCTGAAAATTCCACTTCTTTCAGTACACTTTGGTTTAGAACCTATGACTAGAAAGCAGTAAGCAGAAGTGAAAAGCAGTTGGACTTTAGATTCTGTGTATGTCTACAAGTCCGTAGAATTATATCCCTCTGTATCCAGCAGGACACATTTCTAGTTAACTACGTTAGGTTTACCCTGGGTCTGGGTGGTCCAGGCTAGCCAATCTCAGAAGGTAACCGGTCAGCCTGGTTAGTACTTGAACGGGACACTACCAAGGGAGTCCAATGCTGCTACGCCAAGTCAGGCAACAGCAGAGGCATAGAAGGGGGGAAAGCACCTGGTGCACTGGTGCATCTTCTGCCCCACCCCGGAAAGCCCCCGCCATGCCCCCGGAATGTCCTTGCCACAGCCCCACAGGGCACGCGCCTGGTGCATCGCCCCCCCTTCCCCTTGGAGCTACGCCCCTGGACAAAAGCAAACCATCACTGTTCACCTCTGCCTTGAAACCCCTCCATAAATCAGCTGTACCCTGATGACACTTTCTACCACATAAGGATTACTGTCACAAATGAGACTGCTGCATTGATTTCAACAGATATGCATGTGTGACAAAATACGGTGGTAAGGACATTTGGAGGTGGAAGAACAGTCTGTGGTATTTTGTATTACAGATGGAAATACCATCACTGAATGGTCCTTTATCTACCCCAAATTCCTTTGCAGAGAAAATTGGTACAGAAAAAAAGCTGACTGGGACAGGAACTTTCTTCTTCATGTGGTAGAGTTCTGTTTAAATGTATTTTTTTTCACAGCATTAATAAATGACAACCCCCCCCGCTCCCACAGTCCATGTTGGTATGACCCATTCTACCCCCTCAAGACACTTTGACCGAGGTGAGCTAGGTCTTGTCCCAATGGAAGCGTAAGCACAGAAAAGTTAACTAGAACAAAAAAAGAGAGAACGAGACATATATATATGTATAAACAATATCCAAGACTTTATTGAATATGATGGAGTTTTCAGAAGGGCCAAATTTAAGTCACCCACAATTTAACTCATCATGAGCTGCAGGGCCAAGAGGCAGCAACCCACGATGAAGGCAGTGCAGAGAAGGCAAAAACCCAGTTTCCCCTCATGGCCAATTTGGGGTTAAACGGGAAAAATTCCTTCTCGGCTCCAATTCAGGCAACCAGCAAAGCCTGCACTGTCTGGTTAAATGGTGGGTGAGGCACTCTTTCAACTTGACTAGATACAGTCCGGTCAAGAGAGACCGTGTTTTGGGGAAAAACATGACTTGTGGGACTCAAGGTAGCTTACAAGCTCCTTTCCCTTCCCAGCAGTGGCTTAGGAGGTTAAGAGCTCGTGTATCTAATCTGGAGGAACCGGGTTTGATTCCCAGCTCTGCTGCCTGAACTGTGGAGGCTTATCTGGGGAATTCAGATTACCCTGTACACTCCCACCCACGCCAGCTGGGTGACCTTGGGCTAGTCACAGCTTCTCAGAGCTCTCTCAGCCCCACCTACCTCACAGGGTGTTTGTTGTGAGGGGGGAAGGACAAGGAGATTGTAAGCCTTTTTGAGTCTCCTGCAGGAGAGAAAGGGGGGGATATAAATCCAAACTCTTTTTCTTCTTCTTCCCCACAAGAGACACCTTGTGAGGAAGGTGTACCTCACAAGTACTTCTCTGCAATTCCCTTGTCCTCTCCTGCGTTTAGGATCTGACAGGAAGTATAAGGTTAGACTCACCCAGTCAGGCAGCATTCAGTTGTAAGAATGCTGTGAATTTCTCCGGGAACCTGTTCAGCAGGTGAATTTTAGCTTGTACGATGCTCACAGACTGTGAGCTGATGAAGGGGATGTTTGGGTTGCAACAAGCAACCTGAACAACCGCTGAATGCTGTTTGCAGTGGCTTTTGGACCAGAAGCTGATCAGGGGAGAGTGGGACTTCTTATCCACGAAGCCCCCTCAGCAAAATAGCTACACTGCAAAGCTGCAAAAGGGAATCCTTTCCTCCCCTCTCAGCTGGGCAGGGTCAGAAGGAATGCTTTTGATCTGTGTGTTGCAGAAGAGAGGGAACCGGAGCTTGTTTCTCGTCTCTAAACTGGGACAGGATACAGAACCACCCTTTGGATATGATTCTCCCTATCCACCTTATTGTCCTCTGGTCCAGTCCACAATCTTCCACTTTCCTTTCTCTTCAGAATACAGCACCACTCCGCCTCCTCTTCAACCCTTTCAGTTTTTTTCCTTCAAGAACTCATACGCACCAACTGATACATTCCAATCATGGGAAACATATTACCAAGTTTCTGTGCTCCCTATGAAATCAGATCCCTTTTTCTTCATTAGCTGCTCAAGGTCTTCTTTGTTATTGTCCCTGCTTTAGACATTGGCCCACAGACACCTGAAGACCTGTACCGTTGACTCCATTAGACTTGGTCTTCCCAGGTGGGCCTCTTGTTCTTTGCTCTCCCCCATTTAAATCCCTAGGTCAGTTGTCTCCTTCCTCTCTGGAGGCCTCTCCCCAGGTTTCTGCCAAACCTGGCAGAATTCTCCCCTCATCTTGGCAGGTAAAATCCATCAAGCTAGTAGGCAGTCCTCCAGGAAAGCTAGCCCGTGGTCCCAGAATCCAAATCATCCCTGACAGCGCCACCAACACAGTCAGTAGTTCACTGCCATCATCTTCTGTTCCTGTTGCTTTCCTCTTGAAGGATCAAAGAGAACATCATCTGTGTTCCCTTCAGCTCCCTCCCTAGAGCTTCATAGTCAGCCTTAATGCTTATGATGGTGTTCACAGGGCTGTCAGTCATTCCCATGTGGACCATCACGTATGGGTAATGATCTGTAGATGTGATCAGTTTTTGGCATCCTGTTTGAAATATTTTAAATCTTTCCCCTAGCAAACCACACGTCTCTTGGGCTGGGGTCAGGCCTGGACACGTGACACCCCACACCCCTTAGCAGAGACTCGCTGATGACTAATACTTTCCTTTTCCTTCCAATGCTGTTTCTTCATATCCTTGTACCCTCCATGGTCGCTCCTAACAGGCGGGCTGTGGGGGTTCATTCATGCATGCCTGCGTACAGGGCCGAAGTGAGGGGAAACTGCGCCCAGGGTATGCATGTACCTGCTACCCTGCCACGCCTCTGCCTGCCCCCACCATGTCCCGGAACTTCCCCATCATGCCACACCACGCCACACCACACCCCCACACCAGCATGCACCCAGTGCATCGCGCCCTTGTTGCTACGCCACTGCCGGCGTAGCTACTCACCAGTGGGAGGTAAATAAAAAAGACACACCTCTGTGCCTTGGCCAATTAGCTTGCTGACCATGGGACAGCCAGTCATACGAATGGCCCAGGACCACACCAGATTCATTTATCCCAGCATCAACCCGCTTTACATTTGCTGCGTGGAAAGTCTTTGTTGTCTTTTGGGTTCTTTGTCTGGAAGTGCTTCCATCGCTGTCACCACCCCTAGGGCCTGCAATCAATTCAGAGTCCGTCTTGTCCTCAGAAAGAAAAACAAACATGGCAGACACTCTGCAGGTAACTGGATATGGACCTTGAGTATTCATCGGCACCTCCCAGGTGGATTTCTTTACCTGAGAATTTTCCTGGTGAGCTGAACTACACTGAAATTTACAGAATTGACCAAATGTCTTGCCCATAGGTCTGTCCCATATTCCTTTTCCCATTCCCAGATGACTTTAGCCCTTTCCCCACTTTCCTTAAGCCCCGCGCTACTCTCCTCAAGTAGAGCGGGGTCCAGCTGCCTTCCCCACTTCAGGGGCGGCGAGAACGCAGCCTCTCTCCCACCCCCTCGACGCGCGGAATTCCTGGCGGCTTTTGAAATGGCGCCCTTTGACGACCCCGCACAGAGCGCGGGGTCGTGGGGAAGCCAGGGCGCATGCCAGGAATTGCCCGCAGCAACCCTCGGGCAAAGGTGAGTGGGGAAAGGGCCTTAGTTCTCCAAAGCTACTGACAGAAAGTGAACCTGAAAGGGAAAAGAGATCCTTGTGACAGCTTTAGGGACTCCCCAACTTTAAAGGGGAGTCTCTAGTAAGGATACTTGTAATAATGCAGCCATCCATGATTCTTATAGTTGCTCTTTGCTGCCTTGAACCTAAAATGAAAAAAAAACTGCAAAATAAAACGACAGGGAGGATTTAGAGGAATACATAGAATGAGATATGGACCACATTCATCCTATGTGAATGGAAGCTACTTACCAAATAGTTTTTAGATAATCCAAGGATATCATCGATCTTCTCCTTCTATAAATCTGCTCTGAAGACAATTTAAGCACCCAGAGACATTTGGGAAAACAGTCGGCATTGGTGCAAAACAGGCATAAAAAGACACAAAGCAGTTGATAACATTTTGCAAAATGGATGCATCAAGGTTTTTCTTTTTTTTTTAAAGAAGAGTTCAGGCAGGAAGGATTTTGACTTCATGAACACAGGTGAACACTGGAATGGAAAATGTACACCTTGGTGCAGTGTACCTGTTTGTGTTCTGCTGAATAACAGGCAAGAAGAGATAACTTTAGAGGATCTTATACTTACCAAAGTGTGATCCAATGACAAGAGGATAAATGTACAGTGGAACCTCAGTTTTCATCAGAAATCCATCCAGGAAACCTCGGTGAAATCCGAAACTGATGAAAACCGAGGCAACCTCTGGCAAGCCATCGAAAAGCATGGCTTGCCAGTTTTCATCGCAAAAATAGCGTGCATGTGCCGACGAAAACCGAGACAAAATTTTTACAGAATTGTTGAAAACCGAAAAGAACAAAAACTGACGACGACAAAAACCGAGGCTCCATGGTATTGAAAAGGATAGTGAAAGAAAGGCAAAGAGTGAGCATATATAGACCATCCTAGGAAGATACAGGGGGGAAGTACAGCTCTCTCCAAATGTCTCAAGTCATTAAGCTGTACTCATAAATCATGAGCTTTTCCAGGGTGCACGATTATGACCAGTTCATTGTTGGACAACAGCAGTGGTTTGCCTCATTGTGACCTGTGGAGAAATACTCACCAGCATATGCAGGATTGAAGAACTTCAGGAGCTATATTTGGAAAACAAAAGGGGAAATTGGGGGTGCAGAAGGGGGGAGCAGGAAGAAAGAGGAAGGAGGCTGAATGTTTCAAAAAGGATAGTGGAAGAGAGGGGGGAAAGACAGAGGCCTCTTCCACACATGCAGAATAATGCACTTTCAATTCACTTTCAGTGCACTTTGAGGCTGGATTTGACTGTGCGGAATAGCAAAATCCACTTTCAAACAATTGCGAAAGTGGATCGAATGTGCATTATTCTGCGTGTGCGGAAAAGGTCAGAGAGCGTATATGCAATCCTAAGGAGACCGCACAGAGCCAGAATGGCATAGTTGTTAAGAGCAGGATCTTCTCTGTAGAACCGGTTTCAATTCCTTCATCGTATAAATGAAGTCTGTTGGGTGACCGTGGCCCAGTTTCAGTTCTCTCAGAACTTTCTCAGCCCATGCAGTGGCAGCCGCCTCTGGATGTGATTTGCGTTGAGAACCCAACCGGGTCGCCCTAAATCAGCTACGTCTTGACGGCAAAAACGACAACAAAGCTTGCCTTTGAGAAGAGAGAGAGGACAGACAGCTCTCTCTGAGTGCCTCAAGGACACGGAGCTATGCTCATAAATCGTGAGCTTTTCTTGGGTGCACAATTGTGACGCGTGATGACACAAAGCATTGTGATGTCTGCAGTGGCTTGCCTCATTGTGACCTGTGAAGAAACCCTCACTGGCATATGCAGGACTGGAATATTTCAGGAGCTGTATTTGGACAACTTGGCAGAAGGGAAAATGGAGGTGAGGAGGGAGAAGCAAGCAGAAACAAGAACATTGGCCAGCCCTAGCTCATACATGTTCACTTGGGAGGAACTTCTCTGATTTCAAAAGGATTCACTTAATCAGACAGTAACCTCAAAGTGTTAGATGTTGGCAATAAATGGCTGATAGCCCGTCTCTTCCTGAAGATTTGGGGCAGATAATAAAACACTGACCTGAATTGGATAGCCCCGCACTAGGCTGATCTTGTCAGATCTCAGAAGCTAAGTAGGTTTGGCTCTGGTTAGTATTTGGATGAGAGGCCACCATGTCATGGAGGCAGGCAATGGCAAAGCACCTCCAAACATCTCTTGCCTTGAGAACCCTACAGCGTTGCCATAAGTCAGCTGTGACAAACAAATAATTGTCGGCCTGACTTGTATAGTTCAGGAAAGCCTGGTCTTCTCAGATCTTAGAAACTAAGCAAGGTTGGTCCTGGTTAGTATTTGGGTGGGAGACCATCAAGGAATACCAGGGTCATACTATGGAGGCAGGCAATGGCAAACCACCTCCAAATGTCTCTTGCCTTGAAAACCCTCCGGGGTTGTCATGAGCCAGCTGTGACTCTACTTTATAAGCAAGAAAACCCACATGTGACCTAGTCCAAGAGGAGGAGAAACTATTATCCCACCACCAGTGGCTCCTCAGGGATGCCTCTTAGGTTACAGTTTGTTTCCATGGCAATGGTGGTCCACATTCTCCCCTAAGAATGCCGTTCTACATTCCTTAGCTGCACCCAAAGAAGGCCTGTTCGAAATGACTTTGGACCTGGATGACATCCACATACATGTGACTGTGTACTTTGTGATCTAAGTACTTGTGGGAAATCACATTATAAGCTATGCTTGGTGGAATTTGTCAATCTGTCAATGTCAATTTTGACCCATTGTTCTTAATTTCCTCTTTTATATTCATCTACTGTTTCTGGAGAATTTGGGTAAGGGGAAACTCCTAAAAATCTCCAGTAGGGCCAGCATGTAGTGGATAAGAGCAGGTGGATTCTAATCTGGAGAACTGGGTTTGATTCCCCACTCCTCCACCTAAGTGGCAGAGGCTTATCTGGTGAACCAGATGTGTTTCTTCACTCCTACATTCCTGCTGAGTGACCTTGGGTGAGTCACAGTTCTTCAGAACTCTCTCAGCCCCACCTACCTCACAAGGTGTCTGTTGTGGGGAGAGGAATTGGAATTGATAATAAAACTGCAAAGATTGTCATGCCCTTATATAAAGCAGTGGTGCGACCACACTTGGAGTACTGTGTCCAGTTCTGGTCGCCGCATCTCAAAAAAGATATTGAGGAGATAGAAAAAGTGCAGAGAAGGGCAACAAGGATGATTGAGGGACTGGAGCACCTTCCCTATGAGGAGAGGCTGCAGCGTTTGGGACTCTTTAGTTTGGAGAGGAGGCAGCTGAGGGGGGATATGATTGAAGTCTACAAAATTATGCATGGGGTAGAAAATGTTGACAGAGAGAAATTTTTCTCTCTTTCTCACAATACTAGAACCAGGGGGGGCATTCATTGAAAATGCTGGGGGGAAGAATTAGGACTAATAAAAGGAAACACTTCTTCACGTAACGTGTGATTGGTGTTTGGAATATGCTGCCACAGGAGGTGGTGATGGCCACTGACCTGGATAGCTTTAAAAGGGGCTTGGACAGATTTATGGAGGAGAAGTCGATTTATGGCTACCAATCTTGATCCTCCTTGATCTGAGATTGCAAATGCCTTAACAGATCAGGTGCTCGGGAGCAACAGCCGCAGAAGGCCATTGCTTTCACATCCTACATGTGAGCTCCCCAAGGCACCTGGTGGGCCACTGCGAGTAGCAGAGAGCTGGACTAGATGGACTTTGGTCTGATCCAGCTGGCTTGTTCTTATATGTTCTTAGGAAGGGAAAGGAGCTTATAAGCCACCCTGAGTCTGCTTACAGGAGAGAAAGGTGGGGTATAAATCCAAACTCTTCTTCTTCGCTAACTTCCACAGGTTTATAAGCCTCTCTCACATCTACTTGTCTTTTTTTCACACTAAAAAGCCTCAAATGCTCTTGCCTTTTCTTGTCTAGAAAGAGGCTACCCTGCTTTGATCGCATCCCTCTTTGTCTCATTTCTACTTTGATGAAACCCTTTGAAGGTGGAGCACCTTGAGTTCTCCACAGCATTCCAGATGCAACTCTGCCAGGGATTTCTGATATGACCCAAGGAGGAGCTTGTAAGCCACCTTGAGTCTCCTTACAGGTTGGGTATAAATCCAAACTCATCTCTTCTTCTCTTTTGTATTCAAAACAGGTACCATGGACAGATCCATAGCAAATAGGGACTGAAGCATAGTAGCTCTTCAGATTTCTTGCTTTTCCACCACCAGGTCTAGCAACACACCATTTCTTGTTCTAATTTCATCCTGACAAATCAAAGGTTTGCAAATGCAAGCTGTTTTGATTTCATGTTCAAATCCAGCTGAATGTTTCCCAGGCGCTTGGGACTGAAATGAAAGATTTGACAGACTCCCCCATATTTGCAATGAATTGTATGTATAGATTTTTTTATACTGTTGCCTGCTAGAAATTCCAGCTCTGGTCTCTGGATCCTCTCTGTGCAATTATATAATCTTGTTATATTAACATGAAAATTAAACACAGGAGATGGACCAGCTAAATTGGATTCACTTATATAGATCGAAACCCCGGCTGCATATCCAAGGGGAGAACTGCCTGAGTATTGTAGAGGGGGTGCTCCATTCAACCACGAGGGGCCCCAAAAGCTTGACACAAGGACTGTGCAAATATTAGCCTGAGCAATCAAGACCAAACTGCCTTCATGTGTCCAAGTGGATTGCAGCTGCTGCTTAAGGAATATTAATTTCAGAAAGCCGTTGAAAATTGAAGAGCGTGGAGAAATAGCAAAACCAGCCACAATCATGGTATGAGCTGAGATCCAAAAGGTTCCCTAGGTGGCAGGGCTCAGAAAAGCATTGCCAGGTGACCAGGTAGAATCAGAGCATGGTGTTGATGCTCAGTTTTGGCCCCTGAACTAACTGGGAAAGCTCCTGGAAGGCTGATGGCAACCAACAGCAAACCAAGCCAGGAATACCCTGCAGTGCTAGCAAAACTACAGGGACCATGGGTCTTGGTCTCAGACTGTGGTGGCAATGAGACCAGGTGTAGCTGCAGATACCAACTTGGACTCCTAAACTCCCTGGATATTTGATGGTAGTATCCAGAGAGGGCTACATCTCCAGAGTGGAAGGAGCTCACTGGGATGATATGCCTTGGAATCCATGCTCCAAAACTGCTGTTTCCCTCAGAGGAACTTATCCCAGTAGTTATTCCAGGAGAACTCGCTCATCCAATTGTCTGTGTCCCTGTGGCCCAGGTCCAAGCTGAACAGAACCAACCATTCTGCCAGGAGCCATTTGGCTCAGCACATGCCAGGACTGTTTGCATGTTCCCATTCGACATCATTATTTGGTTTTGACAAGGGCAAAGTCTGACTGTGGGTGGTCCTACAGATGGCCTGGTTGAAGCTGGCAGGGTGTAGCATTTAGAGTGTCAGTCTAGAGTGAGAGCCAAGTTCAAATCCCAGGACTGCCATGAAAGCTCACTGAGTGACTGTTTGAGGCCCCTTCCAGACATGCAGAATAATGCACTTTCAATCCACTTTCAATGCATTTTGCAGCTGAGCGGAATAGCAAAATCCACTTGCAAACTATTGTGAAAGTGCATTGAAAGTGAATTATTCTGCATGTGCAGAAGGGGCCTCAGTCAAGTCAGAGTTAACTGCTGAAGTCACGTGCCTAGAATCACAGAGCTTCAGCAAAGATCTCACCTTTCTTCTTCCAGAAAAGAGAAGAGGGAAACACACAGACACATATAGACTGCACAGATACCCAGACTGAACACTTGCCTAGACAGAGTTTGCTGTTCTTATATTCTTCATTCTTATATTCTTCATCTTCTGACAACAACTCACTTGCAACTCTGCTATATTATTTATTCTAATAATTCATTGTAATACAAAAGTGCCTTGAACCAGTCTCTCTCTCTCTCTCAGCCTAATCTACTTCACAGGATTGTTGTGGCACTGATAACACAAAGGAAAGGAGAACAGTGTTGTAAGCAAATTTGAGCCTGTGTTAGGGAGAAAGCAGGGTATAAGTATGTGAAATAAATAATAAAAGGTGCCAGCCATCATCTCCCCAGAGCATAGAGTCTCATCATGCCACCCCTCCCTTTTCCACACAGAAGATAAGCAACATGTGCTTCTCCCTTCATTGTAATAATATTTTGTGTTTTTCCAAAGTGCTAAATATGTTCATTGAGCCTAGCAACAGCCCTGTAAGGTAGGTCAGTAGTATTGCCACCATATTTGGGAGGTAGACTGATGCAGAATAGTTAATGTTCCTAAATCCCCCTAGTAAATCTATAGTAAATGTGAGATCTGAATCAGGAACTTTAAGCCTTGATGTTATAGCTGCTAACTCAGTGATGGGGGGGGGGGGTTCTCTTCTTTTTCAGCCTCCCCCGCTGTGTCTAGACTGCACAAGTTCCGACAGTCAGAGATTAGACAAATAAAGCAGCAGATGGAGCTGGAGAGCAGATTCCAGACAGTGTGCCGAGAAAGCGGGGAAAGAAAGGCAGAGATTGCTTGGCTTTTTGGAATTGAAAAGAGAAAAGGTTCCTGGGGACCTGCAAAGCCACCTGTAGCAGTGGTGTTAAGGGCTATGGTTCAGGAGGAGAACATCTGCTTTCCACACAAAAGGTGCCAGGTTCAATTCCCGACATCTCCAGTTTCAAACGGTCAGGTAGTTGGTGACATTCTTCAGTATTTGGGCAAGGAAGGGCATTGGCACAGTGGTGGAGCATATGCACCGCATGCAGAAGGACTCGTGTTCAATCCCTGGCATCTCCAGGTAAAATTATCGTGGGTCAGGAGGTGATGGGAAAAACCTCTGCCTGGGACCCTGGAGAGCTGCTCCCCATCAAAGCAGACAATACCAGCTGAAGAACTGTGCTCTGAAGCTCTGAAGAACTGTGACTAGTCCAAGGTCACCCAGGAGACTCAAAGGGGCTTACAATCTCTTTCCCCCCCCACAACAAAAACCCTGTGAGGTGGGTGGGGCTGAGAGAGCTCCGAAGAACTGTGACTAGCCCAAGGTCACCCAGCTGGCATGTGTTGGAGAGCACAAGCTAATCTGGTTCCCCAGATAAGCCTCCACATCTCAAGTGGCAGAGCGGGGAATCAAACCTGGTTCTCCAGATTAGAGTTAGCCTGCTCTTAACCACTACACCATGCTGGAAGGCAGCCTGGTATATCTCAATCTCGTCTGATTTTGCAAGCTACGCGGGGTCAGTGGTTGGATGGGAGACCACCCAGGAGGACTCTGCAGAGGACAGCAATGGCAAACCATCACTGCTTCTCATTTGCCTGGAAAACCCCTTGCTGGGGTTGCCCTAAGTAGATTGTGACTGTCTGGATCTTATGTCTGCAAGCAGAGGTATTACGAGTAATCCCTGCTCTGACGTTTGGAACCACCATATAGGTGGAGATGTTGTTGCGGATACTGTTGCGGTCCTCTAAATAAATGACAACTGCCATTTCTTCTCAAGTGGTGAGAACACATCTCCAAAGCTAGGATTTTTTAATCGAAACAGAATGGTGCCGAAATTCGGCACCATCCCTTGAATGAGTCCCCCGGTCAATGTTAAAAATTCTCTGTGATCCTCAACAGCTTGTAAATCAGGTGCAGAAAGCCTCTGGCTCTACTCCTCAGTAACACTTCACAATTACATCCTCCAGCTTTTTAGAGCGTTCCATTCATTTGCCTCCTTTTGTTATAAATTTTTAACCAGTTGCCTTTTTTTAAAAAAAACTAATTCATTTCTAATTTTCCCACTGTGCAGTTAAAAGTCCAACCAAGGGCCATTTTGTTTGACAGCTGCCTATCACAGACCAGTGGGAGGAGGGGCCAGAGCTATAAAGTTCCCCAAGTAGCTCAAGCTTCCCCTGACCAAGATCATGATGGAATGGTTGGGCAATCCAGGAGAACCCATGCAGGATTGGCAATCCCAACTTCCCCACTGGCCCAGTGTGGTGTAGTGATTAAGAGCAAGTGGATAATCTGAAGAACCGGGCTTGATTCCCCACTCCTCCATCTGAGTGGCAGTGGCTTATCTGTGAACCAGATGTGTTTCCGCACTCCTACAATCCTGCTGGGTGACCTTGGGCTAGTCACAGTTCTTTGGAGCTCTCCCAGCCCCACCTGCCTCACAAAATATCTGTTGTGGGGAGAGGAAGGGAAAGGAGCTTGTAAGCCCTTTTGAGTCTCCATATAGGAGACAAAGGTAGGGTATAAATCCAAACTCCTCCTCCTCCTTTTTCTTCAAAATGTCAGTCTCCAGATGGGACCTGAGGATTCCCTAGAATTTCTGCTCATACTCAGACTACAGAGACTACAGATCTGCTGGAGAAAATTGATGCTTTGGAAGGTGGACTCTATGACATTGTACCCCACTGAGGTCCTTTCCAAGTTCTCTTCCCAAATCTCCAGGAGTTTCCCAGCCTGGATCTGGCAACCTGCCCCTCCCTCTATCTCTCACCAGTGGCCTGGAGGGACTTGGAAACTCTGCTGCTTCTTTCCCTCTTGTTCTTCTGGATGAGCAGTGGAGTTAGCCAGCTCACCCCACCAGCCAACTGATTGGAGGGGCCTTCCACTTCAAGGCTCCCCCAGGTAGCTGACTCGTGGCGGCTTGCAGATGAGGTTCAGAGCTGGTTACGGGAAGGGGCTTGGAGGGAAAAGCATGCTGGGCCTACTGCCTGCTCCAAACACAGTCTCCCTCATTGCCTGATCTGTGGGGGCAAAAGGAAAAGCTGGGCGGTGGCTCGAACTTTGTGAACAAGGACCTGGGAGATTAACGTACATCACTGTAAAATGTGAGTCACAGTCAGCTTGCCTTTCCGACACTCATAAAAAAAAGGGGAAGCAAATATCCCCATTTGTACGATTAAAAAAAACTATCCTGCTATTTCATGTCATGATGAAATGTCAAAAGGAAAAAAGGAGCTGATTTGAACTTTTCTTCGCAAGGTTGCCCATAAAGTCTGGCATTTAGTGCATTAAAAACTGATATCTTCCGTGTTATTTTTTTTTTACCAGCTTGGTGTGGTGGTTAAGAGCAGCGGACTCTAATCTGGTGAACTGGATTGGATTCCCTACTCCTCCACATGAGTGGAAGACTCTGGCCCCTTCCACACATGCAGAATAATGCCCTTTCAATCCACTTCCACAATTGTTTTCAAGTGGATTTTGTTATTCCACACAGTAAAGTCCAGCTTCAAAGTGGATTGAAAGTGGATTGAAAGTACATTATTCTGCACGTGCGGAATGGGCCTCTAATCTGGAGAACTGGATTTGTTTCCCTGTTCCTCCACATGAAGCCTGCTGGGTGACCTTGGGCTAGTCACAGCTCTCTCAGAAGTCTTTCAGCCCCACCTACCTCACAAGGTGTCTGTTGTGGGGAGAGGAAGGGAAAAGGAGCTTGTAAGCCGCCTTGAGTCTCCTTATTGGAGAGAAAGGCAGAGTATAAATCCAAACTCTTCTCCTTCCACTCAGCTATAAGTACGCAACTGACCCAAAGTCACCCTTCTCCTTGGCAGAGTAGGGATCGGAGTCTCCCAGTCCAACCAGTAAACCACACTGCCTTTCTCTTTTTATCTATTCTCCCTCCATTTGGAGGACCTTTTTAAAAGGCCATCAAGGACTGCATATTCACATGTATCAGAACGAGAAGGGAGTGCGAAGGTGGAAGTGAGGACTGTACCACTTCAGGTAGCAGGAGGAATCATGATGTTGAATGTTTCCCTACATTAAAAAAAATACCTAGAAGGTTTGAAAAATTGGTTCAGCAGACAGCAACCTGAAAAGAGAAACATTCCCTTGAAGTTCTGGCTGTCCGTGAATAGCAAGTTTTTCTTCCACTAGTTCCCAAAGTGTAACCCTTTTTCTGCCATTCAAAGTGGTACAGTCTTCTCTTTCCTCTGCAGCGTGTGTTGATTCCGCCTAGACTGAATTCTGATCAATATCTTTGCTGTGGGGAGGATGCAGTCTAGAGAACACCAGAGATATGCGCGCCACCTTCTAATGTCTGCGGCGATCAGAGCTTGCTCCGGGAGGAAAAAAGCCAAACGGAGCCCAAATATCCTCTCAGTTCTATGGATTTGTTGAGTCTAAATCAAAAGGAGCCCAAGCATAAACACAAGGAAAGTGGTGTGTAATTGAGCGATAAAACATAACTTTAATAAGATTCAGGCTCCCCTGAATGTTTATGGGGCATGCTGGTTTGCCATTGTGTTTTTTCCCTCCCCCCATCCCCATTCCAGGTTGATTCGTACCCTAATTAGATGCCATTATGGCTCTCTTACAAATAATCTTTGGAGCCAAAGTCCATTCCAGAGAGAGTGATCAGCCAATGGTTTAATTAAATTTTCATGTTTAATTTTCTTCTCTCTTTCCCACTGTCTCCTTTTGCCTAATAAAAGCTAACGCAGCAGGAGGCGCCGTGGCTTGAAAGGCACAAGCACAGAGCCTCTTTCAGTCCTTTGTCTCATACCTCCTCTGTATATATATTATCCCACAATTTCATATCAATCGAGAGAGATAGTCTGCCCTGGCCAAGCTAAGAGAAGAGTCAGTGCAGAAGTTAACAGCAGTGGACTCTAATCAAGTGGACCCGGTTTGATTCCTCACTCCTTTCCATAAAGCCTGCTACTGGGTAACCTCGGGCTAGTCACAGTTCTCTCAGAACTCTCTCAGCCCCACCTACCTCACAAGGTGACTGTTGTGTGGGGAGAGGAAGGGAAGGTGTTTGCAAGCTGCTTTGAGACTCCTTGTGGTTGAGGTAAGCAGAGTATAAATCCGAATTCTTCTTCTTTCTGACAACTGTAATGAGAACCTACGTGCCACTCAGGGTGGCTATACCCAGACCATCTGCCTGGCTCCGATACCAGGAGCAGTGATGAACACAGCACGAGGAATCATTTCAAGCGGGTGAGCGCAAACCAAAGCGGAGGATTGAAAATGTTTTACAAATGTTTTACAAGTGTTTTAGGAGATTTGTGTGGAAAGGACCACTGTCACACACACAAACGCACGCACACATTTGTAATGGGTAGCATGCCCTAAATATGTTTGAAAGAAATAACTGAGGCTCCTTCCGCACATACAGAACAGAGAATCACTTTTAATCCGCTTTCACAATTGTTTGCAAGTGGGTTTTGCTCTTCCGCACAGCTGAAAAGTGTATTGAAGGCGCAATATTCTGCGTGTGGGGAAGGGGCCTGAGGAATCTGTTGAGCTTTCAGGGTAGAAGGATGAGTTGCAAAGGCTAGCAATGTCCACTTGGGGTGCCAGAGAGAGAATCGAGGGGACCTTTCCCCTCCCTGTAACCAGTGAGCAATTGGGTAAAATTTCAGTGGGAGCATTCTAAGTTTCCATGCCTGAAAGTTTGTTAGCATAGCATCTGCAGAGAGACTGAAGGTAGTTCCTCATCCCGTCGCAGCGTGAGGGGTAAAATGCATGGTTCCAGCAGGACTTTCATAGCTCGATGAGTTGTACGGTTTTTTGGAGGGGGAAAAAATTATTTCATGTTTCAGTGACATTTTACGGTTTTATGTTTAAGTGTCTCTCGCAAGTTTGAAATGTTATAGTTAATTTAGGGCAATAACATTTAAATTATGAATCATCTGCCATAACTATAAATTATACATTTGGCAAATGAATATTCAAGTCCTCTATTCAAAGCGGCAGCTGTGCTTGGAGAATGCTCCCAAGCAAATAGCGTTCTAAATCATGGGTTTGTTTTTTAATCTTAATGGAAGGCTCAGGAGGGCTGGCCCACAGTTGCGCAGGGGGGGTCCTCGCATTCCAATACGCTGAAGGGTCCGCGCAGAACAAACAGAATGGAATTAATATAACTCACTGTAAGTTTCTGCCAAAAAAAGCAAGCCTTGCCTGGATTATCTATTTGAGAAGCAGAAATGGAGCAGGGGGTAGAGCGACGTCCTCCAGACTTCTGATAGACGTGCCGCTGTTTTTCTGCCTGAAACAATTCGATGCACATTTCCCCGCAGAAGATTTAGTTTTCAGAGCATATCGGCGCGACCCGTTCTTGACCTGGGAGCCTACCTGTGCTGTATTTGCATGGATCCTTGTTTCAGACAGAGAACCAAATAATCCCTTGAGGCTAAATACAGAGGTGAGTTACAGAGTCCTGTCCCTGGTGGAAGACGGCTGACGAAAGCAAAGGTGGAACGTTGGATCAGGCAGAGTTGCAGCGGGAAGCCTCATTTCTGCATGGGTGTTTTTAATAGATTTTTTTGCTAAAATATATTGGTTGCGACAGTCACACAGTCTCATGCTCCAAATTAGGATCCCTGCCTCTACAGTTGCTATTTATTTGCCTACTTTATTTATATCCTGCCTTCCATCCCAATGGAGACCCACAGAGGCTCATATTGTTCTCCTTAATCTCCATTTCATCCTTGCAACAACCCTGTGAATTAGGCTAGGCTGAGAGCATGTGATTTGCCCAAGGTCACCCAGTGAGTTTCCATGGTATGAGTGAAACATGAACCTGGATTTCCCAGATCCTAGTCTGACATTTCAACCACTACTCACTGGTTCGCATGTGATGGAACTCCATTTATGGAACTTCCAGATTCTTCTCTAGTTTGACCTTAATTCCAGTTCTGGTTATCTCCAGGATGTAGGCAGACTAGGAACATTCTGGAAATACTACTCCACATTTAAAATAGCCAGCCAGGATCCAAGATTTCTCTCCTCCAAAGAAATTACCTGAAACTTTAAATAATATCCCTGTAAGCTGTGAAGTTTCTGTGATTATCGTTATCCAGCCCAAATCAAATACTTCCCTGAAGGGGATCAGATGTGCTTTTTGCACTGAAGGGATTTGGGAGATTTCAGTTGCAATTACTGCAGCTTCCCCTGGAAATTCAGTGGAAGGGAGGGAAAGGAGGAGATTGTCTTTGTTATCACATTCTCTTCCAAAGATATCTTTTACTCGCAGAGGCTCATAACAATGGCAAAGAAATGTACTCATCAAGTTTTTGACCACATTTTGCCCCATCAGTATTGTACCAGGTCTACTGAAACTAGGGCCCTTTCTGCAAGGGCGCGAGCGGGGGTGCGTCAGCATAAACAATGCTGACACACACACCCCGGGACCGTTCGCACGGACAGTCCCAGTAGGGGCACGGGGAAGGCACAGCCTTCGCACAGGCTGCACCTTCCCCAACCGGCTTATCTGCTCCTGTTGGCTCCCGTCACATTGTGGAGCGACAGCGCTGGAGACTAAGGCCAGGGGGGCATGTCCCCTGGTCTCCACAATGCGACAGGAGCCAGCAGGAGCAGGTAAGCTGGCTGGGGAAGGTGTGAGGGAAACCCTGCCTTCCAGCTGCTGCTGTTCGCACGGCAGCGGCTGGAAGGTGCCCCTTTTGAAAAACCTCACTCGTGGAGCGAGGTTCAAAAGGGGCATTTCTGTGCTGTATTGCAGCAGCGCCTGCTATGCGAACATCTCACCAGGGATGGCGTTTTTGCCGTCCCTGGGGCACTCTATTCCGCTCGTGCGGAAAGAGCCTTGGCTGGCCGTGTGAGCAGGAGGCCACTAGAACAGGAAGTCAATCGGGGGCTGGGAGCAGGGGCGTACCACCCAGGGGGACATATGGGGTCAAATGTCCCCGGGCTACAGCCATCTTGTCACATGGGGGGGAATCGCCCCTATACCCCTCCTTCCCACCGGGTCCATACACTGACTTCAAGACAAGTGCCAAAAAAGTTGTTTGATCATGGTGAGTGAGGGCAGCCGCCCATATTGGGGGGGGGGCTCAGATTTTGCACCGGGCTACATTTTCCCTAGATACCCCTCTGACCGGGGGGAGATAGCATCGAGAGGAGATTTCAAAGCATTCTCCTTTCGCTTCTACAATTCAGCGTCTAAACAATATTTTCTTTTCTTCCATCTGACATTTCTAAACTGCCTTCCTGACACGGTTTTAAAGTGGTTGACAGTTCAGATAACTGTCTGCCACATAATACACAGAGCAGCCGTAGCCAGGAAAGGAAAGGCAAATTCATTTATTAACCAGCCGGTAGCCAGAGGTGCGAGCCCCTAAACACACACCAAAAGACAACAGCCCAAGGGTTCTCATTCCTGCTGCGGCAGGAGATTTCCTGCCTGCAACCTTTGTCGCCTGCGCACCAGTCCAAGTGGCTGTAGAAAAAAAAATAATTGTTTTTAAAGGTGAGCATGGTGCGCAGTGTGAGATCAATTCTGGGGAAAACCCAGAAGTGTTGTCACATCATGCTAGGGGGCACTGGAAGCTTCTGTTGACCATGGTGATCCATTGTCAGATAATGCTGGCTAGATGGACCAGTGTTCTGATATAACTTAATACATGCATAGGGCTATAGCAGGAAGTGCTGGGACCTGGATGGCCCAGGTTAGCCCAATCTTGTTAGATCTCAGAAGCTAAGCAGGTTCAGCCCTAGTTAGTACTTGGATGGGAAATCACCAAGGAAGTCCAGGGTTGCTATGCAGAGGCATACAATGGCAAACCACCTCTGTTCATCTCAGAAGCTAAGCAGTCCTGGGTAATATTTGGATGAGACACCAGCAAGGAAGTCCAGAGTTGCTAGGCAGAGGCAAGCAATGTCAAACCACCTTTGTTCATCCAGGAATCTAAGCAGGGCCAGCCCTTGGATGGGAGACCACCAAGGAAACCCAAGGTCGCTGCACAGAAGTAGGCAATGGCAAACCACCTCTGTTCATTTCAGAAGCTAAGCAAGGTCAGTCCTGGATAATAGTTGGATGAGACACCACCAAAGAAGTCCAGAGTCTCTAGGCAGAGGTAGGTGATGGCAAACCACTTCGTCTCTTGCCTAGAAAAGCTGATGGGGTCTGCATAGGGGGACTGAAATTTGATGGCCCTTTCTACCACCACCATAGCCAAATCAGCATGGGATGATCTCCCTAAGATCACTTGATCCCCGGGTCAAGGAGAATCCTAGACTGTTGTCTCTTCTCAGACCACTTGAAAGTCATTTCTCAAAGCGTCTACCTGGAGAATGGAACCGAAGCTCAGTTCTAACCCTGCACCACTTGACATAACAACCATTTGGAGAAACAACAGAGGCGAACGTTTTTAACAAATCCCTTTGTCGTGCATAATTTACTTTCACACAGCGAAAGGTATATTGCTGATTAGTGGAAATGGCATCTGCTCGTTTTCTCCCAATTTGGGCCTTCTGATTTCCAGCCTGCGCCATTGTTCCAGTTGGCATTTAACTGACAGCAAGTGCCGAGAAAAGCAAGCCTCTCCTTGCATTAAAGTCAGATGTTACTAAAGAATTTATCAAAGTGACAAGACTACAAAAGCCAAGTATTGCAGCTCTGGCGCTCCCTTGCCACTCACAAGAAAATAAATGGAAACTTGGATCTGGTTCTATCTTTCCCCCCCTTTTTTTTAATTTTCGGCATGTTAGTAAAGGCAGGGAGTGAACGGGGAGGGAGATCCTACAGAAGACTTTCTCCAACTCTGTTTGAGTTGAACAAGTTTCCTTGACAGGAGTACGCAACGCGGCAAGCGATAAATGAACTTGCTTCAAGGGATAAAGGAAACGTTTGCACTGAAATGTTATTTCTGGCTGAGCTTCTGAACTGTTTCGTCCCACGCTTCTTCCACAGTGCTCAGAGCCAAAGACGTGGTTCTTCCTTGCCCATTTGATCTTCACAACATCCCAGTTGGGTAGGTAATGATGAGAAAAGGAGCTGGTTCAGATCATCCAGCAAGCTTCCATGGCAAAATCAGGGTCTAAATTGGGGTGGCCCAACCTGGACAGCCCAGATGAGCACAATCACAGTTCTGGGCACTGCAGTTCAAGAAGGATATTGACAAGCTGGAATGTGTCCAGAAGAGGGCAACCAAAATGGTGAAAGTTCTGGAATCCATGCCCTACAAGGAGAGACTTAGGGAGCTGGGGAAGTTCAGTCTGGAGAAGCGAAGGTTAAAGGGTGACATGATAGCCATGTTTAGATATTTGAAGGGATGTCATGTTGGTGAGGGCATGGATTCCATAACTAATTCTCCATTGCTATCACTGACCCTCAATAATACAATGAAGCTGCCATATAACCTAGATAATATTATATTGGCATTAAACCACCCGTTACAGGACTCCTGATGGGGAGGGATCAATCAAGTAGCTAATCCAGGAAGGTGAAAAGTTTGGAATATTCACAGATCCTGGTATTTCCTGGAGAAAGGGGAGGCTGCCAGATCAAAATTACAATTTTCAGTGCAAGCTATGCTTGAGGCAACCTGGTGCACCCGTAAAATGAAAAGAAAAAAAAATAAGATAATACTTTGCAAGAACAGATTTGCAAATCCTTTTGGTAAAGACTACAGGGCGAGAGATTTTATCATCTCGGGCTTTTTCAGCAGCAGGGGGGAAACCCAAATGATAAATTGTTCTCTATGCACTTCAAAGCATAACAGAACAACTTTTTCTCTTTTCTTTTTCTGTAAGCTTAGCCTTTTAGAAGTAGGTTTAAATTTTTTTTAAAAAAAATCCCTTTAGATCAGTTAGGGAGTAACGAATTCCAAAGAAAATCTCTCTCCTTCTTCGTCTAAATGATTCTTCTCCCAGGTGGTGGAAAATTACCAAAAATTATAGCAGTCAGGAACAAGAAAAGTCTTAAACTCAACCTTTATGGGCCTTTATAAGCGCATCAAATGTGATTCATTTCCCATGCAAATCCTCCCCCGGTATCTCAATGCCTTGAAAATAGGTGAATTCAAAAGCATTATATTAAAGCAGTTTGGATATCAGGCAAAGACAAACTTTAAATGTTTATTATTAATAATTAGAAAAAAACATTGAAATCACTCTTCCTGTGGCAAAGATGGAGGACATGAGGTATTTCTGAAAATGTCTAATAAGTACTCTTTACCATCACATTTCTGTCATAGGAATGCCGCTTGATATTTGAGTGTCATTGAATTTTATTTAAATATTTTGTCTTTTATATCCCACTTTTCCCTCCAATGGGGACCTAAAGCGCCTCACAGCATCTTCCATTTTACTCTGGTGTAGATTAGACTGAGAGTATGTGACTAATCAAGGTCACCCAACAAGCTTCCATGGCATAGTGCAGATTTGAACGTGGCTCTTCCAAATTCTAGTCCATCCACCACAGCAAGAGTCAAAATTCCCACCCCTCCTCCAGCAGTGGGGGTTTGAGCCATATATGGTACCTAGATGTCAGATCTGCAGGAGTCTCTGTGGGAATGTCCATGGAACCTGTAGAAGATCAGAACATGTAGGAGATCAGATCATGGATGAAGGTCATCTTCTCTTGGTGGGAGATGAATGTAGTCTGTGCAGACAATCCAGAAATTCCCCTGGGCTTTAGGCTTGATGGGATCCTTCAAGAACATGGAGAAGCAGTCACTGCAGTAGAGGTTTCACTGGGTGAAGTCTTGGAATCTCAGAATACATATTTCTGAACACAAAGGCAACATTCCTCTCTCTCTCTCTCTCTCTCTCTCTCTCTCTCTCTCTCACACACACACACACACACACACACACACACAATGAGTTAGAAGAGCATTGGAGGTAAGTTACCAACCTTCTGGAGATCTCCCATAATTACAACTATCTTCAGATAAGGATGAGAAGAAGAAGAAGAAGAAGAAGAAGAAGAAGAAGAAGAAGAAGAAGAAGAAGAAGAAGAAGAAGAAGAAGAAGAGGAGGAGGAGGAGGAGGAGGAGGAGGAGGAGGAGGAGGAGGAGTTTGGATTTATATCCCCCCTTTCTCTCCTGTAAGGAGACTCAAAGGGGCTTACAATCTCCTTTTTCTCCCCCAACCCCCAACAAAGACCCTGTGAAGTGGGTGGGGCTGAGAGAGCTCCAAAGAACTGTGACTAGCCCAAGGTCACCCAATTGGCATGTGTTGGAGTGCACAAGCTAATCTGGTTCACTAGATAAGCCTCCAGAGCTCAAGTGGAAGAGCGGAAAATCAAACCCGGTTCTCCAGATTATAGTGCACCTGCTCTTAACCACTACACCATTCTGGCTCTCTAACAGATCAGTTCCCTGGGAGAAGATGGTTGCTTTGGAGGGGCGTTATAACTCTCTGGCATTTTACCTCCCTGAAGATCTCCTTCCCAAACTCCAGGCTCCCTAGGGTCCTCCCAGAAATCTCCAGGGCTCATTTCGCACATGCAGAATAATGCACTTTCAAACTGTTTTCAATGCTCTTTGAAGCTGTGCGGAATGGCAAAATCCACTTGCAAACAGTTGTGAAAGTGGTTTGAAAACACATTATTTTGCGTGTGCGGAAGGGGCCCAGGAGTTTGCTAACTCAGTGCTGGTAACTCTAACTAGGGACAAGGAAAAGCTCTGGTTCTCAATGCCCTTTTTAAGATGACCTCAGCTGGAAACAAAATACTGGACTACAGGAATTACAATATATGTTCCCGGGGCTGCTGGTGTTTGTCTTCTCAGAGCTTGGTTTGCCATTGCAATGAAAGCCAAGGTTGCTAAAAGAGCGATAAAGAGCTCACAAAATAGACGGCAGTCTCTTGTGATCATCCAGTGACCTGCACTGAACCGAAAGCCTTGGATGGCAGCAGAGACGGTCCGTGTGCTGTGTAGCATACGAATGGCGGCCTGCCTGCTTCTCCGCATCACAATTACGAGTCGCCGAGTCGCCATTCTGAAAGACAGCAGGCCTGCGGTCGGGAGTCTGTCACTGAGCTAAGAGCCGGTGGCATTTGGCACCCGTGGAATGAGTCTCATGAAGTCAGCGGCGACCCTTCCGAATTTAACCTGTTGATTAAGCGGCAGAGGGGAAAATGAGTGGCGGCCTTTAGAAGCTGTTCCAGTGGACGCCAATGAAACTGAATATCAAACAAACCCCCTCCAGGTTAAGTGGATTGATCCCTGACCCAATTCAAAATTGATTTCTTTTAATTCAAGGAAGCCAACTCTGGGGGGTTGGGTTGGGAATGCAGACTCAGCAAACCCAATATGGTTAAGAAAAAGACCCGACTCAGCCAGAGCAAGTTTCATTGGGTCATGAAAGAAATCCCTGGCAAAGTTGCATCTGGAATGCTGTGATTAACTCCAGTTGCTCCACCTTTAAAGGGTTTTGTCGAAGTGGAAACGATGCAAAGAGGGATGTGATCCAAGTGGGGTAGCCTCTTTCTAGACAAGAAAAGGCAAGAGCATTTGAGGCTTTTCAGGGTGAAAAAAGGACAACAAGTTGAGAGAGGCTTATAAACCTGTGGAAGTTAGTGAAGAAAAAGAAGAGTTTGGATTTATACCCCACCTTTCTCTCCTGTAAGGAGACTCGAGGTGGCTTACAAGCTCCTTTTCCTTCCTCTCCCCATAACAGACACCTTGTGAGGTAGGTGGGGCTGAGAGAGTTCTGAAGAACTGTGACTCGCCCAAGGTCACCCAGCAGGAATGCAGTGGCAACACATCTGGTTCACCAGATAAGCCTCCGCCACTCAGGTAGAGGAGTGGGGAAACAAACCTGGTTCTCCAAATTAGAATCCACCTGCTCTTAACCACTACACCACGCAGGCTGGATGTCAATGGCTGCCATAAAATACTAGAATCTAGATCACTGAGTGGCATTGATTGGCACTGAGCAACAGGGCAGGCAAAAGAAATACTCTTCCAGTCAAAGAGTGAGTAGTGTATGGAATCCTCTGCTGGAAGATGGGATAAAGCCAATCTTTTAGATGGCTTGGAAACAAATGTATAGAACATTCTCCTATTTATTGGGCTGGATTGCATAATGGAGCCAGAGTGGGGCGAGGTCGGGAAACAGGCTGCAGTGTGTCATTGGCTGCAGCAAACTTCCATCACATGAGAGCGTATTTGAACCTGGATTTCCCACATCCTCTTTTAACCACTACACCATGCTTGGCTGCCTAGTCATTCTATATAGGAATGCACTATTGGAGATCTTTGGATTCATTCAGCAGGATTGCTCTTGAACCCAGATCCTGAATATCCTCCTGCCAGTGGAAATGCGACCCACTGGTACAGTGAATACACCAAGCATCCTCGTCTCCCTTTCTAGCCATCTGCCTGCTCAGGATAAAGCTGCATAAAATATTTATGAATGAATGCATAGGAGGACATAAGGAAGTATTTGAGCATTTCCACCTCCCTTTTTCACTTTGCCAAATAACTATCCTGTCTGGTCCGCTGAAGGATGGCCTATTCTTTTCAGCTCTATCTCTGTTCATCCCATTCAGCGCAGGGGAAAAAGATAATTTATCTTGATAAACACTTATTTTTCAAATGCTGCAATAATACTTGGATTTATTCAAGTACTTCCTTGGGAGTTAATGCTTTCTTTTAACAAATATTCTCCTCTTTGGAAGGTGAGGGTATTTTCTAAATTGCACAAAACCTTCTTTTCATACATATATATGCACCCTCTTCTTGATTCTATCACAAAATAATATGTCCGACCCCAGAATGAGGAGAGACAGAGGCAGGAAGTAGACATATCAAAGTAGGTAATGACAATGTCTCCCATTAAGTTCTATGGGATCAAGTTAAAAGATTGCAATTTGGGAAACAGATGAAAAATTGAAAATCTACTTCCTTCCTCAGAGACTATGGTTATCACAATGCCCAAGGCAAGGGTATCTCCCCTCCAACAGAAAGGATGTCAGGTCTCCCACCCACTGGCTTTTCTCAGTGTTAAAGAGAAAAATCCAATCTGAAAACCAATATGGCGGCACTGGTCAACTGCAGTCCTACCCCCAACCATCTTCTAGCACAGGGGTCTGCAACCTGCGGCTCTCCAGATTTTCGTAGACTACAAATCCCATCAGCCCCTGCCAGCATGGCCAATTGGCTGAAAACCAAAATGGCGGCACTGGTCAACTGCAGTCCTACCCCCAACCATCTTCTAGCACAGGGGCCTGCAACCTGCGGCTCTCCAGATGTTCATGGACTACAAATCCCATCAGCCCCTGCCAGCATGGCCAATTGGCCATGTTGGCAGGGGCTGATGGGATTTGTAGTCCATGAACATCTGGAGAGCCGCAGGTTGCAGACCCCTGTTCTAGCGTCTATCAGCTTACTGTACCTGGACAGCCCAGGCTAGCTGGACCTCATCAGATCTTAGAAGCTAAGCAGTGTTGGCCCTGCTTAGTACTTGTTTGGAAAACAATCAAGGAAGTCCATGGTTGCTATGCAGAGACAAGCAATCCACCTCTGTTAATCAGTTCAATCCTTGCCTTGAAAACCCTACAGGATTGTCCTTAGTCAGCTTGACAGCACTTTCCACCACCATCAGTTAGTTTCTCCTAGTCTTGATGGTATATCAAAGTCTCTATGGTATAACACAAGGGAAATGGAAGTCCTAGAGCAGTGGTGGCGAACCTTTGGCACTCCAGATGTTACGGACTACAATTCCCATCAGCCCCTGCCAGCATGGCCAATTGACCATGCTGGCAGGGGCTGATGGGAATTGTAGTCTACAACATCTGGAGTGCCAAAGGTTCACCACCATGGTCCTAGAGCATCCACTCTCTGTAACCACTCTAGGACTTTCATTTATCCTAAACTCTATTGTTCCTCCAGGGGAGCTAATATCTGTAATCTGGGGATCAATTGTAATTTTAGGAGAACTCCCAGCCTCACCTGAAGGTAGGCAACACTACCCAGCCCACCCCATAAGCTTGGACTTCCTAGATCTATTCAGCTTTGCAGTTGGGGCAAAGTTGTAAACAAACAGCAGGCAAAAGAGCTCTCTCAGGATGGAGGACTCAAACTTAACTGGAGCAAATTCCCTATGAGGAGAGGCTGCAGCGTTTGGGACTCTTTAGTTTGGAGAGGAGGCGGCTGAGGGGGGATATGATTGAAGTCTACAAAATTATGCATGGGGTAGAAAATGTTGACAGAGAGAAATTTTTCTCTCTTTCTCACAATACTAGAACCAGGGGGCATAGCATTGGAAAATGCCTGGGGGGGAAGAATTAGGACTAATAAAAAGGAAACACTTCTTCACGCAACGTGTGATTGGTGTTTGGAATATGCTGCCACAGGAGGTGGTGATGGCCACTAACCTGGATAGCTTTAAAAGGGGCTTGGACAGATTTATGCAGGAGAAGTCGATTTATGGCTACCAATCTTGATCCTCTTTGATCTGAGATTGCAAATGCCTTAACAGACCAGGTGATCGGGAGCAACAGCCGCAGAAGGCCATTGCGTTCACATCCTACATGTGAGCTCCCAAAGGCACCTGGTGGGCCACTGCGAGTAGCAGAGAGCTGGACTAGATGGACTTTGGTCTGATCCAGCTGGCTTGTTCCTATGTTCTTATGTTCTTAACAAAACTTTAGCAATTGGTATGGTTTTCACCAAGGGTCCCAGATGCACGTGAGGTAATTAAAGTGTTGTGAGATCATCAGATAAGAAACCTTTTAAATGTTATTTGGGGAGATGAGTGCAATCTGTCACAACCTTTTCCTCTAGAGTCCTGGGTTGAAATGTTGACTTACAACTCCCAAGGAGAAGGACTGTTTGATAAAAGTACTCCGAGGACAAAACAGCTCAAAGTTTTTTTCATATTTTCAGTAGTGAAACTGGAAAGGCCAAGCATGAAAACAATTTTTTTCCTTCCCCAAACGTTTGTGTTGTAGTAGCTATGGAGTTAGACTAATATTTAGGGGACCCTGGTTTGAAGCCTCACTCTCACTCTGCCATAGAAGCTCCGTAGGTGACCTTGGGCTAGTTGTCCTTAATTACACTGACTTCACAGGGCAGTTTTTGGGAGGACAAAATGGGAAACGAATGAATGATGTTGCAAGCTGTTTTGACCAGGGCTGTATTAACCCATGGTCAGCCCTCTCCGGCACTTCAATCTTTCACCCCACTACTGCCGACAGTCTGACGCTGGTACGGTAAGCACTAGACTGTAGTACATAGCCCCATATCCATTTCAAGGGTCTCCTGAAGTGTTTCCCTCACTCACAAGCACTGCTCATAGAGGTGTATTAAGGGTGGAGCAGCATGATGTCACAACCCTGATGCTAGCGTGCTATTGGCCTGCTGTCTCCCTCTCCCCCCTTCTCACTGACTCAAAACAAGTGTGGCTCGCAACTTGCTCCCAACTGCCTTGCATGCTCACTCAGTGAACACCTGTCAGAAAGCCAAAATTCCAGGGCACTGGTAACAGTGCCTCAGAAAAACAAAATGGCAGGCCTCTAGTTCTGGCGGGGCCCCTAGGCTTCGGCCTAGTCAGTCTTATGGATAATACGACCCTGGCTTACAAACTCCTTCTCTTCATCTCCACACAACAGATACCTTGTGAGATAGGTGGATCTGAAAGAGTTGTGAGGAACTGTGACAAGTCCAAGGTCACCCATCAGGCTGCATGTGGAGGAGTGGGGAATGAAAACCAGCTCTCCATATTAGAGTCCACCACTCTTAACCACTTCATCATGCTGGAAAGAACGTCATTCTAGGAATGAGTCATCTCCATTTTATGATTTATCAGTAATTAGGCTGCTAGCATGTTGCAATCTTTTATGGTTGTTTTCTTCCTTGAAGACAGAAAACGCAGCTCCTGTGGTGTATCATTTGTCTGACACATTTTCTGGAAGAGTAAAAATACGACTACCAGGGCAGGGGGTGGGGACAGAAAATTACCATCATTGTCTTTGCACGTGTACTGAGTGTGTTTCCTGAATGACGCAGTGACCAGAACAGACATCTGCCCATGTAAGATTAAGGGACTATCTCCCAAGGTGCCTCCACACGTAGCCTAATTCCACTGAAGTTCAATAGGCCTAAACTGGGATAACTTTGTACAGGATATCTCTGCAAATGGTTCGTACCCCTGATTTCTTATTTTAAAAAGGAATTGTGAGGTTGAGGGAGTGGAGATGCCATCCAGATCTTTTCTGATTTGTTCTGGTATTGTTCTGGAGCAGCAGTGGCGTAGGAGGTTAAGAGCTCATGTATCTAATCTGGAGGAACCGGGTTTGATTCCCAGCTCTGCCGCCTGAGCTGTGGAGGCTTATCTGGGGAATTCAGGTTAGCCTGTGCACTCCCACACATGCCAGCTGGGTGACCTTGGGCTAGTCACAGCTCTTCAGAGCTCTCGCAGCCCAACCTACCTCACAGGGTGTTTGTTGTGAGGGGGGAAGGGCAAGGAGATTGTAAGCCCCTTTGAGTCTCCTGCAGGAGAGAAAGGGGGGATATAAATCCAAACTTCTTTTTCTTCTTCTTCTTCTTCTTCTTCTTCTTCTTCTTCTTCTTCTTCTTCTTCTTCTTCTTCTTCTTCTTCTTCTTCTTCTTCTTCTTCTTCTATTTCAAGAAACTGGGAGAGACAGTGGATTGGTTTCAGTAGGTTTTTTCACTCAATTTCATCCAATTCTTCTCCTTAATCCAAACCCCATCATTCATGCCTTTCTGGCCTGCAGGCCCTATGATTGCCAGCATGGCTTCTTTGGTGCTTTCCCCCCATTTTTCACCAGTGGAAAATCTGGTGGGACCCTACTCAATGAAAATTATGTGATGTACCCCAGCCAAAGACCCATCACACACTTACTTTATTCAGTCAGCCCTCTAAAACATTTGCAATCCTGCAGGCTGAGAACATAAGAACACAACCAGAGAAGAGCCCTGCTGGATCCAATCAGTGGTCCATCTAGTCCAGCATCCTATTTCACACCTACCAGATGCCCTGGACGGATGACAAATGAGGCATAGAGGCCAAGGCCTTCTTCCGATGTTGCTGCTGAGTATTGGCTCTCAGAAGTTTACTGCCTCTGGACATAAAGGTTATTTTGTCACTCTGGCAAGTAGCTATGGATAGATCTGTCCTCCACGAATTTCTCTAATCCTCTTTAAAAGCCATCTATGCTTGTGGTGTTCACTGTGTCTATTGGCAGTGGATTCCACTACTAAATTACTCATTGATTTTAAAAAGATTTTGTCCATCCTGAATCTATGCCCCTACCCTCCATTCAATGCACATTTCCAAGTATATTGTCACAGTCGTGGAAGCTAGAGACTTATTTTTCAAAGCTGAAATCCGGATTCTGCACCTTGCACCACACTGGGTGCTATTTCTTTGTTCTTGTGGAGCTGTGGCATGCACCCAGACTAGACTAGACTCTCAATTCTGTATTTAGTTTCAACTCAGGGCAATTCATATGCCAATGTAAAGCAGGGGGGAAAAATGCTTTGTTCAGCTTTTTCAACATTTCTTCCTCTCCTCCTAACATTTGGCTCTCAACTTGGCACCGTTTCCCCGCACGGAGATAAACTGTTTAAAAACAATGATATGAAAGAGAAATCTGGCTTTTATTAAAATGACTCCATCATTTGGAATGGATGCCTTGGAGTACTCTTTTGCAATTCATCCTTATAGACATAAAATTATCATCTCGAGGAAGCCTGTTAATAATACTGACATTTCCCCCATCAGTCAACTTAATTCACAATATAACACTTTCCACAATCCAATTATGGCTGCCTGATGACTGACATTCGGTTCAACATTATTGTTCAAGTGGAAAAGAGGATCAAAAAAGGCACAGCTTTGAGTAATTCATTACAAGAGAAGCAACGGATTGGGCCTAAGATGTCAACTTGGCAATGCACAGGACAAAATACAAACATAATGCCAGCTCTACTTTCTAAGTGGCTTTTAAAACAACATTCTGTTGCAATACCAGCAGTCCCTTGCAAGCTTTATCTGACGGCAGACCGAGTTTGTCACAAGGCATCAATATGCTCTGGACGGTAGCTGCAGTACTACAGAGCAAATCAGATTTGGGCAATGGAAGGTCCAATGGAAATTGGCAGCAAGTGAAGTTCGCTGCAGAGGGTAACCACAATGGTCTGCAGTAGAACAGCTAGATTTGACTCCAGCAGCCCCATAGGCCCCTTCCACACATGCAGAACAATGCACTTTCAATCCACTTTCAATGCACTTTGAAACTGGATGTTACTGTGCAGAATAGCAAAATCCACTTTCAAACAATTGTGAAAGTGGATTGAATGTGCATTATTCTGCATGTGCAGAAGGGGCCTTAGGGACAAACAAGATTTTAAGAGTGCAAACTTTTAAAAGTCAAAGCTACCCTGAAAATCTTGTTGGTCTGTAAGTTCCAGCCCAAATTTCTTGAGAAAACTCTAGCATCATCTTGAGATTTTAAAGGACAGTTATAACATCTGCATTACAACCCATCACTGTTTTGATCTATCATGGGTCAGCATAATACATCAACTGGGAAGTTTTGCAGAAGTTTTGCAGAAGCCGCAGACAACATGTGAAGGCCAGCAGATGAGACAAAAAAGTTTAAAAACTTAGAAATGCATAAAAAAGTATAGTTGAATAATATCAACATATTTTATCTTTTAATGCTATAAATATTCATGGTTTCTTTTTAAAAGTTATAATGGAAGGAAAAGAAAAAATCTGACTTCTTCTCTGGTATGAAGGGAGGGCCAAAAACTTTTACATGGATTTCCAGATTGTGGAGCGTCCTGGGCCCCTAATCCCAGCAATGTGGAAGGGATGACTGTATATAAACAGGCTGTTGTACGCTAACTAACAAAGATAATAATGTCAGGAAAAGTTGAAGGCAGAGGGAAAAGAGGAACACCCAACCTGATATTGATTGATTGACCAGTGTAGAATACCTACACCACAAAATGACTGACACAGGGAGAAATCCCAAAATGGCTGCCATGGAGTGCAGGAGCCAGTCACAAAATGTTGGGATGTTGCAAGTCAAACAACCTCCTAAGAAGGTAGCAACACTTTTTGAGGGGAAGCTCTCTGGGAACACAAAAATTCTGCCTTTGTAGTCTTCTGGAGGGCCTACTGCTCTGGTGAGGTGGTGGAAAACTAAGACTGACTCTGTGCCTCCCACTGCCTTCAGTTTGCAAGACTATCAATGATAAAACTTTTTGGAGGCCATTCTTTCTTAGGGTTGACATGAGTTGGAAGTGAGGGTACATAATACATACACAGATCAACTAGTCATTTCCCTCTTGAACATAATGAGCAAGCATATGTGTCAAATGGGGAAAAGGATCCCCACCCACCCCATTTTCTCACTTTGGGGACAGAGTGTGTTTGAGCAGCCGGTTTAAGAGGGAACATAACTGTCTCTGAGTCTCTAAGAACCAAATTTGGGGTGGAGGTTATTCTGTGCACAGTCAGTATGGTAGTGCAGTAGAGTGTTGGACGAGACTCTGGAAGACATAGGCATTTTGCATATCTCTAGCTAAAGAAGACACTCCTGATTAACCTATGACAGGAATCCCCAACATGACACCAGCTAATGGGTTTCCTGCCGTCCATTTGCTTTTTCTCCTAAAGTATCTCTCCTCCACTCCATGGCAGCTATTTTGTGATTTTTTTCCCCTGTGACAGCCATTTTGTGGTGTAGGTACTCTACACTGATCAAATGCTAAAAGTGCCCACAATCTTCAATCAGATTATCCCAGCATGGGAATTTAGGAAGTTATTAGCCTTGCAACATCCCAACATTTTGTGACTGGCTCCAGCACTCCATGGCAGCCATTTTGTGATTTCTCCCTATGTTAGCCATTTTGTGGTGTAGGTACTCTATGCTTGTCAAATGCTAAAAGAGTCCACAGTCTGAACAAGTTTGGGGGCCCCTGTAGCACAATAATTATTCACCATTCTCTCCCCACCCTCCATTTCTATATATTTTCCACACAGAATCAAGGAGGTTTTAGTGTGCAGAGCATGCAGATCCTCCATGCCCAACTTCATTGCTGACCTTCAGGAAATATCTCATACTGACAAGACCAAAGAGGCATTAAACATGGATTTGCCAAGCCCAAGCCGATGGAAATCAAACTGGCATTAATGTTCCGTTTTCCCTTGAAAGTAAATCATGTTAAACAGCTTCACAGGAAGGTTACAGATGTTGGCCTGTCTGCAAACATTAGAACAGACAGAAGAAATTCCCCTGGGGAATAAAGGGGGGAGCACTCTAAAGATGAAAGAAAAGGTAGCATTTATCCTCGAGCACCCAACTGACGGGCCCGAGTAGTATTTGTGCTTCCAAAGTGGATATTTCAGTGTTCCTTGAACCTATAAGATCTGCTCATGAATATCAGCCTGGTCCTCTTATCTTCTATTCACATTGGGCAATTGAACAGCCACAGTGGTCTCTTTCTATTATTATTATTATTTATTATATTTATAAACCGCCCTCCCCCGAAGGGCTCTACCAGTTGAGAGCTTGGGGATGTCGGATAACAGCTGTCTCTCCCCACGGTGGTTCGCTTCCTCCCTTTCCTCTTCTGAGGCACATGCACAGACATTTTCAGTCGGAGCTAAGCTCTTGTGTCTCAGTAGAAAGGCATCCAGTGAGTAAGTGAACAGAAGACATCTGCCCCACCCGGCTTTCTTCTTTACATAGTTGAGATGCGGCTTCTGTTTCAGCTCTGAGTCAGAGGTGGCAAGCTGAGAGTAGGAAAGGGCAGCAGAGAAGAGGAGGAAGAGGACGGCAGACCGTGGGAGGAAAGAGCAAAGGCTCCTAGCTGCTGGAATGAGCAGCTGTGGCACTGAAGACCCGGCTCCCTTGAGCTCTAAATCGGAAGACAGCAAGAGAACTGTCAACGCCGCCTTTCATTTTTGATGTAAGCTGCTGCAGTCACTCAGGAATAGTGGAGGGTCTTCTTAAATAAACATAGTGTAACAACCCCCCAAAATTGACTAAACTGAGGCTGTGGTATTTTGGTCACATGATGAGGAGACGTTTAGATTTAAGGCCCACCTTTCTCTCCTATCAGGAGTCATGAAACAGCTTACAAACTCCTTCCCTTCCTCTTCCCACAACAGGTGGAGCTGAGAGAGTTCTGGGAGAACGGTGACTAGCCCGCCCAGCAGGCTTCATGGGGTGGAGTGGGGGGATCCAGTTCACTAGATTGTCATGCCTACGTTTTGTCCAATAGAGCAGGCTGGTTTTATTGACTGAGAATTTGTGGCGGATCACATAGCTGCCAGTTGTCTGCCGCTCATGAGGAGGAGTGGGGAATCAAACCAGGTTCTCCAGATCAGAGCCCACCTGCTCTTAACAAGTACGCGATGCTGGCTCTCAGCATCACTGGAAAAGAAAATAATTCTAGGAAGGTGGCAAGAAAAGAGGAAAACCAATATGAGGTGGACTGACTCCATAAAGAAAGCCACGCCCCTCAGTCTGCACGACCTAAGAAAGTAACAGTAGGGCATTTTGAAGGACATTGATTCATAGGGTTGCCATGAGTCAGAAGCAACTTGACAGCATTTAACACACACAACAACAACAACAGCAACAACAACAATGAAAAAGAGAACAAAGTCTCCCAGAATCCTTGCCTACCCAGCATACCCCAAGTAAAACCAAGTCTGGAATGGCTCCAGATGCTAGTAACCTGAACTTGCAGTAAAACCTGGAATGGAGTTGTGAATGTTGTCATATTTGTAGCTGCCAAGGGTTTGATTTTAGCCTGCTGGAAAGATCTCCATGAAGTCTGCAGATAGCTGAGCTTGTTCCTATACCTAACTGATTATTTTCAATGGCATCTGTTCATATTAGATAATATCCATATCGGTTTGTAATTAGGGCATATGGCGGTCTGCCTCAGAATGTGAGGTATGAGGGCAAATCACCCATGAATCACACTGAGATCTAATGCTTTCTGCAGAGCCACGCCACGCCACGCCACACCTCCCCAATCCACCTATTCACCCTCTATTGTCCTAAGAACCATTTCATTAAAGAAAGTTGTTGCTCAGGAAAATTGTAGTGGAAACACCTTTCAGTAAACGGAACAGAAAAAGCTATCACAGGAAATGTACTGTCTCTTTTTTTTAAAGGCATCTTTGCCATTACTGTCCAAACGTGACACATTGCTCGCTGCAATTCAATACACCGCAGAAGCAATTGTATGGGCCGTAGAGCTGACATTATATTGTTGTCGAAATAAACACATTAAGGCACCTTCATTTCACTTGCGTATTTATAAATTGTGATAAGGATATCTGGGTCTGTAGAGAAGATGTTGGAAGGGCCACGGGGAGAAATACCACACGGGAACCTCAGAGGGGTGGTCCAAGACAGCCGCGCAAGAAAAAAACCAGGAAGAAAAAAGAGAAAGCATTAAGGCCAATCTGGTAGTGTGAGAGGGCAGGTAGATGATTAAGTTCTAAGGCCGGAGTCTTCAAACTATGGCCCTCCAGATGTTCATGGACTACAATTCCCATCAGCCCCTGCCAGCATGGCCAAGTGGTAGGGCTCATGGGAATTGTAGTCTGTGAACATCTGGAGGGCCATAGTTTGAAGACCCCTGTTCTAAGGGCTGCCCAAGATGCTTCCATGTTTCACAATCAACTACATGCATGCGGAGATGGATTGAAGAGAATCATTGAAGGGTTAAACTTCAATACATTCTCCGAAAAAAAAGATACACATATTGCATTTAGGGTACACTGCAGTCTCAAATAGGGTTGCCAACCTTTAGGTAATGCCTGGAAATCTTCCACTGTTGCAATTGATCTCCAGGTTTTAGATATCAGTTCCCCCCTATATAAAATGCCTGCTTGGATGGTGGACTCTATGGTATTGTATTTGGCTGAGGTCCCTCCTCTCCCCAAATTTGCCTTCTCCAGGCCCCACCCCAAAAATCTCCAGTGGTTTACCCACCTAAGACTGGAAGCCCTAAGCCCAAATTAAATTCCCCACTGTCAAGTTTACGCTCCCACTCAATGACAGACTCTGGATTTCATCCATCAAAAGCCTTTATTGAAAAGAACAGTGAGCACCTGGCTTTTGCAAAGCCAGTTCTGACCCATTCCCAAAACACCTTTAGCTTTATTGTCCACTCCCCCCCCCCTGCCCCCTACTATGCAAAGTGAAAGCAGGAAAAGTGGAGGAAAGCAAAAGTCCATTCCCAAGGTTTTGGGAAAAATAGAGAGCCATCTGTCCACACACACACCCCTTTGCGAGGAAGGCCAGAGATGCCCCTGTTATCTACATTTGCTAGCACAGGCTCATTCCGCACATGCAGAATAATGCACTTTCAAACTGCTTTCGGTGCTCTTTGAAGCTGTGCGGAATGGCAAAATCCACTTGCAAACAGTTGTGAAAGTGGTTTGAAAACGCATTATTTTGCGTGTGCGGAAGGGGCCACAGAGAGAAAGAAGAAATGAATGGAAAGATTCAGCAGCCTAAAGAGGCCCCCGACAGAGGCAGCAAGGCCCAGACATTAAGCACCCCCTTCACATACCCACCTATGTAAGGGTAAATGTCTCACAAAGTTTATTTTTACTGCGCTTGTCATGAAGACTGTATCTCTCCAGAGCACTTAAAATGGCTCCTCGGATCACTGGATGTTGTTTTTTTAAAGCATGGAGTAGAAAATACTTGCCAGGGTAAAGTCTGTGTGACTGGCTCAAGATCACGCAGCAAGCTTCCATGGTGGAATGGTGGTTCAAGCATAGGTTTCCCAGATCCTAATTCAACATTTTAACCACTACCCTAAGCTGGATCTCTATACCTCTGAATAAGTCATATGCACTGAAAGCGAGCCTGGCTTTGAACCCACCCCGCCCCCCCAGTCTATCACCTCCTGTCTTTACTTTTTGTGAATTGCAGTGCACGGATAGGGCAGCTGTGCCACAGGGCTGAGTCAAATCCAGCTGCCAAAGCATCTTCAGAGCCGGTTACAGCTGCCTCTCTGCGCTGTGACCCATCTAAACGGCGAGAGGCCTCCAGGGCAGACACCTGCTCGAGAAGATACAGTGGAGGCAAATGTTTCTGACTAAGTGATACAGAGGCTGTTTGGCTGAGTCCCAGATCTCGCAGCCACGTCAAAACATCTACCAATTGTCAAGCACGAAGGATGAGTGTTTCGCGCTGGGGCTGAGACAGTGAGGGCAAGTGTCAACAGGATAGAGGACACTCACAGGTCCGCATGTGGATATTTATAAAGGTGGCAGACAGCAAATGGACCAGCCACTAGGTCAGCGTCTTTTAGCTGGCACTCTTGATGACTGTCGTTGCTACAGATGTGCTCTGGAACAGCCCTGCAATTTTCCCATCCTCAGAATGCAGTGATAGCCCAACCGGTGGTGTTGTGACAGGTAAGGCTGAGGTGGAGGGCTCATGCAGTGGGGTGGGCCCAACCGAGCAGCCTCCCTCTAACTTATGTGGCTCTGCACGCTGCAGATGGAAGGCAGCATAATATAGCCCAGTCTTGTCAGGTCTCAGAAGCTAAGTATGATCAATTCTTGGATGGAAGACACCAAAGAAGTCTCTGAAGAAAGGCAATGTCAAACCACCTCTGTTCCTCACCTGCCTTGAAAGCCCCTTGCTGGCACTGGCGTAATGCCCATTGGGCAAGGTGGGCAGCTGCCCAGGGCATCACCTTGTGGGGGGCATCAAAATGCTGGGTTCGTTTTTGGGTATTTTAGTGGTTTTCCATTTTTGGCCTGCAGGGGGCGCAGTTTTTAGACTAGCAGCACCAAAATTTCAGCGTATCATCAGGAGACTGTCCTTATGCTAGCCCCCAAGTTTGGTTGGGTTTGGTTCAGGGAGTCCAAAGTTATGGACTCCCAAAGGGGGTGCCCCTATCCCCCATTGTTTCCAATGGGAGCTAATAGGAAATTGGGGGCTACAGTTTTGAGGGTCCATAACTTTGGCCCCCCTGAACCAAATTGCACCAGATTTGGGGGGTATCATTAGGGCAGTCTCCTTATGAGACCCTGAAAGTTTTGATACTGTTCCTTCAGAAATGTGCCCCCCACAGCCTACAACCCCCATTGACAGCAATGCAGAAAACTCAATGCAGAACAAAGATTCTTGGGCAAACTTCTAGGATGTTCCTGCAGGGGGTGCATTTTTGTATGTATTGGCACCAAAATTTCAAGGTATCATCTGGAGATGATGGCACCCCCCAAGTTTGGTGCAGTTTGGTTCGGGGGGGGGGGGCAAAGTTATGGACCCTCAAAACTGTAGCCCCCATCTCCTATTAGCTCCCATTGGAAACAATGGGGGATGGGGCACCCCCTTTGGGAGTCCATAACTTTGGACTCCTTGAACCAAACCTCACCAAACGTGGGGAGTAGCATAAGGACAGTCTCCTGATGATATGCTGAAAATTTGGTGCTGATATGTCTAAAAACGCACCCCCCGCAGGCACCAATGTCCTGGTGCAAAAAGAAATTTGGTCGTGGTGGAGTGGCCGCCCATTGGGGGGGGGGGCATCCAACTCAGGTTTGCCCAGGGCTACAGTTTGCCCAGGGCTGCCTCGTTACGCTCCTGCTTGTTGGGGTCACCATAAGTTGGTAGCTAAGCAGGGTCACCTCTTGGATGGGAGACCACCAAGGAAGTCTCTGCAGAGGAAGGCAATGTCAAACCACCTCTTCCTGTCACTTGCCTTGAAAGCCCCTTGTTGGGGTTACCGTAAGTAGGCTGTGCTTTGACAGCACTTTACACACCTCACATACTCGCACCCTGCATGGCTGTCCTCTTTTCTCCTCTTTCTTTCATCTTGAGAAAGGGTTTGGGTTCTCTGGGCTGCGAAGGTTGAACGTTGGGAGGTTTTGAAAATACAGGATGTTGCCATTAAAGAAAACCCTTCCCGTCAGCTTAAATTTTCAATTGGTCTTGTGACTGTCTCCAATTCTTTATTTCCTCAGACGTCATTTATATGCTGGGCAGAGTCTGGGATCGATGGATAAACCCCTTAAATATGGGTCAATCTGCATATATTGATTTAAGGAAATTGAGACAACGCGAAGAAAAATATCTGTGGGAAAGGCTGGTTTGGATAGAGGAAGGGAAAAGGATTTATGGTGTTTGATGAGCCATTGTTTCAGAATGTTTGATGAGTTTAATATTGTGAGTGAAACTTGCTCTTTCCAAAATGTATTTGTCACAATGCAGTGTCGTTTGTTATAATTTAATGTCTTTATTACAGTTTTAATCAATGGGTTCATACACTTGATAATACTGGGAGTCGCACAGCTCACGATAAAAGAAACAAGTGTTAAAAAACAAATCTGAGGAGTGAGATGGTGATTTGAATTCAAAATAGTGAACTGTGACCTAAACTGCTCTTCAGAATGGACAGTCTTGACCTTGACAGACAAATGGTTTGACTCAAGAAGGCTGGTCTACAAAAAAAACCTGAAAGCCAAATATGGATGAAAAATCTTCTACTGAGAGTTATCCTCAACTGTTCAATGTGATTGGACTCTCAAGCTGTGATCCTATGAATATGGGAGTAAGCCCCAGTCATAGGTTGCCAGTTTCAGGCTAGGAGCAGTGGTCTCTAATCTGGAGAACCGGGTTTGATTCCCACTCCTCCACATGAGCGGTGGAATCTTATCTGGTGAACCAGGTTTGTTTCCCTGTTCCTCCACATGGAGCCTGCTGGGTGACCTTGGGCTAGTCACAGTTCTCTCAGAACTCGCTCAGCTTCACCTACCTCTCAAGGTGTCTATTGTGGGAAAAGAAGGGAATCTGTAAGTCACCTTAAGTCTCCTTGCAGGAGAGAAAGGCCAGGTATAAATCCAAACTCTTCTTCTTTACTGGTGAGCAGGATTTGAGACAACCGTTGGGTGTTCAAACTTCCCCGGTTACAGTGAAATTCTCAGAAGGGATGGGTCACACACATGCATGACAATCACATTTTCTCCTGTCACGAGTACTCAGTGCTTCTTGACCAACAGCTGAAGGAGCGCAAAGGAGTGAAAAGAACCCTGCCTGAAGTGATGTGAATTTTTATTTGGTCAGCTCTGATCGGCACCTGCTCCTGCAGAGGTGAAAGTCACCGACAGAAGCTTGGAACAGACAGGGGTGAAGCACCCAAAGGTGTCACTGAATTCTGAGATGAGACATCTCTGGGCTTCATCTTGGTGAAGGAGGTCACACCTCCGCAAAAGGTGGGATGTGAAAAGCCATCACACAATTTTGCAGTTACCTCCTATTGCATTTGCATGTTTTTCTCCCCCTGTCTCCGGCACTCTGCAAGGAGGTTGCTCTCTGCCGCTGAGCTCTTGTTCTTTGGAGCTTGGCTCTATCTTCTGACTCACAGTGCAGCTAATGGTGCATTTAATTGCCTTGTGTCTATTCCCATTCCCACCCGGGTCCAGCCGCTGAGCTCGAGCCATACTTCTCTCCCAAGCCTGAGACAGCCTTGTTTTCAGAATGCTCTTTCTATGCCTCCATTTTAACTGTTTCTTCAAACTTCACCTTTCAGGCAAAGGTTTTGCTTTTGAGCAAAGTCCCCCAGCTCTCGCCTTTGGGCGAGGTTTCTGTCAGCTTTCATCGCCGCGTCCCCTGGCTCACTTTCTGGCTGGCAAGAGATGGTAAAATAGGGCATGTTGTAGATGGACGATGAAAGAAAACAGCGCTGGCACCAGCTGCGTGGCATTTTGCTCCCCGAAATGTTCAGTTCTGAAGAAAAGGAAATTTCAGAGAGAAAGTTTCATACAACTGTGTTCCCCCCTACCCCCATAGACCTTTTTCACATGTTCTGTTTGAAAGCTTTTTTCCTCAGGGATTCAGCGCTGGCAATCTAATGAGGCCACCTGAGGCACTTACCTCAGGCATTTTGGGAAAAGTAAACTATCATCTCACCTGCTGCCAGCCTCATTCTGGTAGTCAGCCAACTGCCGGCCTATCTCCTGCCTGACACCTCTGTCTCCATCTGTCCTCTTCGCTGTCATCTCCATCCAGGTTCCAAAGGAAATAATCCTCCACACTTCCTTTCAGCCCCGAGCCTGTTTTAACAAAATCATATGGCAAGGGACACGCTCCTATTCTTGCGCTTCTTATCTCAAGAGTTCAAGTCATGTAAACAGGTGGCCAAAGCTTGAATTTGATGAGCGATGGGAGCTCTACTTTGGATATGAAGCTAAATCGAGTGTGTAAAAATAAAATCAAGAAACAATAATTTGACAATGATTGAGATATAAGAGAGTAACCAGTAAAGGTGTTTTAGAGTTGGGCCCCTTCCGCACATGCAGAATAATACACTTTCAACTCAATGCACTTTGAAGCTGGATTTGACTATGTGGAATAGCAAAATCTATTTTCAAACATTTGTGAAAGTGGATTGAATGTGCATTACTCTGCATGTGCGGAAGGGGCCTTGGTGGACAGAAGACAGTGACTTAAAGATTTCGTGATGGTTTCTCTGATAGTATGAGAATGTCACATTGGGATCCATTATGTAATGGTTATATTAATACAGTCCTGGGTAAATGTCTTTTCTGTTCTGCTTCTATCTTTTCTGAAGTCTCTTTTTCTATATCTGTCAAACATACTGTGAAAAGTAATAAAATTTTATTTGAAAAAGAGACTTCAAGCCACTATATTCAGTTGTCTGTTACCAGGACAACTAGAATGGTGGCAAAAGTGTCAAGAGAGGAAATGACTTCATGAGAGTTCAGGAAGCTGCATATGGGGTGTGTGATCTGTTGTGCTATTTGTGAAGGGGGGCCGATGCAGCAAAGAGATAAAAAGGGGCTATCTCCAAATGTAAGGGTGGGGGCTAGAGCGCTCTCCCGGCCGACTCATCCTTGGTACGTTTCTCGAGCTGGGCTTGCTGCCCGGAGTTTTGACCTCGCTACGCTTATCCTTATCATGTTTGTTTGAACCTTACTGTCTGCTTTTCCTGTGTGAAACTATGCTTGGGAACTATGCAAGAGGGGAGGGGCAGTGCTCTCGTCTGTAAAAACGACGATTTTAGCCAAGGGGGGCCAGTTCTCGCATGGCATGTACTGAGACCGTTGAAGCTTTGGAATAAACGAACCTTTTATGTTGCTTTGTTTCAAGTTCTTTGAAGTTCCTTACAATAATATCATGAAGTGCCTCAGCCGGGCCTGTTCCAATAAGAGCAACGTGATGACATCACATCACCACACAGCCAATCAGGTTTAGCTACCCACCCATGTCACTAAGCCTAATCAGAATGAGGCCAGGAAGCATTGCTCTCTGTGGGCTTCCTGATTGTTGTTGTGTTGTTAGTTTATTCCATTTCTATCCCACTCTTTTGTCACAGCACCAATCAGATTTGCCTACGCAACTGCTTTCAGATTCAGCTCCTGAGCAGTCATGGGACATAGAATCACAGAGTGGGAAGAGGCCCCAAGGGCCACCAAGTCCAACCCCCTGCATTGCAGGAACACATAATCAAACACATGACAATGTCATAGCTATCCTGCTACTCTGCATCTGCACTCCGATTTCTGTAGATGCATTCCTCAGAATTCAAAATTGTGTCCATTTTTTGCTTTACAAATCAAACAATATGGTTTCAAAAGGGGAGCAACAGTTTTCTGAGTGGGAATGCCCCTCTTTGTAAGGATTGCTTTCTGTAACTTCCTTTCAAGAGCTTAAAATATTTCAACTCCTGGCCTTCTGCCATCGTCGCCGCCAGAGGAGAAAGCTCCCATTTTCCTTTCCTCATTGCTGCCGGCAGATTTCTCACTCCCATTTGCTTTCTGTGCATTTAAAGAGTCATTTTGGAATTGCACCAATAAGTCTAATCAATACCCTGCCTGAAGCCCGCACATTTCGATTGTGTGCCAGTGTACTTGCAAGAGACCCGCAAGGTCACAAGATGCTTGGCGGAGCAAGCGGTCACCTGCAGCTCAGGTTCCCTGACCGCGCAGGCGAGAGAAAACGGCAGCCCGCAAGCCACCGAGGTCACATCCGCGCTTCGAGAGACAGCTTGGCTTTGTGAAGAGGACGACGAAAATTGTTCCAATTTCCCCTGAACACTATCATCAGAGGGACTTCATTTATCGGCCCTGACCAACGGAGTGGCGTGGAAGTGAAGTCCAACTTGTCAGTAGCTAATGAAGAACACGTAGTGCTCGAAGAAGGAAAGTTCCACTGGTTGTTGAAGAAAATGATTGCATGGCCGGACGCTCTTGTAAGCAGGGGAGGGGAACCGTGAGATCATCTAGGTGTTAGGATGTGTCATCTCCTGCCATCAAAGCGCTTACCTAGGTGCAAGGACTCACACCTGATGGGGGGGGAGGGAAGCTGTCTTCACCTTCTGATATGTTAATGGACCTTTAGCCTTTATTTCGCTTTCCTTTGATGCTAGTAACTGTACCTAACTAGAGGCAACCCTAGTGCCTTCCCAGCAGGAGTGGGTGGCAGGTGGCTGAGAACTATCACTGTGCTGGCCTTGAGATGCTCAACTCCCAAACATCCTTCTTTCCTGTGTGTTATTCTCACATTCCATGGGAATCAGGGAGGGGGGATTCTGGCGGGGAACTCTGAGGGGATAAAGGCAACTGTATTTTCCTAGCCTGGCAGAACTGGCTTTCTGAAAGTCAGGTACTAGCTATTATCGATAAAGAGTACTGATCCAGCATCCAGAGTCTGCTTATTGACTTCAGTTTCAAGACCTGACTCTAGGCCAGCTGCATAACCTCTAAGCTGAGTTTTTGACCCCCTTCCCATTACAAGCCTGAATGTGACCAAAGGAATTAGTTGACATGAGTCGACAGGCAAGAATCAAAAGGGTTCTCGGTCTTTAGCTCTTAGCTCATGGCTAAGTGTACAAACAAGGACTAACAATTACAGAATTGGCCCTGTTTTGATCTGCAGAACATTGATGGAGATGTTATGATTCTTTTCTGTGTTATTTTACAGAATAACACAAGCAAGGGCTGGTTCTGAGTCAGACCACTGAAGGAGAGGATCCCAAGTAACACAAAGCTGAGACAGGCAAAAGGACACTAGAAGTAGAGTTTGGATTTATACCCCACTTTTCACAACTGTAAGGCGTCTCAAAGCAGCTTCCAAACTCCTTCCTTTCTTCTCCCTGCAACAGACACCTTGTGAGGTAGGTGGGACTGAGAGAGTTCTGAGAAAGCTGTGACTAGCCCAAGATCACTCAGTGGGTTTCATGTGAAGAAATGGGGAAACAAACCTGATTCACCACACTAGAGTCAACCATTCATGTGGAGGAGTGGGGAATCAAACCTGGTTCTCCAAATTAGAGTCTACCGCTGTTAACCACTGCGCCACACTGGTTCAAGAACAGTATCAGCATATTTAATCTTATTTTCTTGGAAAGCTGTCCTGCTCTTCCTTCCCAGGAGCTTGAAATTGTAGACAGGGTATCCCCACTGGAGCTACACCACAGCCCTGCAAAGTAGGTTAGGCTGGGAATTCATATTGAATTCAAGATTGTCCAGTGAACTTTACTATGGAGGGAGGATGCACACTGTGCATAACTTACATAACTGCATAAAGTCTGACATGAGTCCTAACGTTCAAATATCCTCAGAGATCCTCTAGTCTACCTCCCACTGCCCTGGCACATGGCAGGAAATCCAAAACATCCTCTGCAAATGACTGTCCAGGCTCTACTTGAAGATCTTCATTTCTCTCAAAGAGTATCTGACCCCCTTAATTGAAACTGTTTGCAAGATGGGAAAGCAAGTTGAAAAAAACAGCCTGTTTTACATGGCTGTGTCTACACTGTACAGCGGCTGCTCTGCCCCTTGAGCTGTGGGGGATTATCCAGTGAACCAGATTAGCTTGTGCACTCCAACACATGCTGACTGGGTGACCTTGGGCTAGTCACAGTTCTTCAGAGTTCTTCGGAGCTCTCTCAGCCTCACCTACCTCACAGGGTGTTTGTTGTGAGGGGGGAGCGAAAGGAGATTGTAGGCCCCTTTGAGTCTTCTTACAGGAGAGAAAGGAGGGATATAAATCCAAACTTCTTCTTCTTCCCCAAACCAGGGCCATACCTCCCCTTTTCCCAGCACTTCCTACTTCCTCAGTACTGAACCCCACTCCAAATTTTCAAAGCTCTTCCCTTCTATTTTGCCCCTTCTCCCAACTCAAAGATGCACGGATGACCGTCAATGCCCAGTTTCAATGCAGTAGGGTGGGAGAACAGGAGAGAGAGAGAGGATACATTCGGACTGTACTCTTTTAGCTGGCTCCTTTTTACGCTTGTGATCTCAGGTCCTCGGAGATTAAGAGATAATTGCCATGGCAACCGGCACCTTTTATTAGCCTGCCTCAGTTTGTAGTTAATAGGCTGTTAAAAATTGCCTGTGAGGGGGGAAATTAAACACCTCGGCCTGCTCTTAGACCAGCTCAGATAGCCTCCTGAGCAGAGCACCATGGGGTTACTGGCTTGTCTGCTAAGCCTTCTGGGTAGGCTAATCAGCAGTTAAGTTAAACAAGAATATTCAGTCTTAAGGTGTCCTGGATGCTTGGCTTGAAATTATTTATCTATAACAGTGGTGGCGAACCTATGGCACAGGTGCCAGAGGTGGCACTCAGAGCCCTTTCTGTGGGCACATGTGCATCAAGTTCATCATGTGGGGGGCAGAAAATCACCCACACAAACACACACACACATATCTAGGCGAGCCTGGGCATGATCCTTTACCTGGGAGTAAGCTCGGTTGCTGGCAATGGGGCTTGCTTCTGAGTAAACCCTCCTAGGGTCGTGATTCACCCATTCTAAGTGTAGCACCGTTGCTTCACCAAGCTTACTCCAGAGTAATGCACGCCTCAAAGCCAACCATTTTTTCTAAACGAAAACCTCAATATTCAGGTTAAATTGCCGTGTTGGCACTTTGCGATAAATAAGTGGGTTTTGGGTTGCAATTTGGGCACTCGGTCTCGAAAAGGTTCGCCATCACTGATCTATAATGTGCTGATAATTCAGGAGGGGAGAAAACTTACCCTCTTTTTTTCCCCATAGGTCCTACAAACTTAGAAGTAGCATGAGTGGGTACCAGAAGGGGCCAGAGGAAGGCCTGTAGCCTGAAAATTTTCACTGTGTGGGCAAATGAGGACAGCGGTGGTCAGTCCATCATTATATATTTTCTTTATTGTTTATTTATTTATGCTTTGTTATTTATTGGCCAGTTTTGGACTTGAGCCTCAAGGCATACACGTAGTATAAAGCAATGTAACTGAATAGCATGAGGGATCTAATAAGCATGCCATAGATCTAGGATTACAAAAATTAGAAAACTGTGAAAAAAGTTTCAGACATCCCATGTCACCGCCCTGCCCCCCAAAACCACACCCCCAAGCTTTTTAAATTAGGACGCTTAATTCTGTACTAGCCAATTGAACAGTGAATCCACATTTGGAAGATTTAGGAGAGGATTCACACCTTTGTTTTACCTCAGCCCCTTCCTTTATTTACATAAACACTTGAAAGACCTGTGATAGGTTTTACACCCACGCTAATGCTCTAACCTGGAGAACCAGGTTAGATTCCCCACTCCTCCACATGAGCGGCAGACTTTATCTGGAGAACTGGGTTTGATTCCTCACTCCTGCACATGAAGCCCACTGGGTGACCTTGGGCTTGTCACAGTTCTGTCAGAACTCCCTCAGCCCCACCTACCTCACAAGGGGTCTGTTCTGGGGAGAGGAAGGGAAGGAGTTTGTAAGTCATTTTGAGACTCCTTACAGCCGAGAAGGCGAAGTATAAATCCAAATTCCTCCTCCTCCTCCTCCTCCTGGTCTCTCTCCTAGATGGATAAGCTTGCAAAATTCCAGCTCTCTGTTATTTACTGTTGGTTAATCTTTCTTTCTTTTTTTCAAAACAAAGATGTTAGAGACTCAGGTCCCGCCCCCACCCCCCACCCCCGCCAAGTCCTCTGTGCAATAAAGCAGGCAATCTATTGGTTAAAAATAATTACAATAATAAAAAGAACATTGTTGCTTTTGGCAAATGCACTTGGGAAAAAAATAACATTCGTTTTCTCCGCAGCACGTACACAATGCAAGCACACGCTTTGTTCTCAACTGTATATGGGGACACAACCCACGTCATGCCGCTAACAGGGAGAAGCAGCTCCCAAAGTACTTGGGGGGAAGACTGAAATTCCCCTGTTAGCTATGAGCAAGACCCTCGCATTTCTAAACACAATGTCCCCGTGCACTTTGCATATTCCTCTCTGTTTAGCAGGGTGATTTGTTTTGAGACAGAAATCTCATCCGATTAGCAACATGGAGCAGCCACTTAGGTGTTTACGGCTCTTTAGAGAGACAATTTGCATGCCGTTGCTGATGCGGTTGTCTTTTGCCATTGGTGGGATGGTGAAAAAGAGAATGAGGCACATTTGTCAGGGAATTGGGAAAGCTAGCGGCGAATGGGTCTTTGGCTGGAAGAGCGGGGAAGCGGGGAAAAGCACTTTTGTCTGGGAATGAGTCATTCTGTAAGGAAGGGACAGAGAAATGAGCTACAGCAGGTGTGTTAAAATTCCAAACAGCTGAAAGGCCCAAATCCCAGTTTAGTAGAAACTTTGAAAGCCAGCATGGTGTAGTGGTTAAGAGCAGGTGGATTCTAATCTGGAGAACCGGGTTTGAGTCCCCACTCCTCCACCTGAGTGGCGGAGACTTAGCTGGTGAATCAGATGTATGTCTGCACTCCTACATTCCTGCTGGGTGCCTTTGGACTAGTCACAGTTCTTCAGAACTCTCTCAGCTGCACCTACCTCACAAGGTGTCTGTTGTGAGGAGAGGAAGGGAAAGGAGCTTGTAAGCCATCTTGAGTCTCCTTACAGCAGAGAAAGGTGGGGTATAAATTCAAACTCTTCTTCTTCTTTGGGAGGTGGTTACATGCATCCTTTTCATACACAGGTATTGATGGGGACAGGGGTGACTAATGGTAATCTTTGAAAATGTCCCTCTCCATTTAACCAGAATGCACCATAACCCCTCTTGCTTAAATTCTTCTGCAAGATCCATTGCTTTCTCCAATTACTGCTCTCCTCTGCCCCACCCCAGCCTTTTCAGCCACAGACTGCTAAAAGCCGCTAAGGGTACCCAGACAATTATTCCTTCTACCTTACCCCCACCTCTGCTCCATCCAGAGACAACTCAGATATCAGAAAAAAGCAAACTGCACAGCTTTCCTAGCTCTGCAGACCCCCCAGGGTGCACAGACTTTGCTGTAACTTTGCAGTACTGGATATTAATACTCCCTGCTTGCTTATGTGCAGTCTGACACTGCTCCAGATCTTTGGATTCTCCTTTGCCTGGCTTTCCTTTTCTCTGCCCTACTTTGCTTCATGTTGCCTTGGAAGTCCTCCTCATGGACCTCAGACTGGTGCAGGGTCCCCACTGGATAAGCAAGCAAAAAAATATAAAAGGTAGGCATGTAGACTATTCCTGTCCAGCCTTTCCTGCAAGGAGTTCAAACGCCATTCTCCTCTTCTGCTTCTGTTTTTACAACATCTCCGTGAGCCAAGTTAGACTGAAAGAGAGTCACTAGCTCAGGGTCAAATGAGCTTCATGGCAGAGTAGAGATATGAACCCAATCCTAGCCCAGCAAGCAACCCATTACATCACACAGATTCTATGGGTAGTAAATGGAGTGGATTTGGTTGAGGTTAAGGAGCCTGCCTGGTGTAGTGGATATAGAACTGGCAAGACCCAATATACATCCCCATTTTGGGCCTAACAACATGCAAACAAATCCCCTTTCCCAGTCTGGGTCCATCACAAAACTTTCAATCACGCTCTGGATTCAGTTCCCAAACATACAAGCCCTCCATCAGCACCATGGACAGAGCAGCATTAACGTTCCTTGGAAGACACTAGTTGCTCCAATGGAGAAACTTACATGCACTGATAGCCAAATGCAAGTTTCCTTGGAGTGGAAATAGTGGCTTTTAGAGCCATTTCAGGTAGGGGGAAATGGCATGGAGAGAGTCTTAACAGGCCCAGCTTGCACCAGGGAACTGACTTCAGAGTACAAAACAAAGTATTATTGAAGGCTTTCCCAGCCAGAATCTCCTGGCAGTTGTGGGTTTTCCAGGCTGAGTGCCCGTGGTCTGGTAGTTTATGTGGGTGAAATTAGGAGTAAAAACTACCAGACTACAGTCACACAGCCTGGAATGCCCACAACCAGCAACAGAACAAAGTGTGTAATCCAAAGTCTCTGCAATGGGCCCAGAGAGCACTCCAAAATGGTGTAGCAAGTGTTTGGTCCTATCCGTCTTGAAGCTCACTGGCCCTTTCCACACAGCACAAATAAAATGTCTTGAGGATGAGGGAAAATGTTTTGGGGAGGAACTCTGTGCAGCTTTTCCCCAACCTGACTTCAGGACGTTTTATTTCTTCTCAACCCAGGTTTTTCAGAAAAATGCTAAATTAGCAATTTAGCGGGGGGGGGGGGATAGGGTTGCAAGTTCCAGATCTGGAACTCTAGGAGATTTGGGGGTGGAGCCTGGGGAGAATGGTGACCTCAGTGGGGAACAGGGCCATAGAGGTCACCCTCCAAAGCTGCCATTTTCTCCAGAGGAACTGATCTCTGTAGTCTGGAAATGATTTGTTATTCCAAGGGATCCCCGTGTCCCACCTGGAGGCTGACAAAATAGAAGAAGAAGAAGAAGAAGAAGAAGAAGAAGAAGAAGAAGAAGAAGAAGAAGAAGAAGAAGAAGAAGAAGAAGAAGAAGAAGATTTATATCCCCCATTTCTCTCCCGTAAGGAAACTGAAAGGGGCTTACAAACACCTTTCACTTCCTCCCTCACAACAAACACCCTGTGAGGTAGGTGGGGCTGAGAGAGCTCCAAAGGACTGTGACTAGCCCAAGGTCACCCAGCTGGTATGTGTTGGAGTGCACAGGCTAATCTGGTTCACCAGATAAGCCTCCACAGCTCAAGTGGCAAAGCGGGGAAGCAAACCCGGTTCCTCCAGATTTAGAGTACACCTGCTCTTTACCACTACGCCACTGAGCACAGAAAGTTCAGTGTTCTTCCAGATTCTACTAGCAGCTACCAGGAAGGGTGTTCTCGATCCCATGTTGAAGTGCTCATCACGAACTTCTGTACTGCTCAGCGGATGAGGGAAGATAACATTTTGAGCTCCAACAGCATGTGTCAGCCACCGAGCTCATTATTTCCTCCAACAAGGGCATTAATTATTCCATGCAAGATCCCTGTGAAGGGATGACTGTGATGATTTTACAAGCATCACTGCACCTTACAAGTGGTGTGATCCTCATTCTTGAGGTGAGAGCGAAGGATGACACAGAGGCGGGCAAGGTGCACTGTGGGTAACAACGGTATTTGTAAGAGCATCTGTCATGCAAATGTTCCCTTGTTCCACTTAGGAGTTAGTTTGAATAGCAGAAGGCCCAGTCAGGCTGAGCAAGTACACCTGGCTTGGATAGGGTAGCTCTTTATTTTGCCCAAGGTTGGTTGTAGTATAATGGGGTAGAGAAAAGCAGTAGGTGGGAATACATTCTGGAAGATTCCTAGGGGGGACAATCCCATTGGTTAACATATGTCATCTAATACTGGAGGTCAAATTTATCATGGGTTATAGCGCTCTCTCTCTCTCTCTCTCTCTCTCTCTCTCTCTCTCTCTCCCCCTCCCTCCCTCCCTCCCTCCCTCCCTCCTTTGCCTATCTATCTGATGTCTGTACCTAATGGCCATAATTTGGATTCTTCTTCTATTCACTATTATCAGATTGTTCACGGAAAACTCACCATCTGCTTTGCAGGTATTCTATATGTTCTGAAGTGAGATGGTTTTGTTATTTTTGTCGCTCTTGGACCTAACAGAGAATCTACTAAAATTTTAATTGTTTCACTTTTTTCAGCCTTTAGGAACAAAACATTGTTCTATTAAATATGGCTTGGTCAATGTGTGAGCAGGAATCACCTTGGAACTCACAGGGAAAAGGTTTGGCCGTTTTGCCCAGTTTGGGGAAGGTTGCTCAGAACAACATCCCTGCAGGGTGGTTTCAGTCTTATTGGCACCTGAGAAGGATTTGCCCATGGCTGAAAGAGTATCATCATATAAGTCACAAATTCTCCAATTGACCAATTGTGGGCCCTGGAGCAGAACCTCCAAATCCACTCTGTGTTCCCACGATTTCCCTCCCAGTTCCTGCAGTAACTAGTCAGTTCAGTAGCTATACAGCAGCCACAGTCAATGAGTTTCACATCTTTATGTCTTGTTGCTGCTTTTGCACCAGCACAGGGGGTGAAATCCGTCTCCACCCAGTTCTGCAGTCAGGTCAAGATGTTAAAGTGCTCAGATTCAGTTTGTCTCCATTTTTCTCTTGCTCAGTGGGAAGAAAGCATGATTTAAATAGCCTATAGTTTGTCTCCAGTTTGCTCCTGTGCAATAGGAAGAACCATTTCAATGATCCGTAGCTTGTCTCTGGTTTGCTCCTGTCAAGCATAAAGCAACATTTAAATGACCTTCAGTTTGTCTCTGGTTTGCTTCTGTGAAGTAGGAAGAAGTACCATTTAAATGACCTGTAGTTTGTCTCTGGTTTGCTCCTGGCCAGCATAAAGCACCATTTAAATGACCTTCAGTTTGTCTCCAGTTTGTTCCTGTGCAGTAGGAAGAACCATTTCAACGATCCGTAGCTTGTCTCTGGTTTGCTCCTGTCAAGCATAAAGCAACATTTAAATGACCTTCAGTTTGTCTCTGGTTTGCTTCTGTGAAGTAGGAAGAAGTACCATTTAAATGACCTGTAGTTTGTCTCTGGTTTGCTCCTGGCCAGCATAAAGCACCATTTAAATCACCTTCAGTTTGTCTCCAGTTTGTTCCTGCGCAGTAGGAAGAACCATTCAAATGACCTCCAGTTTGCCTCTGATTTGCTCCTGTGGAGTAGGAAAAACCATTCAAATGATCTTCTTTTTTCCAATGTTTACTCCAGCACAATAGGAGATGCCACTGAAATTACCTTCTGTGACTCCCGGGTTTTCTTCTGCACCGTAGGAGACACCATTTAAAGTCCCACATAAATGCAGATTTCAGCATTCATTGGCATTCAAGCTATTAAACAGACTCCTGACTACAGCCCAACTAGGAAGAAAAATGTCTTTTTTTTTCTCCATGAAATCCTTTGTTTGATCATAGTGCAGGCTGAACTAGCCATGCTAGCCAGTGGATCCTTTGACCTTTCCAGGTTTACTCAACCTCTTTGTTCAGTTCACTAGGATGGAGTTTTGCCTGCTTTTCTCAAATTGGCAAATTCCTTCCCTTGGCTTCCTTTGCCAAGGAGAGCCGCAGTCTTCTTTTAGAAGGCAATTAACAAAATATTAACTGTTAGGATGTCGGATCTCACCCGAAAGGCTTTAATTGAGTCTAAGTGCAGGCAATGACTGACTGTCATGGAGCCAAGCCCAGAGCCGAAGGCCAGGGCTGACCTCAGAGAGCAAGGTGAATAATGAAAGGGCCAGCTTCCTCATTTGCTGTTGGCCGTGAAGAATGAGAAATCAGATCATGCAGACTAACTAGTAAATACTGTAACAGCAAAATCCAAACTTCAGCTGGCATCTTGAAGACCCCTTCCGCACATGCAAAATAACGCGCTTTCAATCCACTTTCACAATTGTTTGCAAGTGGATTTTGCTATTCCGCACAGCTGCAAAATGAAAGTGAATTGAAAGCGCATTATTCTGCATGTGCGGATGGGGCCTTAAAGATGCACTCCTAGGCCTATCCTCTTCAGTGAAATGCCCCAAAGTTGCCCAACATTGGCTAAACATTTAACTTCTGCATTATGTACTGGTTTAAAATATTTGATATTTGACAACTTTGATATTTGATATTTGACAATATTTGATATTTGACAACTTTGATATTTGACAACTTGTACATGACAGCAGCACAACTGGGTTCACACACTGCTGAAAAATTACCGAGGAGGGGGGAAGCCCCAAACAAAGCCATTCCGCATAATGAAACCAGGGATGGAGAAATGTTTCCCATTTTCTCCTTCTTGTGCTCATTTATATCCTTGCCAGCTGATATGGTTCTCAGTTTCTCACAGGCAGTTTTGCCGCTTTGCTGCTATCATGTTCTCGGCTATAGATTTCCATGCGCAATTTATGTCACATGCATATGCACAATATATGTTGTTTGCACGTATAGTAATAAGCTTGGGGGCTGTGAATCATACCTCCCTTTCAGTGAGGTTCAAGTGACCAGCAGTGCTACTGGCCAAATGCCTATTCATGTAGGAGTAAGTAAACTTTCCACCTGGCTGGATGGAGAGGGGAACAGATGAATGTATGCACAAAAAGAAAGCTCAGAATTTAGATGCAGAGAGCGATGGAAAGAGAGCAGGTTTTGCTGTGAGTTGGGTGGGGCTTCTTTTGGAGTAAAGGATCTCTCTTACTCTCTCTTTCTCCTTCTCTATAGATCTGATGTGGGATAGCAGATCTGCTACTCTAAAGGAGTGCCCGCCTGTGCTCTACCTGTGTGTTTCCAAAAAATGAATGAGGAGAAGAAGAAGAAGAAGAAGAAGAAGAAGAAGAAGAAGAAGAAGAAGAAGAAGAAGAAGAAGAAGAAGAAGAGGAAGAAGAGGAAGAGGAAGAGGAAGAAGAAGAAGAAGAAGAAGAAGAAGAAGAAGAAGAAGAGGAAGAAGAAGAAGAGGAAGAAGAAGAAGAAGAAGAAGAAGAAGAAGAAGAAGAAGAAGAAGAAGAGGAAGAGAAAGGAGGAAGACGAAGAAGAAGAGGAAGGAGGAAGAGGAAGAGGAAGAGGAAGAGGAAGAGGAAGAGGAAGGAGGAGGAGGAAGAGGAAGAGGAAGAGAAGAAAGAAGAAGAAGAAGAAAGAAGAAAGAAGAAGAAAGAAGAAGAAGAAGAAGAAGAAGAAGAAGAAGAAGAAGAAGAAGAAGAAGAAGAAGAAGAAGAAGAAGAAGAAGAAGAAGAAGAAGAAGAAGAAGAAGAAGAAGAGGAGGAGGAGGAGGAGGAGGAGGAGGAGGAGGAGGAAGAGGAAGAGGAAGAGGAAGAGGAAGAGGAAGAGGAAGAGGAAGAGGAAGAGGAAGAGGAAGAGGAAGAGGAAGAGGAAGAGGAAGAGGAGGAGTTTGGATTTATACCTCATCTTTCTCTCCTGGATAAATGTTTTGGTGTCTAAGGTAGCAGTGGACTCAAATTGTGTTCTGCAAAAAAACAAATCCTTTGTGTTCTTTAATTTATTTAGGTATTCTTAAACCTGTTTTCCTCCCCTGTGGGGAACCAACATGTCTTACAAAAATACAATTTAAATGAACAACCAGGGGGGAAATAGGAAAAAACCTATATCACATGAATCTGCCTTATACTAAATCAGACACTTGATCCATCAAAGTCAGCATTGTTTATTCAGGATAACACATGCTCTCTGAGGCCCCAGAAAGAGGTATTTTCTATCACCTACAGCCACTGATGTTGGGAATTGAAAATGGGACCTCCCATTGGCCAAGCAGATAATCTCCCACTAAGCCCTTCACTGTCCTAGTCTAGTCCTGCAGCTATTGGCCTGGCTCATGCAAGGCTGTAAGTCGTGGACTAGGAACCAAAAGGCTCATACTTCTGTCCAGAGCTAGGCTTTAATGTGACCAAGCAAGAAGAGAAAGCCCAGATGTTACACAGCTGGCAGAGGCCACAGGCCTCTTCCCTGCAAAGGGAACCTACCCAGTCTCTCGAGCTTCCGACAGTTCAGAAACGGAGGGCTTATATAACAGTGTAATGCCTGATTTATTGGCAGGGAATGCTGAAAAATGTGTGCATTTTACAGGGGGAAATGGTGCAAAGGAATGGAAAGCTGCACAAAAATGAAGGATTGTGGGCTGGAGTCCCCGAAGGGAGAAGTAAAATGGCAATGAGGAAATTGGAGGGGGGCAGTCGGTCAAAACAGCCAGAATGAAAAATGCAAAACCATCTTTCAGCAAAGAAGCAGATCTGTCCCTTAAAATACCCCTTTGCAGTTTATCCCCAATTTTTTTTTCCTCATAGCAGCACTACGGGATCAGAAGGAAGTCTGGATGGGAGATGCGGCTGCACAGAGGAAGTTGGAAATGGCCGGACTCCTCACTCATGCCGCTCAGTAGCTCAGTGGAAGAGCATCCGCTTGGCATACAGAAGGTCCCAGGTTCAAGAACCAGCTTTTCCAGTTTACAGAATTACGTAATAGGCAAGACCAAAGACTTCATATCCTGGAGAGCTGCTGCAAGAAAGGCTTGTTCCACACAGGCCAATAAACACAGGTTAAGGACTGTTAAAAAAACATTGGGGGGGGGGATTTGCACGGTTCCTGCCCCTAAAGTGAGTCTGCCCCGTGTCATTTCTCCTGAACTGTTTTGTTGTATTTTTAGAATCGCACTATTCGCGAGTCTTTTGAAAAATCCCTGATCGCAGCGGCTTGCAAGCGAATGGGCCTGGTAGGAGGCGCTTTATTCGGCTGCGCTTTCCTTTTAAAAAATTCCCCAGGTTACATCTGCGTAGTCGCGCAGGTTCAAATGGTTGTATCATGGTATTATTGTCAGGATATTGAAAATTGCAAGGTGGTCATATGCTGGTCTAGAATGACTGGAATGTAACAGTCAGCAGAATTGTAAAGGTCGGAGCCTCTCTGTCTGGGTCTGCAGTGATTGGCATGTAACAGTCAGCAGAATTGTAAAGGTCGGAGCCTCTCTGTCTGGGTCTGCAGTGATTGGCATGTAACAGTCAGCAGAAGTGAAAAGGTCACAGGCCAGGATGATTAGATCATCTAGCTAATGATTTGCTGGACAAAACTATATAAGAAGACTGCATACCCAATTCAGTACCTCTCCTTCACCTTCAGGTTCGGGCTCAGATTGTTGTCAGAGTAGAGAGTGGATAGTTATTGTTATTTTTGTTCCTTTGAGAAACAAGAGATAAAGTATTCCTGTTGGAACTAAATCTACTGTCTGAGTGTTTCTTTTTCTTATACTGCAAGCAGTTACCTCCTGTTCTAGCAAGGGTGAGTTGGCACCTAGTCCTTCCGCTGTGCACTATGCCAACAATTTGGTTATGGGCCCAGTATCCTAACCACTGAAGCTAGAGAGTGTCGAGGCAGTGTGACACGATGACATCCACCATGTGCAGTTTGCCTTTTGAACGGCTGACTGCAGGGAACTTCTCAGCATGGAGTGTGAAAATGCAGAGCTTTCTCATACGTGAAGATTTATGGGCTGTAGTCGAGACCCCACCGAACCCAGGCACAGCAGCAGAGCAGAGGGCAGATGCCAAAGCCAAGGCGTCCATAATGTTGGCTGTGGAAAACTCCCAGCTAATCTATCTACGGGCTGCTGAGAAGGCTTCTGACTGCTGGAAGGTGTTGAAGGACCTGTACCAGACGCAGACTGCTGGTTCCAAGGTAATCTTGACCAGACGTTTATACAATTTGAAGCTGAAAGGAGGTGAAAATGTGGCCAACCATGTCCAACAGCTGCGTACACTATTCGTCGAGCTGGAAGACAGAGGCATGACTTTCACTGAACAGCATAGGGCCTATATTGTACTATCTTCCCTAGATGACAGCTGGGACAATTTTTGTCTATAGTATGCAGAGCATAAAGGAGAGATGATTTGACTATAGACCATGTGACTGCACGGCGTCGGGAGCTCCTGAAACAGAGAGAGTTTTGCCTTGAAGCCACA